>NC_064866.1:25691481-26031481 GCF_024139225.1 Suncus etruscus | reverse complement strand
AATACTTTCTGTCATCTTTCTTTTAAAGATTAAAAAAAAAGTTATAATTCCAAACCAGAAAATCAAAGAAAATTGAATGCAAGTGAAACAAGGCAGATATCAAAGTGTACTCACTCTCTTTTATTCTACCACAAACTCATTTGTGCCCTCACATTTAAACTGCATTAACCAATTTATGCAACACACATCTTCACTTTGGCATAGGAACACAAATGATATCAGCAAGGTTATTTGATAGTTTCAATCTATGGCAAAAGTTAAACTATTTAATCCATTAAAGGAAACTACTTCCTATGAAGTAAAGTGAGATGGATATGTCGAGAATGAACGAAAAAAAAGAAGAGATGAAAAGTATAGGTAATGGAACTTAAAACTATCACCTCTTAAGGGAATCCTTGGAAAATAAACAGGGTTGGATAAGACCTAGAGGAAAATTAAAGTGACTTAACTCACTCCAATGGGCTCCAATTTTGAAAGACTTAAATAATTCTTCTTTCCTATTCTAACCAGCCAGCCCTACTGTAATTATATAACTCTCTGACATTGAAAACAGAACAAAACAGGGTACATGGGATGATTTTATTTTTATTTATTTATTTATTTATTTATTTATTTATTTATTTATTTATTTATTTATTTATTTATTTATGGTCACACCCGGCAGTGCTCAGGGGTTACTCCTGGCTCTATGCTCAGAAATTGCCCCTGGCAGGCACAGGAGAGCGTATGGGATGCTGGGATATGAACCACCGTCCTCCTGCATGAAAGGCAAATGCCTTACCTCCATGCTATCTCTTTAGCCCCATGGGATAATTTTTTTTTTTTTGATCTACAGCGTACCTTTATTTATTTATTTTTTTCATATTGAATTCTTGTTTTTTCTTGTTTTTTCTTTATTTAAACATCTTGATTACAAATATGATTGTGATTAGGTTTCAGTCATGTAAAGATCACCCCCTTTCACCAGTGCAACATTCCTACCACCAATGTCCCAAATTTTTCTCCATCCCACCCCACCCCCACCTGTACTCCAGACAGGTTTTCCAGTTCCCTCATTCATTCACATGATTATGGTTGTTCTCTGAGTAGTTATTTCTATAATTGCACTCACCACTCTTTGTGGTGAGCTTCATGAAGTGAGCTGGAAGTTCCAGCCCTCCTCTCATTGTCTCTGAGGATTGTTGCAAAGATGACTTTTATTTTTCTTAAAACCCATAGAAGAGTGAGACTATTCTGCATCACTCTCTCTCCCTCTGACTTATTTCACTCAGCATGATAGATTCCATGTATATCCATGTATAGGAAAATTTCATGACTTCATCTCTCCTGACGGCTGCATAATATTCCATTGTGTATATGTACCATTGTTTCTTTAGACATTCATCTGTGGAAGGGCATCTTGGTTGTTTCCAGAGCCTGGCTATTGTGAATAGTGTTGCAATAAATATAGGTGTGAGGAAGGGGTTTTTGTATTGTATTCTTGTGTTCCTGGGGTATATCCCTAGGAGTGGAATAGCTGGGTCACATGGGAGCTCAATTTCCAGATTTTGGAGGAATCTCTATATCGGTTTCCATAGAGGTTGGACTAGACAGCATTCCCACCAGCAGTGGATAAGAGTTCCTTTCTCTCCACAATCCTGCCAGCACTGATTGTTCTTATTCTTTGTGATGTATGCCAATCTCTTTGGTGTGAGGTGGTTTCTCATAGTTGTTTTGATTTGCATCTCCCTGATGATCAATGATGAGGAGCATTTTTTTATGTGCCTTTTGGCCATTTGTATTTCTTTTTTTATCAAAGTGTCTGTTCATTTCTTCTCCCCATTTTTTGATGGGATTAGATATTTTTTTCTCTTGTAAAGTTCTGTCAGTGCCCTGTATATTTTGGATATTAGCCCCTTATCTGATGGGTGTTGGGTGAATAGTGTCTCTCACTCGGTGGGTGGCTCTTCTATCCTGGGCACTATTTCTTTTGAGGTGCAGAAGCTTCTCAGCTTAATGTATTCCCATCTGTTGATCTCTGCTTCCACTTGTTTGGAAAGTGCAGTTTTCTCCTTGAAGATGCCTTTAGTCTCAATGTCATGCAGTGTTTTACCAACGTGTTGTTCTATATACCTTATGGTATCAGGTCTGATATCAAGTTTTTTAATCCATTTGGATTTTACCTTTGTAAATGATGTTAACTGGGGGTCTATGTTTGCTTTTTTGCAATGGCTAACCAGTTCTGCCAGCACCACTTGTTGAAGAGGTTTTCCCTGCTCCACTTAGGATTTCTTGCTCCTTTATCAAAAATTAGGTGATTGTATGTCTGGGGAACATTGTCTGAGAACTCAAGCATATTCCACTGATCAGAGGGTCTGTCTTTATTCCAATACCATGCTGTTTTGATAACTATTGCTTTGGATGGGATGATTTTAATTAGAAAATATTATCAAATTAAACATGCACGAATTTTACAAAAGGGCAAAGGAGAATCAGATGTGTAAGTGGCACACAGTCTTTATTTCATGGGTGTCTCTAGGAAGATAACATTTTTAATGGAAAAATTACGCCCA
This sequence comes from Suncus etruscus, assembly GCF_024139225.1. Classification (NCBI taxonomy): domain Eukaryota; kingdom Metazoa; phylum Chordata; class Mammalia; order Eulipotyphla; family Soricidae; genus Suncus; species Suncus etruscus. Next base: position 26,028,929 of record NC_064866.1, on the reverse strand, counting down.
CCAGGTTAGGTCATTTTACACATAGTAACACCCTGAACTTTAGGTGAATGCAAATAAATTATACACCATGTTTTAAAGTACTGTTATAAAATAAGTGGAAAACTAAATAATTTCAGCAAAAGTACAAGGAAAGAAATACTGAAAGAGTCCAATGAACATCAAACAATTGTGAACTCCATTCTTTTTAACTGCACAGAAATAAAACCACCCAGCACTCTTAAAAATGAATTTCATAGGAGGGAGATCTGGGATGTTGGTGGTGGGAATGTTGCACTGGTGAAGTGGGGTGTTCTTTACATGACTGTAATCATACAACTATAATCATATTTGTAATCACGGTGTTTAAATAAAGATAATTGCAAAAAAATGAATTTCATTAAATTCATAAATTTTTCACATCAAGTGCTTTGCTTGATATTCATCAACTTTGGATATTTAGCACTCAAGTTCCCAATTGTATGTATTGTCAAGCTAAGGTGCTAAGTCACTGAAAATGAGACATATGTTTTATATTACTTGTTTAACAGTGCCTAGGAAAGTAAATTGGGAATAGAGGAGAAAATTATTGATACCTTTCCATCCATGCTCTAAATCCAATCCTGGTTAGACATATGGAAATGAAGGGGCATGTAGCCTGGAAGGACATAAACCAGCATTGGGAATTTCCTTGAGGAGTCAGTCTGGGACTTTGGCTTTATTAATACTATGCTCTAGCCCAAGGGTTCTCAAATTTTGGTTTGAATTAGAATCACAGGTGGAAAAGTTATTAAAAAATCAAGCATTTGGATCCCAACACAGTCCCACGAAATTAAAAACTGTGGAGGTGGAGTTCTGGCATCATGGCTGTCTTTAGGCTTCCATAGTACAATTCAGATACACACCACAACTGCAGAAAACACTACTCTGGCTACTGGGCTTTATTTCATCAGTCAGGACCCTGGCAACTCACTGTGTGGCAGATGGTGGTAGCTAATGGTGGCTCTGCCCTGATGGCTCATGTCCTGGCTGTTGGCACAGACTGTCTTTTTCACTTTACCTTTTCAGTATACTTGATTTGTTCTTCACCTTTAGAGATGAAACAAAACCAACGTACTTTTTAAATAATACATTTAGAAAGACCCATGGTAATAAATAAAAAAGTATCACATACTTGCATCATGCCTAGATATCTGCTGTTAATGTTTTAGTAAATTAATTTCACTTAGATTTTAAAGATTTGGAAACAACCTTTTATGGAATATTATGCCCCTTCAAAATTTGTAGTTTAGGGGCTAAAGCAGGTACAGCAGGTAGGGTGTTTGCATTACATACCACCAATCCAGGTTTGACCCTCAATATTTTATATGGTCCCCTGAGTCCTCAAGGAGTGAAGTGAAATGAAGCCTCAAACACTTGAGAGGTAGGACCCCCAAACAAAAGAAGAAAAATAAAAGAAAAATGATGGTAATAGTTTAAATGAAGTGCTCTTATTCTATTTTATATTCCTGAGGTATTTAATCCTCAACATTACTGTTCAAAATGAATAAGCATCTCCCCATTTAAAAAATTGAAAAACAGTTTAAAAATATTACAATAAGTCATACAATATGGTGTCTTAATTTAAACAAAGAACTGCCTATTTTCTTACTTCATATTTGATATATTTTAGTTTATAAAATATTATTGATAACTCCTATTCCTACATAGCCACATATTCTTCTATCTTAAAATTCTTTGCTTTTTATTGGCAGATGCTCATAATCTAGTAATGGATTAGAAGTAGCAGGGGTCCTCAAACTTGTTAAACAGGGGGCCAGCTCACTGTCCCTCAGACCACTGGAGGGTCTGACTATAGTAAAAACAAAACTTATGAACAAATTCTTATGCACACTGCATATATCTTATTTTGCAATGAAGAAACAAAACAGATACAAATACAATATGTGGCCCGCGGGCCATAGTTTGAGGACCACTGGAGGGCCTGAGCGTTAGCACAGCGGTGGGGCATTTGCCTTGCATGCGGCCAATCCCGATGGACCTCCATTCTATTTTGGCAACTCATGTGATTCCCCAGAGCCTGCTGGGGCAATTTCTGAGTGCAGAGCCAGGAGTAAGCCCTGAGAGTTGCCAGGTGTGATCCCCACAGCTCCCCAAAGTGGCTATATTATTGTATTACATATCTTCATGACTTCGCTTTTTTGTATGTTTCTAATTATTTTCCAGGGAGAAATTCTTATAATTAAGTATGCCACAGAGTATAAAGATTTATACTATGTAACTTTTGATGACCCTTGTCTGCTTTGTTTGTTTTATTTTGGGGTCATGCCTGGTTGTGCTCAGGACTTACTCTTTATTCTGCACTCAGAGATCACTCCTGATTTGGGGAACACATATGGAGCCAGGGATTGAACTAGATCAACCATATGGAAGGTCAGAACCTTATCCACTATTATCTTCCAGCTATTTCTAAAACAAAAAGAAAAGAGTGCAAGAAAAATTTACTCTTTAGAAAAAAAACTTTACAAAAATTTCTTTACACTTAATTCATTGCCAAAATAGTTATAAAACCATGTTTTGTTTTTCTTTATTTAAGACAACATCATTTATTTTTGCCTATAATTTTGGTTACTTACTTCAAATTTATAAAGGGTAAAATTGCTGGATCAATATTACACACATCTTAATAACTATTAACACTGATATTTTCTGTCTGCCAAAAATATCACAATTATACTTCCACCAAGAGAGCGTGAATGACTGTTTCTTTATATCTTTGTCAACACAAAATATTTTTTCTTATTTTGAATTTTTAAGGTTTTGTTTGTTTGTTCTTGGGTCACACCAGCAGTGCTCAGGAGTTACTCCCTGCTCTATGCTCAGAAATCACTCCTGGCAGGCTCGGGGGACCATATGGGATGCGGAGATTTGAACCATCATCCTTCTGCAGGCAAGGCAAATTCCTTACTGCTGTGCTATCTCTCCGGCCCCGAATTTTTAAGATTTAATAAAGAACAGGAAATCATTTTTATGTCCTTTGCCTTTTAAAAATTCTTTAGATTGCAAGCATCTTTCATATTATTTTGAAGATTTATTCCTATTGAAACTGTTATCTCTGTCAAATCCATTGCAAAACACCCTGTTTCTCATTTATATATTTCTTAGATGACTGTTTTGATGTAGTGGAATTTAAATTTTAATAAAACAATGCCAATCAACGTGGCTTCTATGATTGATTTTAAGTAGAATTAAATATATTCACATACAATTTTATTCTATAACTGACATCAATTTTATCAATTCATTTGAAACACATGATACAAAGAGCATAAAATTAAAATTCTACTTTAGTTCATGCAGTTAATAAGTAATTGCTAAACTTATTGACTGATATGTGAAAAGCCACCTTAACCTCTTTATAACATAAGATCTAAACATACACATAGAAAAATTCAAATCTACTGAATATATGTGCATATGTTTACTACATAAATACACACAAATACACAGAATAAATACAATTATGTATTTCTGTGGAATGTCAATGTTTTAAATATTAAAATTTGTTACTTTATCAAGTTAGCTTTTCATTCACCTATTCAATGAATATTCATGAGTAGGCTCTACATGAAAACACATTAAATGCTTTCTATTTATTTTCATTATATTAACAAGGAAGAATTTATGACATCTAATAAGATGCTCTTTTCTCTAAATTCTTTATCATAGTTGGTCTTTTCTGTTAGTTAGGTACATAATCATCTCAAACACAATGCATTTATATTTGATTTGAGATTCTTTTGGTGTGAAGGAGATGTGCCACTCATGGATAAAAATGTTTATCATCTTAAGAACCCCTCAAATATTTAGAAAATGATGTTTATATCACAAAATATTATTGAGATAATTTACCCTCTCATAATGCATTTACTTTAAATAATTTATGATGATTTTGCAAAATAAATATACTGAAGGAGATCAAATGACTTATCTAAGATCATACAGCTAATTGTATCCATATTTATTAGGATCAGTACTTCAGTCATTTCTGGCACCTTTGCATCATATTCTTGGCAACATTCCATTTGGCTCGTTAAGCTGAGCTGGAATGCTAAAAGTCTTGAATCTAGACACTCAAGCTGTAAGTATTATCAAGTCATGAAGAATTTTTTTGTATTGGGAAATGATTTGAATCTCAGTATGTATACACAAGCATTATGTATCTGGTTGATACACTATGGGTGTTTAGAAAAATTAAATACATAAGCTGAAAATTCAATACATATGGCCAAGTGATAATGTTTATAATAATAAATATAGAACTGTTAAGGATGGTTCTATCATATGTTGAGGTCAACACTTTTTCGGTGAAAACATATTTGAAAATATAATTGTGTTGAGTGCAAAATTTAATTGTGTATGAAATATTACTTGCTTTACTCTTAAAATTATTGTACAAAATTCAATTAATATAAAACTCAATTAAAATTACACTAAAGTATATGCAGATTGATTTTAGCTAGCCAGATAGCACAGAAATCAGGGACCCATACATGCACTGTACCCTTGTTCAATCCCCCTCACCACATTCTTCCTCAACATCAAGCATTGTAGGGTTTAACACTGTAGACCTTTGAACAATGTCTGTAGTTACAGTACATTGGGAGTGGCCTAATATCCCAGGCCTCTGGAATGCTGTTTGGGAGTCCTTAACCACCAAAAACTTATAAAAGATAAATGTGCTAGGAAATATTTCAATTAATGTGAATCTACAATGAATATTCAACAAAGCACTTCCTGAATGTTTAGGACAGATGTGATGCAATATTCATTATATAGGATTGAACAAGATACATTATTTTTCCTGTGTGAAATTTAGTCTCTTAACAAAGTGAACTAATGGAGTAGGGAAATAAAGAAAAGCTATTCTAGGATGAAATCCTATTCGAAGATTATAAAAAGATTATGTTAAACAAATGATATTTTAAGTTGAGAAGGTGAAATTTGGAAGGGGAGAGAGAGTTGGAGGGCAGGATAAAACATTCTGAATGAAGAAACTTGCAAAATTAGAAGAGGAGAGGTATTATATATTAAATACAATAACTTCAGGAAGCTATAGTGTGGCCTACACATCATAAAAAACCCACAGCACCCAGAAAGAAGCTATGAAATTAATATCAACTTTATAAGAACCACATTCAATTACTGGAAGCTGCAATGAAGTTAATGCAAAGTTACATAGATATGAAGTGAGAATAGGTTTTTGAGAAGGAATATAGAAAATCTAGCACAGGCAAATGAGAGGTAACTCCCTTTAATATAAAAGGAGAAACAAATAGTAGAGATACAGACACAAAGATTTTCTTTCATCTGATGAAAATGAAGACTATGAAAATTGAAATAAATCACCATCTCTAATGACTGTGTTTTCTCACTTAAGAAGATTGTCCTATGGAAAGGAAGAGATGGGGAAAAAAGCTTGACAAATATAAAGATTGTCAAGTAATCATCAGGGTCACTGATAACAATATTTCATTGAACTGAGGTTGCTTATATCTAAACTTGTATTATACTAATTTCCTCAATCTTTGTTTATGAAGTTACCTGAGAAAATAAAGAAGAGAGGACGCTAAAATAACCATTTAAAATCATTAAAAAATTGAAACTGTAATCTGATAAGGGTTTTATTTTTTGTTTGCTTTTTTGGGGGTCATACCCGGCAGTGCTCAGGAGTTACTCCTGGCTCTATGCTCAGAAATGGCTCCTGACAGGCTCAGGAAACCATATGGGATGCTGGGATTCGAACCACTGTTCTTCTGCATGCAAGGCAAATGTCCTACTTCCATGGTTTTTTTAAACACAAAACTCAACGTTAAGAATAAACAAACATGATTCTCAGAATATGCATATTTTCTGATTTTACTGACTAAAAATTATAGAATAATTTTTTATACTTTTCCCTTTCTATACAAACTCCTATTTATTCATCAGTCTCCTGCAATGTCAATTGACATTTTCAGGAATACAGAGAAGTTTGTTTCAACTTCTTTAATTTTATCCTTTTCTAAGAATTTTAATCTCTTTCACTCTCACACTACATTAAAATAAATACATTAATACTTTTTGAAGTAAGACTTTAATTCTTTGGACCAGCCTTAGTTTACAAGAAAAATGAGATGGAGGAACAATTTTCCCTATCCCTCTTCACCTTACATATATGGCCTCTTTGATTGTCATCTCACTTACTAGAATGGTGGTGGTTTGTGTGTGTGTGTGTGTGTGTGTGTGTTTGTGTGTGTAATTTACTTTTAGTTCACACGTGGTGTTGGAAATTTTTGTTATTAATATAATATCATAAAGAATTTTTCAAGGCCTAAATATGCTGTGTTCTGCCTATTCATCATCATTCATTCCGTAATCATTAGACTTTTTATTATCTTCATAGTTCTGTATTTTCCAAAATATTAAACATTTATAATCACAAACCAAATTGGTTTACTTAATTTAGTAATCTGTATTTGAATATTCTCTGTGTGTTTTCACAGCTTACTGTTTATTTCCTTTTAGAGTTAGACAACATTTCTTTGTCTGCATGTACTACAGTTTATTGAATTTTGCTGACTTTTAAGATTACATCATCTACTTTATTCCTCTTCTATTATACATGATATTTCTTAGTACCGCATTTTTCTTTTTTCTTCTATAATTCCACTCTTTGAATTTTAGCTATATTTTCTACTTCAACTTGTAATTCAACAGACTTTCCTCAAATGTGTGCATATCCTAAATTAATATTTCAATTATAACATTATAGTACAGAATCATTTCCCATCTTTTTGGCTAGCATAGTAGTCTGAATGTCCCATGGAAACTTTAAAGTGCATTGTCTACCTTATCATTTTACTCTGCTTCTTTTCATTACTTGGATTAGTATCTTCATCTATTTCAGAATCATGTAGTTTCAAACCTTTGAAATCACCTATTCTCTCTCCTTTCTCTCATACTCGTTATATTATGCTACTCCATGAATCCTACTTTTGGAATATCATTTGTTTATTTTTTTGTACCATAGTTTAGGTTAACAATGGTACCCCTTTAAATACTGATAACAATATTTAAATTTTATGTTTTTCAGCCTTCTACTTTAAATTATTGTCATAATGGTCTTAATAAATTACAGGTATAATCATGTTATTACATGCATAGACTCCCCCCATTACTTCTCCTAGTGATAGCTTCCATTTATGATGCTCTTCATAAGTTTCAGGTAATTTGTAAAGCTTATCGCATTTTAACTTTTATTTATTTATTTATTTATTTATTATTTTTTTGGTTTTTGGACTACACCCGGTGACACTCAGGAGTTACCCCTGGTTATGCACTTAGAAATCGCTCCTGGTTTGGGAGATCATATGGGATGCCAGGGGATTTAACCGCTGTCCATCTTAGGTTAGCACGCACAAGGCAGATGCCTTACTGCTTGCGCCACTGCTCTGGCCCCTCTCATATTAACTTTTTATACTCTTCATTATTCCATAATGGAAGAATATTGCCCCATTTTTATAGCTATGAGAACTTATAGACTTTATAAGATTTATAGACTTTAATGAATGGCAAAGACAGATTTCAAACAAAGCATCTGGTGAACTCTAAATCTCTGCTTCTAGCTATTTTCTTCTACCTTACAAAATGAAAGAAAGGTCAAATTCCCTGGCATCATAATTTTTATGCAGTCTCATAATGTATCTTCAACCTTTTGTTCTATAATCATCCTTCCTGATTTAAATAAGGTGAGCTACATTTATGCAGAGATGCTAAATAGAGGAAAATATTTGAGGTACTAATACTCCAAAAAATAGACTATAGCTATAGGCACGAGTATAGCCACAGGTATATTTATAGTTACAGTAATTCCATGCTGTACATAATTAAACCATGAAGAAATGGTTATATTTTAGGCAAAGTTCATATGTATGTTTATTTTATTTTAGGGTTTTGGGCCACACCCAGTGGCTCTCAGGGGTTACTCCCTGTCTCTGCACTCCGAAATCACTCCTGGCAGGCTCGGTGACCATATGGGATGCCAGGGTTGGAATCTGGGTTCTTCTTGGCTCGGTAGCGTGCAAGGCAAACATTTTATTCTCTGTGCTATTGCTCCAGCCCTAGGCTAAATTTTTTTTTTCGTTCACACCTGGCAGCACTCAGGGTTTACTCCTGGCTCTATGCTCAGAAATCGCTCCTGGCAGGCTCAGGGAGCCCTGTGGGATGTCAGAATTTGAACCACTGTCCTTCTGCATGCAAGGCAAATGTGCTACCTCCATGTTATCTCTCCAGGCCCTAGGCTAAATTTTTCTTAAAAACTTCGCTAACCTTTAATGTGGAACAGAAAATATTACCAAATTATTAAGCCTTAAAGATAATAATTACATAAAAAGCCAAACACTCACTATGCACTTTTTATTAGAACTCTGACTCTTTATAGTAAGTAGGACTTACTCATTATATAAATGAGTGCAACAATATCCTTTGTTTCATAATTCCATAAAAGCAAGTGGAAGAAATCTTGAAAAATCTTCTGAAAGATGAGTACAATTACAAGTAGTTGTTTTTGCAGAGTTTTTAGCTCTTTATGAATGTATAAACATTATTGAACAACATATAAATATATGTGAAGATTATGGTATTTGGTGACATTTGACTGTCATTGTTGACTTGTAAAGTATATTAATATTTTGCATAAATTTGGATGATAAGATTTATACTTCTCTTGGCAAAATCTTTGGAATTGGATTAAAAGAGATTAAGAGTACCACTTGAGTCACATTGATAACCAGGCATTAATATTTATTCGCAAGTCTTCCTTGCAAAGAAACCTATTACTAATACACAAAATATAGCATATTTACAAAGGTACTTATTTGAAACATTCATCTTATGAAAGTTATTTTATAATTCATTTCTCACTCGAATCCATTCATTATAAAACCCTTCTTTCTTAAAAAATGTGTAGCTACAACAAATATTCATATATTTTCTGCATAATCTGAAGAAAATTAGATATATAAATTAAAAGGAAAAATTAATGGGGAAATGCAATCATTTCCTGCTTTCATTATTGGTGTTAGTGACATGATACTGTCAGCTTTAGTTTAGATTTTTGATATCAGATGACTACTTCCTTAGTAGAAATATACATTAAGATACTTTACCATCATTGGTGGGAGAGGTAAAATGACTTTCTTTTCAGACTTGCTACAAAACACAGGTTTATGACTAACACAAATGAGATTCTTAGGTTTTTACAAATCACCACACCAAATTAGATACGGCCTTTGTACCTTCAGCCATTTTACAACATTCTGTATTCTTCATTTCCCTGGAGTCCCTGGATAATTAAAGAACAAGAACTTATGAGAGACTTCTATATGAATCTAGATATAGAAGTTAAATCATAAAGATGTCCCAGGGCCCTTACACTCCTGCTTTGGGGAATATGAAAAAAAAAAAAAAAACACCTTCACAAATAAAAAAGTGACTTTAGTTTCTTAACTTCAGAGTCTCCTTGATGTGTTTCCTTGTTTCAGAGAAAGAGCTGATATTTATTATTTATTGTTATATCTATTGCTAATTCCTTTGAATCGAGATGAGAAACTCCATGCATGCAGATGGAAAAGAGAACAAAGTCAAGTCAACAAATGAAGTTTCACCACATACACATGCTTTAGATCTTTAAAATAATACTTTGAAATATATATATATATAATGCCATTGAAAACATTATTTGTGGGATATTGATCCCAAACTTGTGGATTCAATAAAATGTCACATTTCTAAAATTATCACAACTTCATGGCAAATCACAAAATTCTCATTATTTGCAATAAATTCTGTTCTATCCTTGTGACTACTGCCATTTTTAATAAACTTTAGAGCTGGCGGATTAACACTGAATGTCAAGCACCACATCTAGAATTGATGATTGAATGCAGAAACACTACTTTAACAAATTAAAAAAAAAAAAACCACAACCAAACCCTATTTTGTTTACTATAAAATTCAGCACTAAACTTTTGTTGTCTTTAATCAGTCTTAAATATATATATATATATATATATTAAATATATATATTATTTTTTGGGTCACACCCGGCAGCGCTCAGGGGTTACTCCTGGCTCTATGCTCAGAAACCACTCCTGGCAAGCTCGAGACCATATGGGATGCCACAATTCGAACCCTCATCCTTTTGCATGCAAGGCAAACACCCTACCTTCATGCTATCTCTTCGGCCCTTCAGTCTTACATTTTTAGGCTCCCAATAACCCTGTGGTTACTGACCTCAGTAAAGGAAATATAGTTAACATAAGCAAAAAGGACAGTTGTAAATAAAAATTGATTTCCTATTTCTAAAACCTTATATGGACTCTATATGTTTGCCTTTCTATGATGAAACATCAGCAGATGTAGTATTTAAAACGTATGATAGAGCATGTGTAAAAGCTGACTGAATAATAATGGAGTGAAGGAGATCTCCTTAGTATAGGTGATTTTTTTCCCTCATAGTCTCAAACTATAGAACATAATTCTCTAGATTGAAATGAAATTACTGTGCACTCAACTTTAGATCATTCTGGAGATTATAAAACTATATTTTGGGATGATCTACATTTTTGAATATGTTAAAATATTTTAATTTATGTGAATAGCAATCAGCAAGAAACAAATTGCTCATTGAGGTGTATCTATAACAAACCTAATAAAAACTGGATTTTAAACAGAATAAAGCACATCTTCTGAGGTTCAGCATTTCCTATTTTCCACTCCAAGACAGCATTACCAATCAACCTAAAAACACCTCTGAATGAGTTAGATGGACTTCATTCTAATAGATAATTTTACTTTTTTAATTTTATTACTTCTTAACAAAACACAATTTCATATAGTAAATCTTTCTCTTCAATATAACACAGGTTAGTATGATCAAGGGTAAAATATTACAACAGGGAAACAAAATACCCCAAATTATGCCACCACACAAAGTCATTCATATTTTGGAAATATTTGTAGTTTTTCCTCTTTTCCTCATTTTTTTCTTGTGTGGTTTACCAAACATATGTAGGTGCATACAAGTCAGAAAAATATATACAAGCTCTTATTCTATTTTGTCTACTTGAAGTAAAAAAAGTTTTCCATGTTCTTAGAAACTAAGTATACTTTACAATGATTTTGAAAGTATTTATAAAGTAAATCATTGTGCCTATTTCACACATAAAAATGTGCTATCCTGTGTCAATACAAATAGCATTATTTACATACATATAACAAAGAATTCTGAAAGTTATCTGTGAAATAGTATTTTATTATAAATTATTTAGAAGGATATTCTAGAATGTTGCTCCAAAGTATAAAATATTAATTCTATTTATCAAAAGTGCCTTTCCTCCTTTCCTAGGTTCTCCTCAACTCTTACAAGTCTAATCTGTTGTGATTATCATATTTATATTATTACCTCTTATTTAGTAGACAAAATTAATAATATACTTATTGAATGCTGCTTATATGATACCCACTATTAGTCACTATGAGTGAATATTGGTATGTATGGGTGACTTGTGCACCTTCAACAGCTACTATCTAAAACAGTCAGAAAAGCTACTAAGTAAAAGTAAATAGGAGTAAATTAAATAGCTTAAAAGAAGGAAGCATAAACTTTGTCTAATAATCAATGCTATAGTCCTAATAAGATAATATTTGAACCAAGTTTTAGAGGAAGAATAGATTCTATCAGAAGAAAATGAAAGGCTTAAAATAATATGATGGTCACAGCAAAGGACAAGTGGCTAAATAACTGGGTTATGGCAGTCTGCTGCCAAGTTAATAATATAACTTAATAATCAGGCAAAGGTGCTTGGCCTCCAGCTTCAGTGCCATAGGGATTCAATTTAGGTTCTTCCCTGATACAAAAATTCAAAAGCTAAGATGGCAAAACTGCAAATTGAATTGAGCATAGTAACAAGATATTTAAGCCAGAGCTATTGACGTAGTCCAAGTATAGCAATGCTACTTCAAGGGAAATGACAAAACATCAATTGGTCTGACTCACTTATTCTAAAGTAATAAGGAAATATAAATGAATGTGTACCATATGTATTTGTAAAATTCCAAGTGGGTAAGTGGTAAATCAAAAGATATTTGTGAAGTCATACAACTGTTTGTACTTGACATAGCTCATCTCAGGGACTGAGCAAAGTGGAGCCTGAAGGTTGAAATTATAGGCAGAGCTGGAGAAAATTCTGTGAAGAACTGGCCCAAATTGTATCCTGAATGAACCTGACAACCTAGGAAAGAAGAGCAGGTAGATTCCAAGATGAGAAATGGCCGTGGTACATGAGGAAGCGAGAAGAGACTGAAGCAAACTGGTGTAGAGTACAGTCTATCTAGTCACATAAACTAAACGGGATGAGTCAGGGAAATACTTTTTACTCAAAGAAGTTATCTGTTCTATTTTGTTCAAAGAACCAAGGGACACTAATGGCCTATAGAAGGATAAGTTAAACATTGCCTGCCCAATTATGCTATAGTGCACATACAAGGCTCTTTAATAAGGGGAGAAATGTCTCGTCTTTCATCAGAAGTTAGATATAGAGAAATCCATCCCAAACTCACCGGAAGACAGATTTTTATTAATTTATTACCCATCTCACTAGCAAAATACACACAATAGTTTTTAGATTGCATGCTGTTAATTAAATCAGCTGGCATGAAGTCTCAATATGGGAGATCTCAGGAAGAGAGAACAGACAAACAAGGTTGGCAGCAAAGCTAGGTCTACAGCAGTTTTGGCTATTGTCTCATTGGCAACCTAAATGATTGTTTTCTATTAAATAAATCACAGGGACTTTGCCAAACCGAAAAATAACAAAACTTACACTGGAAGAACTCAGAAATGCTCCATTTATTGTTTTATTAAGAGATAAACAAATAATAATAATATCTGTGGATGATCACAACAGTTTTCAAATTTCATTCCAAGGAAAACATTTAGCAGGCTCAACACACATTTATTCAACACATTCCCCGCCAGGATTACTAAGCAATTCCAACCAGTCTTTGCAAAGCCTGGTTCAAAGACTGATGCTGATCTTATGCTAGCTGCACATGACATAAGTAGCTTTTGTCCAAAGTAACTGATGTATTACTCTTACTTACTAAAAAAAATTCCAGTTATCTATGTGTCTAGTACTGTCACTGATTTATATTTGGGGAAGTAGATTATCTTTCAAAAATAATTTATGGAGAAGCAGTAGAATAATTCACAAACCTCATTTTAGTTGGATTTACTTTACAAATAATATGTCTGATTTAACCTAACAGATGAACTAAATTGAAGAAATTTAAGATAAATCAGATAATTAAGAATTGGTGGATGTCTTCAATCATGTCTTATTAACATGAAGGTCCCAACACTAAAGTGTTTGCAGTTTTGAGAATGGTTAAAAATTCTCAAGTATTATGAAAAATTTGAACATAACCATTGAGTGCACAAAAGATTGAAAAAAAGGCATTCTTCCACCTACCTTTAAAAACTAATCATTCTTTTTACATAAATATTTCTCTATTAAATATAAATTCCCACCAAATTTATGGGACAAGATCACAGAATAAGAAGACCAGATACTAATTATCTGAATTTTGTTGGAGACTGAAGCAATAATGCCTTTCAATTCTGTAGAAGTGCAAAGAGAAATAAATTCATGACAAAGAAAAGTTATAATATTTTTAACACATTATAAGAGAAAAAAACAGGAATGTTGAAAAGTAAAACACAAACATACCAACATGTAGAATGTACTATACGAGAACTTATGTAGAATTGTTCAAAGCCAGAAAGGTTTAAGGGTCAGGTCTTGAGGGTTAGATAAGACTGAGGATGTGAAATGGACTACACCTTGTGAAACATATATGTAGCAGAGAGAAAGTACAGTGAGCAACATACTTGAAATGCCCATGGATGACCTATATTAGAGTCTAGCGCCACTCGTGGCCTCTTGGACACAAGTTGGTATGTTCTTCTCAAGTAAAATCAATCAATCAATAAATTAAAAAACATATTTTAAAAAATGTGTCCTTCTCCCTACTATTACTTGGTGATTAGCAATCTCATATTTATCACAAGTAAAGGAAAACAAACATTAACTAAATATTAGAATTATTTTTGAAATAAACAAATTATATAGAAGTTTCTTCATTTTTTACTTTGTGTGTTAGCACTGAGCAATCAACCTTTTCAGATTTTGGCATTGTGATCTTGTGGCTGGAAGCCACAGTATGATCTTTGGCTCATCATTAACTTAATCTACAGGGAAGTCTGCCAGTTGAAAATTCATGCTCAGTAACAGAGCTCCAAATGATATTTCTTATTTATGGTTGAGTGTAACAGGATGATATATTAATACTGTGGCCAAGCAAAGTCAGGCCAACTTCCTCATCCTTGCTCCTTATACAATTGTAGATAACCAAAAAACCACCAAACATTAGAGAGGAAAGGCTAAGACAAAAATAAAACTGACCTCTAGGGAAAGAACCAATTCATAAAAAAAGAATACAAAACTGATAATTATTACGTGTAGAGTTAAGAAGAATCTATATTCAGGCCTTTATGATTCTCTTTGGAAACACCAATCTGATCAAACTTCAGGTATGCTGGTGTTAGGGCTGATATCACAGACATTTTTGGAGTGAGTGCCTGGGGACCCTCCCCCTGCATTCATCTTCTAAGAGCCCTGTCAACTGAATATACCCCACAAAAGCCTCAGTATCAGTAATAATGCTCTCAATTTCTGGACAACTTCATTTGTTTGATGCTGTCATCCCTATTGAATCATGCTAATTTAGATGCCAATGTGTAACTGAGATCCCTTATTATTCAGAAACAAATGAAATAATAGAATTGACAGCTAACATCAAGAGCTTATTTCTGCTATGGTCTTAATGACTTTATTCAAGATACAATAATTTTCACAAATTTGCTTGCCAATCTATTTTTTTCTTTTTTCTTTTTTAAAGTTTTCTTCTTGGGCTGGAGTGGTGGCAGAGGCAATAGGACATTGGCCTTACATGCACTAACCTAGAATAGACCTCGGTTAGATTCCTGGAGTCCCAAATGGTCCCCCAAGCCAGGATGATTTCTGATCATAGAGCCAGGAGTAACCTCTGAGCATCACTGGGTGTGGTCCAAAAAAGTTTTCTTCCTTTTTAATTTTTATTTCTGCTATTTTAAAAATAACTTTATTTCTCAGTTATATGGAAATAAATGTATTTTCTAATGATATCACAGGAGATAAAATAATTTTCACAAATTTGCTTTGTCACTGTGGAGATAAAATAATTTTCACAAATTTGCTTGTTACTGTACTTCTAGTTTTTAATTTTTGTCTTCTCTTCCTTTCTATTTTTTCTTTCTATTCCTTTTTTTTTTAATTTTTATTTTTTTATTTAAACACCTTGATTACATACATGATTGTTTTTGGGTTTCAGTCATGTTAAGAACACCACCCATCACCAGTGCAACATTCCCATCACCAATGTCCAAGTCTCCCTCCTACCCACCCAACCCCCGCCTGTACTCTAAACAGGCTCTCCATTTCCCTCATACATTCTCATTATAAGGAAAATTCAAAATGTAGTTATTTCTCTAACTAAACTCATCACTCTTTGTGGTGAGCTTCCTATGGTGAGCTGGAACATCCAGCTCTTTTCACTTTTGTGTCTGGAAATTATTATTGCAAGAATGTCTTTCATTTCTCTTAAAACCCATAGATGAGTGAGACCATTCTGCGTTTTTCTCTCTCTCTCTGACTTATTTCACTCAGCATAATAGATTCCGTATACATCCATGTATAGGAAAATTTCATGACTTCATCTCTCCTGACAGCTGCATAATATTCCATTGTGTATATGTACCACAGTTTCTTTAGCCATTCATCTGTTGAAGGGCATCTTGGTTGTTTCCAGAGTCTTGCTATGGTAAATAGTGCTGCAATGAATATAGGTGTAAGGAAGGGGTTTTTGTACTGTATTTTTGTGTTCCTAGGGTATATTCCTAGGAGTGGTATAGCTGGATCATATGGGAGCTCGATTTCCAGTTTTTGAAGGAATCTCCATATCGCTTTCCATAAAGGTTGAACTAGACGGCATTCCCACCAGCAGTGGATAAGAGTTCCTTTCTCTCCACATCCCCGCCAACACTGTTTGTTCTCATTCTTTGTGATGTGTGCCATTCTCTGTGGTGTGAGGTGGTATCTCATCGTTGTTTTGATTTGCATCTCCCTGATGATTAGTGATGTGGAGCATTTTTTCATGTGTCTTTTGGCCATTTGTATTTCTTCTTTGTCAAAGTGTCTGTTCATTTCTTCTCCCCATTTTTTGATGGGATTAGATGTTTTTTTCTTGTAAAGTTCTGTCAGTGCCTTGTATATTTTGGAGATTAGCCCCTTATCTGATGGGTATTGGGTGAATAGTTTCTATTCCTTTTTAAATGATTTTGCTCTTACATCTCTGGAAATAAATATATTATATTTAACTATGTGATGAATTTTCTTTAAGTTTAAAAAAAGATGAGTCTACATCCTATAATTTTCTTTTTCTTTTTCTTGTTTTGGTGGGGGGGCACCATACCTGGAAGTGCTTAGGTTATACTCCTGGCTTTGCACTCAGAAATCACTCTTGGAGGTTTCGGAGGAACCATATAGGAAGCTAGGAAGTGAAGGATCCAACTCAGGTCAGCTGTCTGCAAGGTAAATGCTTCTACCCATTGTTCTATCCTTCTGGTCCCACGAACAAATTGTTGTTGTTTTTTGTTTTTGTTTTTGTTTTTTTAAAGGTAGCAATAAAGGTTGAGAGAGATAGTACAGTGGGTAGGGTGTTTATCTTGCATGAGGCTGACCCAGGACAGACCTGGATTCAATACGCAGAGTCCCATCTAGTCCTCCAAGCCAGGTATAGCCAGGGGTATTCTCTGAGTGTCATTGAGTGTGGCCTATCCCCACCAATATAAATAAATAAATAAGTAGCAAAATTTTTTTTGTTTGTAATAAATCAACACAACAATAGAAGATGCAATTGCTGAGGAAATGCTCAGATAATTGAGAAAGGAAAACCATATACATACATAGGCACTCAGACAAATGTAAGAGAAATTATACACACAAAAATAAGGTAATCCAAAGTACCCCAATTCAAGAAAAATAAAAAACACATAGAAATTAAAACATAAATAACACAAAAATGTATCCACAACAACAGAAAAATCAAATTTACTTTCAGATGGAGCTAATTCCTGGAATATATAAGACAATGAAAATAGATGTATTGCATTTTGAGTTATCTGGGTATCTTTAGGAAATCTACAAAAAAATAAAAAGGATAGGATAGAGTTGATTGTAAAATTGGTAAATTACTTGCCTTGTATGTAGCTTGTCCCCAGGACTCCAACTGTTAGCTCAGGTCCCCATGAGCATCACCAGGAGTGATTCATAAGCTCTTATCTTGGTGAAATAAGATTTGAGAACTGCCAGGTGTGGCATAAAAACAAAAAGAAAAAGACATGGAGATGACCCCCCTAAAGATTCCTGATTTAAAAAGAAACACACACAAAACCCAAGGGTTATGGATTTATGAGCACAAAACCTGTTTCATCAGCCAACTGCAGATATCAAAAGACTATATAGTGACATCCACAGATGCCACAATCATTTAATCACAGAGTTAGATTTTAAAGTGATCCTTTAAAAAATATTGAAGGAAATGTTATTTTCAAACAGAATTCTACTGCTTGCCAAATTATCAGTTCAGAATGAATATTTCATTCATGCAAATTGTCTAAATATTTTCCTAAGGAAGATGACAATCTATAAAAATGAAATAAAATTAGAAATATCAGAAGGATCAAGAAAACAAACAAACAAACAAACAAACAACACATCAACAATCCAGGAAAACAAAATGAAAAAATTCTTTTTGGTGCTGCTTCAAAGATCCAGCATTCTAAATAAATTTGGTAAGCAGATTGATGGCCTATATACAGAGGAATAATACTCAAGTTGATGAATTATAGATGATGTCTTCAATGACTGGTCAATGATTATGTTATATTTAGTTTTATGTCACACTTGACTATACTTAGAACTTACTCCTAGTTCTGTGCTCAGGGTTCATGATTGCTGGGGTCATGAGAATCTATGTATTTCCAGTAATTGTATATGGATTGGCTGCATGCAAGACAATCCACCTACTTGCTATACTTATATGTTATATGTTATATATGGTATATTTCTCTGATGATATTATATTAATACTAATTTGACTCCAACTTCAAGAACATAAAGGTTATTACAATGCAATAGATCTCATCATTGAGAAGATGAAAAATCTCAGAGTATGATAACCATACATTCCATTTCAGTTCAAGATCAAAGAAAAAAAACTGTAAAATTTGACATGAAGATATGATGTGTAGAATATAAAAACAGCAAGAATAAAATAATGTGGCACCATTTTAAGCACCTGAAATTTTTTTTGTTTGGTTTTGGTTTTGGGTCACACCTGGCAGTGCTCAGTAGGATACTCCATGCTCTGTGCTCAGATATTACTCTTGGAAGACTCAGGCAACCATATGGGATGCTAGAGACCTAACCCATATGAGCATCATGCAAAGCAAACTCCCTACCTGCAGCACTATCTCTCTGGCCCCAACTGAATGTAAATTATAAAAAATATACTTAAATTTGGGTTAGAAATATCCATCTCTGTGTGCAGCTGGAAGAGGAAAAATGTAATTTTGATAATCTATGTCCAATGTCAACATAATTATAGTAACCCTCATCTTCAACTTGTTTAATCAAACTTTAACTTTTTAAATGCCATAGAGGCAGGATGAGTGGGGGAGACAAAGAATGGGACATTGTTGGAAGGACACATGCACTGGTGAAGAGATGTATATTGGTATATGGTATATTGGTATATATGTTATATATATGTACATATGGTATACATATATGTTATATATGGTATATTGGTATATGGTATATTGGTATATGGTCCTCAAACTATGGCCCGTGGGCCACATACTGTATTTGTATTTGTTTTGTTTCTTCATTGCAAAGTAAGATATATGCAGTGTGCATAAGAATTCGTTCATAAGTTTTTTTTTTTACTATAGTCAGACTCTCCAATGGTCTGAGGGACAGTGAACTGGCACCCTGTTTAAAAAGTTTGAGGACCCCTGGAGTATGACTGAAACTCAATCATGAATATCTTTTTAACTGTGTCTCTCCCTAGTGATCAACTATAAAAATGTATTAAAGGAAAAATCTTTAATTTTACAATTATTTTAAGAATCAAGCATGAAATTTTAGTTACATGCAGTACAAAATATAAACCTTGAGAACCTTCAGGACATAAATGTAATATTAATTTGAATAAAAATGGAACAAAAACAGAAAAAGTATCTTAGAAAAATGTTAAGGATAATAAAATTCCACAATCACAAAATATTACCAAAAATAAATTAACTTACTAAAGTTAATTAAATGAGAAATCAAAAACTTATTTAAGTTACAAAAATGATAAAAGACAAGTTACTAAAATAACCATTATATAATGGAAAAAAGGGAAATTAGTGAGGATAGTCTTATATTATTATTAGATATTTATATTTTATAATTGGGAGTAAGAAGATATCTAGAATTTCTAGTAAAAGAAAATAAAATAGTATATTAATTTTAGAAGCATGCTTACCATAAAAATAAAAAAACAGTGATTAAAAGGGCTTTTCATAGTGGAGTAGAGGAGGCATATTATTGGGCTTTTATGTAGCCAACTAGGTTTTGATCCCTGGCACTCCATATGGACCTCCAAGATCATGTCAGGCATGATGCATGTCAAGCAAAGTCAGAAACAAGCACAGTCCACTACACTGCCAGGTGTGACCCCAGAACCAACCAAGGAATCAACAAACCAACCAACTCAAAAATAAACAAATAAACAAACAAGGTATTCTCTGGGCATTGAGATTGAATTTAAATAGGTCATATTTGATTTTCTTATGAGATACATTTTATACCAATGTATAAAATGGAAAACAACATAAATACATTTATTAAAGGTTGGTATAATAGAAGTATGAAAGGTACAAAAGAATAGCTCATTTTCTTTAAGACTTTTTCATTTAAGATTTGAGACAAATTTGATATGATAAAAAAAAGTTTGAAGGAAAAGCAATTACTTAGGCCAAAGCCTTACAAAGTAAAATTTATTTGTATGGAATTAGGAAGTGAAAAATCTCCGAGTCTGTATTTTACCTTTTAGGGTGTGTGTGTGGATAGTTTTTTTTTTTTTTAAAAAAAAAAAGGTAAAATAGTAATTTAGAGAAGACATATTGGGACTAAAGTGATAGTATAGCATGTAGAGCACTTGCTTATATATAACTGACCAGAGTTCTATCCCTATGTAGATTTATGGTCCTCGGAGCACAGGGTCAGTAGTAAGTCCTAAGCATAGTCACTAGAGGAGGCACAAAAACAAACAGCCACAAAAAGACTTCCTGGCATATGGTAGTCTTTCCTAGTTCAAGATACCTTCAAAAAATGGAGGATAAAAAGCATTTTCAGCAAGATGAAAATGTATTTCTTACTACACCTTGTAGTAGTAAGAGTAGTGAACTTTTATACAGTGCAGGGTAATATGCATAGAATGGGATATTGAATGGAGAAGACATATCATATAGTTATAATAAGTCATATATACTACCTTTCCTCACTTTTCTGGCATGAAAATGTTATATGAAATAATGGTTGGGTTTTATTTATTTATTACACATAGGTTTGCTTCTATGAAGACTGCTTTATTTATAAGAATGCAAATTTTAAAAGCCTTCTCGAATTTAGAAAAGATTTGTCTTTTAAAATCTCTATAAATTAGATATGATTTGTTCCATACAGCATGTTTGCTTGTTCTTTCTCAAGATATGTGATATTAACAATTTGTTAAATGTGTTTGTTTTTGAGGGTCCCTTTTGAATTTAACCTCTAAGATCCAGAAATCTGTGACCTTAGTCAAACATTTACTCATTAGAAGAAACTACATGCAAAAAATACCATAACACCTTTTGAATTTTTCTCTAAAATATAATTGTGTTCAAAAATTCCCTGTACTATTTCAAGTTTATTTAGCTAAGTATTTTATTTCCCTCTAAAATGTCAGAAAAATAACTAACAACTTAAACTTACATAAGATTGAAGTAATTAAAAATGGATTTAATATTCTTAGTTCATTTTCTAGTTGTCTTTTATTTAAGCATGTTTCCTGTATTTAAATTTTATTTAGGAGTAGCATTACGGACATGATATAGAAATTATTCCTGTTGCTTTATGGGTTTCCAGCCCTGGTATTTACCATGAAATCTGACTCTTCATATATCTAATTTAGGAAGTGAAGTTGACCAAAGGTTCCTGTTATTAGATCTGATATCTAACTGTTTGTATGACAAGGAAGTCTCAACTTGCCAAGAACTGTTTTCAGTAAGTCAATCAGAACCTCAGAGAAAAAAAGGCAACCAATTCCTGGTAGATGCAGAAATTCTTTTTTTTTGTTGGTGGTGGTGTGGAGTTATACCCAGCAGCACTCAGGGGTTACTCCTGGCTCTACGCTCAGAAATCACTCCTGGCAGGCTCGGGTGACCATATGGGATGCTGGGATTTGAACCACTCTCCTTCTGCATGTAAGGCAAATGCCTGCCATCCATGCTATCTCTCTGGCCCAGATGCTAAAATTCTAATCCATGACTACTGGCTTGAAGATTCTCCACTTGTTTTGTTGAAAAGTTATAACTGAAACACAATAAAAATTTTCCAGAGTAATACCTTTATTCCTTCTCTCTTCCATAGGGGACCTGTGTGATTGTCTGACGCTCTCCCCACTTACCTCCCCCTTGTCAATTCAAGCAAGTTCATGCATGCATATCTCCTGTGTATCTAACCTTGTGATCTTATCTGCTTCTTGGATGGTCTGAGCATACTACTATTAGTGATTACTCATGCATGAATGAAATTCTGATTTTCTCCTTCTTCCACAAGAGAGAGAAGGAAAATTAAAAGGTCTTGGAAAGGGCATGATTCAACAGTGATTGACTAGTTTGTAGATATTAGGTATAATAGGCATTTTGGATGCAGAGATGAATATAACCTAGTCCTTTCCCCATACAATTTTACTTTCTAACAAGAGACTCCATGAATGTATCTAATTTTAGGGGACATTTTCCCAGATAAAAGTGATTCTTATACAAAGGAAAGAGAGAATTTAGGTTCAGTGACCTGAACTAATTTGAGTGAGCATTCACCATGTAGAGAAGGAAAGAAAAACTATTCCAGTCATAGGGCACAGCTTAAGCAAAAGCAAGAAGGAAGGCAAGAAAGTTTTGGAAATCTGAAAATAATGGGTGTGAAGAGAATTTTGGTGAGTCCTTGTGGTTACTGAACTGAGGAGAAACTTGGCTTGATAAGACAATGACTGGCTCCTATGTAGAATTTAGTAGCAATTTAGTAAATTTAATAAACAATTCAGGGAACAAGTTAGTAAACAAATATCTGAGTATCCTTTTCTATTGGTCACACAAGAAGGATGTATCCAGTAAGAGCTTACAAAGTCTCCTTAATAAGGGATCAGAAGGGGTCAGAGAGGTAGTGCAGTAGTAGGCCGCTTGCCTTGCAAATAGCTGACCCAGGACGAACTTTGGTTTGCTTCCCCAGTGTTCCATGTGGTTCCCCGAGTCAGGAGCGATTTCTGAGTGCAGAATCAGGAGTAACCCCTGAACGGGTGTGGCCCCAAAACCAAAATAAATAAATAAACAAACAAACAAATAAATAAATAAATAAATAATCAGAAGTTGCAAGGGACACAAAAGATAGTTTTGCTCCCTATCTTGGCATGTTGATGTATACAGAGACACAATAGGGAAATAATAAAATGTAGACATTTGAGGTAACTAGAAAGTGAAACAAACTTAGTTGATATTTGTCTTGACATTGTCAATAAAGTACTTCTTATACTATCATAATTTTATTAGCATATTCTATATTTCAAATTCTGTATTTGCTATGGGATTCATGGTAAGGAGAGAGATCCTGCTCTGTCATTCAGCTCATCCTAAGTGGGCCGAAGAATAAAAATAATTACATAGATACAAAAAAGATGTAAAGTGGACCTGCTGGTCTTCAGAGGACACCAAGAACATCTATTCTAGAAGGTTAAAGTAATGAGGCTGCCCTGGAAGCTTCACAGAGGAAAGACTTGGTCAACTACTTTATATATAATCAAGTTACAATGAATAAATTCCCCCCAAACTATTTTGATGGTGTTACAATTCTTGAAGAGAATCAAGTGTGAATTTTGTTTCTTAGTTCTCAAAAATGCCTTCTATATTTGTCAGTAATGGAAGAAAACTTGTCCCAAGTGCCCTACTCAGAGAAAACCCTGATATGACATTTTATTGGCTGTTTCTAAACATCTAGGTATGGGTTTCATCTGGAGAATCTGCCCACATTCTGTTGCTTTTCTAAATACTTCTCTAGTTTTAAGTGCTGGGGAAAGTCACTTAACTGCGTGTGCTTCAATTTCTTCATCTGTAAATTGGATAAGTTATATGGTGCTCCGTTAAAGTAGAAATGAGTACACTGTATTCTGTGGCTCACAGGAAATGCTGTACAAGGATTTTGATGCATTATTATTGCTTGTAAGGTTCACACACAACTTTGACATTCTGCCTCTTCTGCCAAGCTTATGCAAATAGCATATTCACAGGGACCTTTTATGTTCTTGAAATATGATAGACTTTAAAAATTCCGTGGACACTGGCTCTAATGTTTTACAATGTCACTTGTCAGATTCTTAGAAACAGTCCTAATGACAGGCTGCTTGAGCTAAAATCTCAACACCACCTCCTCAAACATCAGTCTCTTCATGGGTAAGTGATGAAGATAAAAATACCTATATTTCAGGGGCTGGAGCAGCGACGCAAGCAGTAGGTCTTTTGCCTTCTGCATGCTAACCTAGGATGGACCGTGGTTCAATCCCCTGGTGTCCCATATGGTCCCCCAATCCAGGAGTGATTTCTGAGTGCATAGCCAGGAGTAATCTCTGAACGTCACTAGGCATGGCCCAAAAATTAAAAAAAAAATCTATCTCAATTGTTTCTGTATAAAGTAATGTACAAAATGTTAAATTACTTTATCAGGGTGGGTGAACAGTAAATGAAATGGCATGCATAAAGACAAATAAGTAATTCTTTTAAAATATTAGTAATTCATATTCCAAATTGAAAACAAATTCAGAATGTGAGAAAAGTAACAGAATTTCTCAAATATTCAGTCAGCACATATTAGCCATAAGTCATGGTGTATTGTACTTTATGAGAAGCAAAAGAAAGAGAAAGGAAATAGCTGCTGTTCCAATTCTCTGATTTTTGTATTAAAACAAACAAACAAAAAATTAGGACAGTGATGTAACATAGAGAGCTCATCTTTCCCTTCTATTAATCCTTAGATTTGCTCTCTGGCATATAAACAAAACAGAACAAAATAAAGCAAGTCAATCTTTTCTGCAACCAATTCACACTCTATCCCATCAAAACAAATGAACAAAATCAAAATTAATTATGTTGTTTTATTTTGTTTATTTTCAATGACATATACTTTAACAAGAACTCTTGGAGACAAGTGAGAGCTTTTGTTTTCTTTTGGGGGTGCACACCCGTGTACATTCAGGGGTTACTCCTGGCTCTGTGCTCAGAAATCACTCCTGGCTGGAGGGACCATATGGGAAACCAGGGATCAAGCCCAGGATTGTCCTACATTGGTTGCATGCAAGGCAAATGCCCTATCATTGTGCTATCACCCCGGCCCCACAAGTGAGATCTTTTAACTTTTTAACTTTTAAATTTGAGCAGCATTTTTTAGTCGTAGGCCCAAGGATTAGTGGCAATTTATTTCCAGGGGATCCTAGACCTACACCACTTACCAAGTTTGTTCTCAACCTCGGGCCTGCAGGCCTTTGCTGTCTCCCAGCGTGGAAACCATGGACAAATAGCATTCAATATATGCTTAGTAGTATTCTTGCAGTTGTTAATGAACAACGCTGCCAAAAAGCTTTTTACTAAACTGCATAATATGAACCTACATTCATGTCCCAAATATCAGTTCTTCTGCTCACTTCCTAAAAGAAACACTAATCTGAATGAATGGATTGGACAGTGCAGAACTCATTCTTCTTATCTCCTCTAAGACCTGACATTTTCCTATGGTCTAAGTTTTAAGTTTTTCAGTGACAGTGTCTGTCCTAAAATAACAAGGGAGGGTCATTTAGTGTTGTTTTATTTCCATGACATATGGTTTATTTTAAGAGAATGTCCTAATATAACTAGATTTTCTTTATCTGTAACAACATACAATTTAAAAGAATAATTTTAATAGTGACAAAGTTGATTGCATACAAATGAGTTTATATCAAGTAATGAAAAATTATTATGGCAAATAAGGTGTGGCTTTAGAATGCATACACATTCTAAAAGCATTTTTTGTTTGTACAAAAGTACCTCCTTGGGCACTTATTAGTATATTAAAAACATTTCAAGTTTTATTTATTCATTTTTATTTCCAAGATTCAGAATAATTACTACAATATGCAGGTTTCTGTGATACTTCCCAATTAAATCATCCGTATGAAATCTATTTCATTGGGGGGCACACACACCCCTTCAGCAGGACAAAAGCAGGCAGTGAATGGGAGAGAGCTGAAGACTCTAAGCAGCCTCAGAGACCAAGGCCCACAGCCTTTCTTGTACCAAAGGTGCTTTGTGCGAGGACCTTGGTTCCCCCAACCTGAAGCAGTTTATGATGGGGTAGAAGCCAAAAAGAAAGCTCCATTGTAGGGGAATTGTCAGCAGGTAGCTGTGTGGGTCCCTTTAACCCAGATTCCAGTTCAGGACTGAAGGACTTTCCATCCCAGACTAACTCAGCAACTTAATGCAGAAGGATAAGAAAGTTGAGATGAGAACCCAGTCAAAGCTCACTTGAGGAGAAGCTGCTTTTTAGAACCTCCTGCACTTGAATTATCTTCAAAAATATTAACTTTGTTTCAGGTTAATCTCTTGGCCCTATTTGATCAGTCAGTATATTGATGATTACATTGTGTTTTATCTGTATGGATCTTTTTGTTATGTTCTAAGCCCCACTGCAAAAAGAAAATTTTGTGGCTTAATATTAGTCTGCACAATTCTGGGAAAATGCATAATGCTGTTAGAGGTTTAAAAAAGTTCTCACCTATCCTAATAAATGTTTCCCAATCACTAATGTTTTATTGTGTATTATAAGAATGTTTTAGAAAACTTATTTTCAAACTGTATAACTGTATATATATGCAGAAATGTTCTTGTGATTTTCTTTAGAAAATTTTATAAAAAGAAACTTGAATGTTCTAGACTCATAGTGCTTGGTATAGAAAGATCAAAAATTTTTCAAATTTTGTGTATCTGCAGAGGTTCTAATGTTTATGTTTAGAAATATCTATAAAAAAATTGTGATATGTGTAAGATTTGAAAAAGGCTGATTGTTTTGAGAATTGATGCATACAATTTAAACTTTGATGCTTTAAATACTGATCTGAAGTTCCAGCCTCCAGCAGAGAAAAGTCAAACAAAACTTTTGTAACTTTTCTCATATTTTTTTGTTTTGTTTAAAACAGAAAAGGTAGAAATTTAAGGTGAATCTAGATAAAACCTAGATAAACAAAAGTTTCCTCCGACTTCCTCTTCCCAAGTAACTTCTTCATTTGATATGTAAAATCCCACCTGGATTACTAGACTTTCCCTATCCTGGTTTTGGAAATTGACTTGAATAAAAAAAGAGAGTTCTGGCTTGGGGCACAGAGAAAGAACATGGCACAGAGCGGCCATGATGTAAAAAGTAGGCTGTCTCCTTTTAATCTTTTTACTCACTTGATATTATTTCTCTGCTACTGTCCTGCTTCATCAGACTTGTCTGCCGAAGGGGCTAGAAACACAGTGTCTTTGGCAGTCTCACAATTCATGGATATTTTTATTTTGCACAGTGGATCATATAGGATGCCAACAATTGAACCCAAGTTGGCTTTGTGCCAGGCAAACACTACCCACTGTGCTATCACTCTGGCCTTCCTATGAAATCTTTTATAGTCTGAAATGTCATAATGCACTTTCTTTTATTTACATGGACAAAATATGTTTAAGCATTCCTATGCTTAAAAATTATACACAATCCCACTAAATTTTACCATTGCATGCAGTAAGCCTAAAATAGTATTAACCTATTGTGACATCTATATATGTGATAGAATAAATCAGGAATAATAATAAATAGATAAATATATATTAATATATATTATAATATATAAAAATTAATATATAAATATATAAATAATACATAAATATATAAATAAATATAGTCTATATAAAGTAGTTTTGGTAAAAAGCTTAATAGTGACATTTGCTGCTCAGAGTACATGTATAGTGGCCTATTAAAAACATACATAATACTATATTTTTTTTACCATGCTGGGCCTCATACATGGAAGTCAAACTAACAGTAACTCTTAGGCAGTAACTAACCCTAAGGTTGAAACAAAAACAACAAATACGGGCAGAGAGATAGCATGGGGAGTTTGCCTTGCATACAGAACGAAGGTGGTTTGAATCCCTGCATCCCATATGGTACCCCTGAGTTTGCCAGGAGTGATTTCTGAGTGTAGAGCCAGGAGTAACCCCTGAGCATTGCCGGGTGTGACCCCAAAAACAAAAACAAACAAAAACAAAAAACACAGGAGTGAAATAAATATCTAAAAGATGTGAAATTCATGAAGAAGGCCCCAACTTCATTTAGAAGTATGATACTTTCTGATGTACATATCCATTGATTATTAAGAAATGACCTGCTCTGTCTCCTTTAACTTTTTAAAGCCTGAAGTCTCTGTTGTCTGATATTAGTCTCCTAATTGCTGCATTTAGTTCATTGGCATGAGTGAGATTTTTTGGGAGGCCACACTCAGTGACATTCAGGGGTTACTCTTGGCTCTGTGCTCAGAAATCACTCCTGGCAGTCTTGAGGGACCGTATGGGTTGCCAGGAATTAAAATTGGGTCAGCCGTGTGCAAAGCAAATACCCAGTGATGTTCAGGGGTTACTCCTGGCTCTGCACTCAGAAATCGCTCCTGACTTGGGAGACCATATGAAACTCCGCAGAGTGAACCCAGGACTGTCCTGGATCAGCCGTGTGCAAGGCAAATGCCCTACTGCTATGCTATCGCATCGGCCCCACAGTTCTCCTTTTTAAGTTGGGTTTGAGTCTGTAGAGTTCTTGAGCTATTGTTTATCTGTGAAGCTGTGTATTGTTCCTTTAAATGTGAAATAAGTCTAGTTGGGTGAATTATTTTTGAGGAGGCATTTTATTGAGTTTCTCACTATATCCCACAATTGTGGTGAACCTGAAGCATTGCTTGCAGTAAACCTGCTCTTAACCTTAAGGATGCTCCTTTGTGTGTAATTTTCTTTTTTGATCTTGCATCATTCAGTATTCTATTTCTATCCATTTTTTATAATAATTTTTATTTTGACCACAGTGGATTACACATCTTTCACAGTAGTATTTTAGGTACATATTGACAATGGACTAGGGGAATTCCCACCACTAACGTTGTCCTTTTTTTTTTTTTAATCACTAAACTAGGATGTGCTTTGGGGAGTGTTTCTTAGCTCTCTTTTAACTGGTACTCTTCAGGATGTGAATATATGCACTCTTCAGAACTGGAACATTTTAGCAATGATGTATGTGACTGTTTCTTATTCATGGCAGTTTTTTCATTTTTTTTCTCTTGGTTCTTGGGTATCCCAATGGTTCTTATGTTGTTTCAGTTGAATTTACCCCTAAATTCTATTGTCATTTGTTCATTTATTTTTAGCATCTTTTCCATCTTCTGGTCATTTAAGAATGTGTTCCATCTTCTGCTATTGTCTGGAGGAGTTATGAAACTCATCTTAGAGCTTACTAGTTCTGTCAGCAGCTGTTTACTCTGCTGGTGAGGTCTTCTAGTGAGTTTTTCATTTTGCCGACCAAGTTTTTCATTTCTGTCATCTCTTGTTGAAGTTTTAGCATTTCTATTCTCATATCCTCTTGAGTCTTATTGGCTGTCCATTTCCATTGTTTCTTTGAGCTCCTTGAATATCCTCAACATTTTCTCTCTAAAGTTCGTAACAGAGCAGTTACAAACGTGATTGTATTAGTTTGGACTTAAGAACAGCCATCTTCATTCATGAAGTGTAATGAGGTTCTGCACTGCTTTTCCTTTGTAATTTTTACAGAGTGGTACATATTTATGGGTTGCCATATGGTTCGTTGATTAGAAAAAAATGTGTGGCTATTTTTCCTGGGTGAAAATGGTTCTTCTGAATCACAAAGAGGACCAACCTAACTACTAGTCTGTCTTCCTCAGTGTGTTAATTATTTTATCTGAATAATTAAAAGGTAGACAATAAAATGTTACCACATATAAGGATGTGATATATAAAACAGTTGCCCACTCTCTTGAACGTGAATAAAAAGACCTTAACACTTCATTGGCCCAAGAGTCCCACTATTTTGAGATATGACTGTGGTAAAGTATATAGTTGTGCAGAATAACACTCTGATCATAACTACCTTACTCATGAATATATATTAGTGACTTCAGAATCTGGGGCATGCACTGTTTTTTTTAAATACATTGAAAAAAATGACATTAATGAAAGAGAATTTTGAGGAAGTAAGACCTTGTTCTGTCAAGTTTAGTCCCTGTTCTATAAACAATAATTCCTAATTTTAAACTAAAACCATCTCATCTAGTTAAAATCTCCTGACCAAATAGCTACCCAGGGAACTTTTAAAAGTCAAATGAAAATAAGTTTCAATAAAATATATTTGGTCTTTTGAGATTCTCCAGAAAATACTTATTGAATACCTCATCATGCCAAAATATTGCCATTACAAATAAGCCAGTAATTTATTGCCATAAGTTATAGCATTATTTAGTTTTTAATATATTAATAATACAAGATATATTATTTAAATGTCTAAAATAATTGACTATTAATTTATTTTATTGTAGTCAATGATTTCCTTTATTAAAGTTTCTTTCGTAAGTTTATTCCAGAACACAGAAACACAGGCACTATTTTTACCCCCCTGAGGAAATTACTTTATAAACTAATGATTCTCTGATTTAGCTCTATAGCATTTAGCACTTTTCTGAGCTGATCTAAGCATCAGCATCCTTGGCTAGCTAATAAATTACCATTTCACTAGGAATTCTATTGGGAAAATAGTATTCAAATTAGTCCTCCAGGGCATTTTCTTCCTATTGAATTCCCATAGGTACTTGGAGCAATAAAATGAAGAAGTTCACCCTTGGAAAGGTTATTTCTGTGCTTGTGACTGACTCTTTGGAATACCTAAAATCCTTCAGTGGCAGCCATAATCTTTAGGAGAAACCATTTACCCCGAACATACTTAGTTGAGCAAGCGAAACTTAATCTGTATTTAAGGAAAAGTTGTCAAGGGGCAGTGCTGAGGCTTAATAGTACTCACTGAGTTACTTGAAAAATCAGTCTTTAAAAGGGATATGTAATGTATTAATTTGATTTTCAGTACCGTCCTATTAAGAGAATATGCATTATCCTTGTAAAACCATTAAGAATAAATGCTTAAGCAGTTTAAAGCAATAAAGTCAGAAGTACTTAAAAGCTCTGTAAAATTTTCTACAGTACACAACAAATCTAAAGCAGCATAAATATTTAAAGATTACTTAGCATATTCTTTACCTTCATTGTTTTTCAAAAGTTTGCTTTTTGCATGGCAATGTGAGGGTAAGGTCAATAATTTCCCATTTCTTTATAAATGAATGAATCTATTTGTTTTTCTTCTATAAAATGTAGTGGTTTCATCTCTTTTTGAATACCAGTCCTGCTAATTTATTAATGACCCAGAAATTAACAGATATCAATAAAGTCCTGATAAAGATAACAAAACATATAAGAAATGAAAGGAGAGACCAGCTGACAAATTTTAAAGAACTCAGAGTAAGAATTTAAAATAAGAACTTGAAATCAGACTTTAGGATGTCTAAATCCTAAGAGAAGAGTGTAGCTTTGTGAGTTAGGGCAAATTATAAACTCATATTAATTTATTCCAATCATACTACCAAACTTATTAGTTCTATTGTATGAGTGAGGTTAAGAAAATCCATAAATTCGCTAAGAATTTAAAGAGCTTAGTTTTAGGGCCAGAGCGATAGCACATGAATAGGGCATTTGCCTTGAAGCAGCCAACCCTGGTTCTATCCGAGAATCCCATATGGCCCCCAGAGCCTGCCAGGAGTAACTTCTTAGTGCGGAGCCAGGAGTAACCCCTGAATGCTGTTGGGTGTGTCCCAAGACCAAACAAAAGCAAAAATAAAATGAAACAAAACAAACAAAAAGGAGCTAAGTTTCAAATTGTGACCTATTTGATTACAAATTCTGAAGTTCAAAATCAAAAAAGCAAATAAGGAAGTCTGCCACCACAACTTAGTAGATGTTTGTATCTTATAAAACCTTGCAGAAATGACAAAATGATTTAAATTAAAACATAAACAATATAAGTCAGATATCAAAATGTTAAGCAAATAATACAGTATTTTGGGGTCTAGTTTGGCGAACAGTTTGCTTCCCGTTTTAAAAAGTAATTTAGTATTTTTAATTTTTGCTTTTCTGCTAAGATAATTAAGATTTCGTTGTATTCAAATTTGTATATATTCTTTGCAAAAGCCCAGTTTAAGCATAAAATGGCAGTTGATGCTATTTTTTCATGTTGGCATACTTAGTGTAATACTTGAATTTTTTTCAAAGTCATTTGGAATAGATTTTGAAATTACAGAGCCAACTATCTTAAAGGAAACAAATAGCTTAAGTTGCCATTTTAAAAACATGAATACAAAATGGTAAAGCTGCTGGTGCCTCCATGCTTAATTAGATATATAATATTTTAAGGCAGAGTTGATTTTTTTAAATCTCTATAAAGATACCATTCAAGGACACTGCTAAATATTGTAATGACATGAACGACTATAACACTCACATGTCATCTACATGCTTCTATATTTGTGCTGCAGAGATCTAGGAAGAGTAAATCACATTTCAATTTCCTAGTCAAGTTCATGCCTTTGATCAAAAGAAATTTCATTCAACTAATTTTGTATAAGATAGGTTCCTAGTTATTAGAGATAAAGGAAGCAAGAGGAAAGAAGGCAGTAGAGGCCCTGTTATCACTGAGTTGCCTTTATGTGTACAAAGTCAGCCAACAGCAAACAAATATAGCAGGGAGGCTAGAGAGAGAATGTGATACGAAGAGCACTAGCTAGCCTTGAATGCATCCAACCTGGGTTCTATGTCAGGCACCTTATATGGTCCCCAAATCCTATCTCGAGTGATCCTTGAGTACATACTCAGGAATAAAATCTGAACACTGCCAGGTGTAGCCTCAAACAAATAAAAATATATTATTACATGGTGATTAATAAGTGCTTGGGAAAATTCAGGACAATCTTATTTAGATAGATTAAAAGTAGCATGCTGATACTATTTCACTTGGGTGAACAAGTGAAAAGAGAGTGTAAAGTTGGGGAAAGACACAAACATTCACAAATATTAATAGACACAGTGCTGGTTTGTATTTATGATCATGTGTTCTTCATACTCACATGAGAGTAGTCAAAGACAGAGAACATTAAGCAGGCAACCAATGTTAAGAAAAGGGCTTACTAGAGGAATTGATATATGTACATATGCACATATTGTGAACGCAATGTGGAGAAGGAAAGTTGCCTGAAAGTCTTCTCGAGTAAACAACCTCACAGTAAAGATCCGTTAGGCAAGAACATGGAGGACATGCAGAAATGACTGGAAAGATCATAGATGCAGATGAAACGTTGAGAATGGAGAAGTGTAGGTAGATTAGAGAAATATTTGGAACTCAAAATTCATAAAACTTGGTAGTGAATAGAGTGAATATGAGAGATAATATGAAGAGTAGATTTGTTTTTTGTTTTTGTTGTTTTTTGTTTGTTTTTTGTTTTTTGGCCACACCTGGTGACGCTCAAGGGTTACTCTTGGCTATGCGCTCAGAAATCGCTCCTGGCTTGGGGGAACCATATGGGACGCGGGGGATTGAACCGCGATTCATCCTAGGATAGCGCCAGCAAGGCAGGCTCCACACCATCATTCCGGCCCTTGAAGAGCAGGCTTTTAGTGAAGCCCAGATTATGTTGGATTAAGTCAGTCACCTCAGAGCCTTTATTATTTCTTTAATAGTATGTAAATTTGACTTTTACTTCCATGTCTGATAAAAGTCTCATTGCTGTTATGAAATCCTCTTTTATTTTTTCCAATTCATATTATGTTTTCTGTAAAATAATCAAGGAATCAAAAGAACAGGGAAGGAACCATGAGATAATGGTGGAGGGATCTTGAAATACTGGTGTAGGGGCTGGGAGAGTAGTTTTGCAATTGATAATTTTAATAACATGAAAGTAATATGATACCTTAATAAATAATAAAAAACTATATAGAGAACCAAAGGATTGACAATAATAATATAATGCCATACTACTGTAAAATTATGTTACACCTGTATGTCAGGCACTGCATCTGATATTTAATATAAATTATTTCATTAATCTCTTATAGCTCTGTGAATGTAGGTTTATTATTCCTTTTTTAAAAATGAAAAAAAATACAGATTCAGTGCAGATATGTTAACATGAACAGTGTAGCACCGCATATACAGGATGTATTGGCAAAATAGAAGCAACAATGCAGGTGCTATTACTGTTGAGGTCACATTCTGCTTGTATTTTGTGGTCAAGTGTCCAAGGCTAGAATGCAGAGCTTTATTCATGTAAGATAGATACCCTGCTACTCTACCACATACCCTATTTCTTTACCATTGTCTCAACACTGTGCTTGATTCATCATAGGATGTTGTATATGCATGGAATTTCATATATGCTCTCAAGTTAAGGAAATCCATGGATGAGACCCTAAACTTGAAGACAAGGTATATCAATAGCCTTTACTCAAATATAGAATCAGGGAGGGTAGGGCGATCTAAACACCACTCCCACGAATTGAAGTGAAACACTAACATGGTGGGAGGAAAACAGGGAGAGGAGCATTGTTGAAAGGAAGTGAACACTTGTAAAGAAACTGACATTAAAACAGCGTATATTTGAAACCAAAACATAAATCACTTTGTAATTCACAGTGGCTAAATAAAGAAGTAAATATAAATAAATAAAATTTGAAAGCAGACCATACACCAACTTTCTATTTCTTGCTTGAACTATTCTTCTTATATTATGAATAAGAAAAATGGAGACTAGGGTGTTAAATGACAAAAAAAATGTGAGAAACAAGTCTAAATCTTAAAAAATTGTTCATATAACATACTTTTTGCTATTGCATTTTATATGGAAAAATAAGTGCTATAAACTTAATATGAATGATCCCTCATTTCATCTAACATCTATTGGATATTCACAAGAAAAAAACATGAAATGCATACTTTAACATTGTAGCAAAGGAAAAAAAATGAAAGCAATAAAAAACCATTTTAGAATATGGAGAGAGACTTTAAAAATAAGGCACTTTTCTTCAATAAAGCTTATCCCAGTTTGATCTTTAGCAACACATACAGCCAGTCCTCTGAGCAAAAACTTAAATGGTCCTGAGTAGAATCAGAGTTAAGCACAACTTTGTGTGGACCAGAAACAAGTAAAAGTAATTTCAAATATACATTTATAAATTAGAAAATTAAAAATTTGTACCAAATAATAAGGAAGCACAGATATAAAAAAAATTAGAAAACTTGCCTGGGAGGGGCAAGGGACAAGAATAGGAAGTTTTATTTTTATCCATTAATTTCAACATGTATTCTAAAATATATTAAACATTATTGGACAATGATTTTAAATGGAAACATCCAATAATATTGTACCACCGAGAATGCCAGGCAATACAGTACTTCTATTTTTTCTACATTTTCATAGTACCTACTTATTTATTATTATTATTATTTTGTTGTTGTGGTTGTTTCTGGGCCATACCCGGTGATACTCAGGGTTTACTCTTGGCTATGTGCTAAGAAATTGCTCCTGGCTTGGGGGACCATATAGGATGCCAGGGGTTGGAACCTAGGTTCCTCCTAAGCTAGCGCAAGCAAGGCAGGATACCTTACCACTTACACCACCACTTCAGCCTCTGGTTTATTTATTATAAGGAATATAATATTTAATATTACGGTATTGTATTCTATTATATACTTCATATGACTATTAGTCTTATAATTTAATGTATGTTATCTAGCATGGTTACAATAGCAATAATGTTTATACATTTGGTGTACAAAGATAAAAATTATATATATATAAATAAATAATTTTTTATACTTTTAATAAATGATAAATGTGAATGAAAGTCTTAAAGTACATTTTGGGCTCATATTTTTCCTAAAAATTTAGCAGTTTGCTATCTGGCTTAGAATGAGTTTTAAACAAGGATTTCAAAATAACTAAGGGTCAATATAACCAAATCACCTAACAACAACAGCAAAAGCTTACTGCATTTCCAGAAAACTCTATGTGATATTTATATACCTGTTAGGCTTGCAACTCATAATGAAGTATTTTCTTTTCTTTTTCATTACTTTTTATAATGAAGTATTTTCAATGTCTAAAATTATTTGTTGATAGTAATATGATAATAGAGTCTGTGTTAATCATAATTGATTATTAGTTAACTCCCCTTCAGGAAGTCCTTCCACTTCCAGTCTCTCATTATTCCTATTTACTGCCAAATTAATAAAATCAAGAAAGTGTTGCTGTTTTTTGAACTTTCAATAATAAAAACTTCAGTTTATAATTTCTAGAACCTGGAATGGAAGGTGAATTTGTTTCAGTGTGCAAAGTCTGAAGACTTCCATATTCATTTCTTACCCTACCACAGATTTGTTACAAATTTTTGTCAGCTCTGATTCTGCTGTAATTCTTCAGAGACCTAAAAGAAGCAGTCTCCTGAGGGAGGGTTGTGAAAATAAATATTGAAACAATGAATAAACAAAATCTCATCACCACAAAACATTAGTCCCTCATACAACATTCGTTCATTTTAGTAAGTCCATTCATACTACAAACATTTGCTGATTCCTGTTCTACAGAACTTTGGAGAATAGAAAGATGAGTAAGGATATATGACCTATCAATTCCACTTTGGGGTTACTATCCCCATGCCAGAAAAATATTCTTTTAAAATACTTCGGGGGGAGGAGTTCAGCTGCTTTTCCGGGTGCTCTTGTGCCTCTCTCTCTCTCTCTCTCTCTCTCTCTCTCTCTCTCTCTCTCTCTCTCTCTCTCTCTCTCTCTCTCACTCTCTCTCCCTTTCTCTATCTCTCAGTATTTGTATACAGCCTCCTGCAAATACATAAGAAAAATAAATAAATAAATAAATAAATAAATAAATAAATAAATAAATAAATAAATAAATAAATAAAAGGACTTTGGGGCCAGAGCAATATTACAGCAGTAGGGCGTTTGCCTTGCATTCGGCCAACCAGGGTTCAATCCCTGGCATCCCATCTGGTCCTCTGAGCCTAATAGGAGTGATTTCTGAGTGTAGAGCCAGAAGAAACCCCATAGCATCTATGGGTGTGGTTCCCCAAACAAAAATCAATCAAACAAAAATAAATCAAAGGATTTATGCATGCCTTTTATAAATAAATGTCAGTATTCAATACAAGAGCTAAGATTTAGAACCAATGTAAGAGTCCAATGCGGGGGGGAATGAACCGTGAAGATGTGATATATATATATATATATATATATATATATGTATATATATACACACACACACACACACACACACACACACACACACACACACACACACACAATGAAATTCTACACAGTTTCACGGGGTGATGAAATTATACAGTTTGCTGCAATATGGGAAGAACTAGAAGATACATAAAATGATGTAATCCAGCATAAGGGTAAGTACAGGAAATCACCTATACGTGGTATTTAAAAATCACTGGATAAGGGCCCCGGAGAGATAGCACAGCGGCGTTTGCCTTGCAAGCAGCCGATCCAGGACCAAAAGTGGTTGGTTCAAATCCCGGTGTCCCATATGGTCCCCCGTGCCTGCCAGAAGCTATTTCTGAGCAGACAGCCAGGAGTAACTCCTGAGCAACTCCAGGTGTGGCTCAAAAACAAAACAAAACAAAACAAAAAAAATCACTGGATGAACAAGTGCAGGGGTTTAAAGGGGGATACCTACATCAATGTTGGCCTTAGATTATAGAGTAGAAAAGGAAATAGAGTACAGGGGAAGAGGAGAAGAGACAAATGAGAACCAAGGTGGGTTAGGAACCAAAGG
Organism: Suncus etruscus; assembly: GCF_024139225.1. NCBI lineage: Eukaryota > Metazoa > Chordata > Mammalia > Eulipotyphla > Soricidae > Suncus > Suncus etruscus. The sequence continues at coordinate 25,991,378 of NC_064866.1, read as the reverse complement.
GATTCAGGTACATCAGTCGCATTACAAATTGATAGAGTTAAATATGCAGCATCAACTACTGTGAAATCATGAGACACAAATTTTAACAACCTAACTTTAAAAAGTGTCTGTCAAGATGTCAGGCTGGGAGTGGAAGCTGGAATTCCGGGAGGAATCTGGGAACACTGGTGGAATAAAGTTGACACCAGTGTTGAGATGAATGCAGCAACTCTGTACGTCTAAAATTCAACTATGAATAGTATAAATCATGGTGATTTAACAAACTCAAATTTAGGGGAGGGGGAAGCTGAGTAAAGATAGTCAAGTAAATCATCAACTTGGGAGATAGGAAAATAAAATTTTCACTGCACCAAAAAGTTCAGTGGAGAAAAATCATGCAACAAGCAGTCATTATCAAATATTCACAAGGGGTCAAGTCTGAAATCCACTGCCTCCTCAACCCTCACTGTCACAAATGGAGCTAACGATAGGAAACAAATAGAAGACAACTAAAAGGAAGCAATTCAAAAATAGCCCAATCTTAACTTCATAAGGAAAGAATAGTGAGCAGCACTTGTTATAACATTACACAGGATTTTGCTTGGTGGCTCAATAGCTTAATTAACTAGCACTTGATAGGTGCTTTTTCTAAAAAGGCCACCTCCACAAGGGACGGCTTCTTCAACATTCACAGGGGAAAAACGACAAGTTGTGTCAACTTGTCAACTTCCAATCAATGTGTGGAAGAGAAGATGATCAGTAAGTTTCTAGTACTGTCACATTAAAAAACTGGAATGGCAAACCGGTGGTTATAATGGGTGAGGCTAATAATTCTCAAAAATAAAAGTGAGTGAGGTTATGGTTGTGTTTGTGGAGGTGGCATAGAAAGAAAGAAAGTGAGATTCTAGGTTGATTTATTACCATCTATCAAATACAAGAGAGCTGAGTATGTACAATTTCTTGGAATCTTTCAACAAATTATGATGTAAAACAAACTTTTTTTCGTGTGTGTGTGTGTGTGTGTGTGTGTGTGTGTAGGGGGCACACCTGGAAGTGCTCAGGAGGGTTATTTCTGGCTCTGTGCTCAGAAATTGCTCCTGGCAGGCTGGGGAACCATAGGGGATGCCAGGAATCGAGCCTGCATCTGTCCAGGGTCAACCACATGCAAGGAAAACACCTTACCATTATGCTACCAGTCCAGCCCTAAAACAAACTTCTTTTTTTTATTAATAATTTTTGTTTGACCAAAGTGGTTTACAAATCATTCACAGTATAGTATTTTAGGTACATAGTGACATTGAATCAGGGCCATTTCCACCACCAATGTTGTCTTTCCTCCACCCCTGTTCCCAGCATGCCTCCCAAATCTCCCCTCATTTGCCCTCCAGGCTGCTAGTATAAGTGGTCCCCTCTGTGTCTAGCTTGTTTTATATTGGGTATCAATTCTGTTGTAGTTGTCTTTGGATTTGGTGTTTAAGTCTGATCATTTTTTTATTTCTACTCAATGTTGGAGCCCTCCATTATTTCCTCCTCAATTTGTGAGGCAGAACAAGATGGTTCAAGCTATGTGGTTATGTTTGAAGGTAAGAAAAAGAAAAGAAAAAAAAAGAAGTTTGTCTAAGATAAATAGTACAATAAAAATTTTTTAAAAGAGATGATGCACAGTAGTTAAAGCACTTTTCTGCATGTGGCTATTCTTACTTGATTTTTGGCATTGGCACTACATATTATTGCCTGATTATTGCCAGGAATAATCTCTGAGCCGAGAGATAGAAATGAACACTGAGCACCACCAGGTGTGAGTCATAAAACAGAAAAATTTAATAGAGAACTCTGTAATAGTTAATTAAGATATCTTTTAGCTTATGATTTATTGCTCTAGATAATTTGTTTCTTTCTGCTAAACCAAACAATATTTAAATACAATTGTGAAACTCTTGGAGACTCAAACATTGAGATGATTGTTAAAATAGATTTTCCTCCCCAGAAAAATCATAAAGGCAAGTGCCTTAAGCATAACTCTCAAATAAATTCTTCCCACAGGGAATATCTGGGATTGCCTCCGGTTATAAGGCTTGTAAGAAGACAAGAAATGCTAAGTGGGAAGTTAGACTGTACAAGCTTAGAAAGAATTTTTTTAAGTTGTCTTGTTAAGGCTAATTACCACAGATGAAAAGAGTTAGATAACTTAAGAGTATTCATTAGCTCTCTCACTCCACTAAGCAGTCATCCCCAAATTGCTAATACCTTTCTGCTACATTCTTAAAACGGTTCATTTTCACTATCATGATTTGCACTTGCAAAAGACCAGCTTAAGCCTAAATGGAAAGAGAATAAAATATGCCTCAAAAATTAGTACATGTCTCAAAGGTGTAAAGCTGTCTATCTGAAAGGTTAGTGAAAAAAAAGTTTTAAAGAAATTTATCTGAATATATTATTAGGTTTCTTCACATTCCCACTTATTCTCAAGACTGGTCAAGTCATTGTTCTAGACAGAGGATAAAGTCACACTGAAATTTCTTTTTCAGGTGATGAATATTCTTAACCTCCCACTGTAATAAAATCAATGTTGGTTCCATGCTCGCTTCTCCTCTTTGCTCAGATTGTTTGTAACAATGATTCATATGTGAGTAAATGATCCACTTTTCATTACGTATGCTAGAGAACAATTTTCATTTTATTGTCAACAGATTCTTTAATGACTTGATTCTCAATTGAATGACTATAGTGGTCCTAATTACAAATTATATGTATGAATTATATATATGAATAAGATTGTGCACCACAGCAAGAGTTTCAACAAATCTAATATCATTAGATGAACTTACACCGAAACTTTATTTTGCCTTTTGTTTCCTCATAGATTTTTAGGGTAGGGGGAATATATATTTTTAAACTATTATTAGTTTTTGTATTTCACTGAAGCCAAATATGCTCTTGGAAATGTGTATACCATATGCTCATGTCAACATAAATGATTTTAAGATCATATAATTCATGTATTTATTTCTCAACTCCCAGCTACTACCTTAAGTAACTGAAATATTGTGTGTTTTTCTTCTCAGTGTGCATCTGTGGTATGATTATTTTCTACTTTCCTGCAGTCCTAAAGGCTTAATTCCTTAATCACTCCTGGTGGGCTCAGAGACTTCATAGGATGCTGGAGTTCAAAACTGGCAAGCACTTTAACCCATTAAATATCTTTCTGACTTTGAATTCAGAGCTGTCTCAATGTTAATGCCTTCTTTGCTCCAATGACTTATTAGACTGTATATATTAGACAATATGATAAACTCTAAACTCCTTAGTTAAACAAACAAACAAACAAGCCAAAGTCATACAATTTGCAGCAAAATGGTTGAATTTAAAGAATATTAGGCTGAGAGAAGTTAGAGAGAAGGAAAGTGACAGATACAGAATGATCTCTCTCATATATGGGACTTAAAAATACACACCAAGATTAGACACCATCCGTCCAACCTTGAACCCTGGATCCCAGACATAGAAACGACACAGTTCTTCATGACAGCTACAGGAAACAAATCCCATCCTGGACATCCTTATTACTGCTCAGACACCAACAAGTGCTAGCTCTAATATGATATCCTGACAATGAGGAAAATGGGAACAACTTGACCTAAGAGCAGGTTACCCTACCCCTCCAGCTGACGTTAAGACAAAATCAGAAGACTTGTCACCCTTTGATCTGCCCAAAAGCCAAGACTGGCTGATATCAGCCATGGCTGGCTGATAGAACCATGACCAGACTGTATGTATCCTGTGACCAATAAAAAAGCCCTAGTCATCCAGATTGGAGCAGAAGTCTTCCATATGGCACAAAAACACCAAGGGGAGAATAAATGAACGTGAAAGGAGTCTATAGATAATCCCATGACAATATATTCCAAGGGTAGAGAAACCCTGTATCTCTCAGGCCAAGGGGATTCCCGTTTCGGATGACCCCAATATTTACTGTGCCTATGCGGGTGAAGGGGGGAAGAAACAAAAAACACTAAATAATCCTTTTTTTATTTTTATTTTATTATTTTATTATTTTTTATCTAGTTTTTGTCGGTTTCTTTGTTTTGGGATAGATATTGAAGTAGTTGTCCATTTTTTTTACTTATATATTTACTTTTTCTTTCTTCTTTTCTCTTCTTCCTCTTTGCGCCTTGTCATATTTCCTATCTCAAGACCATGGCAACTATGTGGTGCATATTTCTATTGCTGCAGTGCTAACTGGATATCTTATTTGATTCCTCTTTTTGAACTGTTGTGGTGTTTCACCTTCTTCTTTTCCCCTTCGTCCCTCAAACCAAGGATGAGAGCCTCTAGAATGACTCTCCTCATAGTCGGCGTAGTCGATTTTTACCCTATTATATTACTTTTCTCTTCCTCAAACAAAACCACATAACTTGAACTTTCTAGTCCCGCCTCCCAATTGGAGGGGGCAGTAATGGAGGCACCAAGACCAAACAGTTATAAGACCACTAAGTAATAAACTAGACACAGAAGGGACCACGCATTCTAGCAGCCCCTGGTGGGGAGAGTGGAGGATATGGGAGGCAGGATGGGAGCGGTTGTGGGAGGACAATTCGGTGGTGGGAATTCCCCTGATTCAATGTAAATATGTACCTGGAATATTACTGTGAACGATATGTAAGCACTATAATTAAAATAAAAATTATATTTAAAAAAAAAAAAGCCCTAGTTTAGGGTTTGAGCTACGACCTGCACAACAACCATGATCTTCAGTTCCAAAGGTCTGTCTGAGACAATTGCAACAGATTGGATCTTCTGGAAACATAATGAAAGACGCTATCCTAGGCTCCATCCTAGGATCAGCAGCAAAGACCAAGATTACCAACCACAGAAGACAGATTAAAATGACACCGAGGGAACAGAACTTCTAGAACCACAAGAAAGGCATCAGCATAAGTTTCACCCCTTGACCTGTGAGATACCAAGATCTCTAGATACAGAGATCTGATTTTATCACCCAGAACGGAACAGAAGTCTTCCAAACACCAGGAAAGCACCGAGGGGAGAGTAAATGAACCTGAACGGAGTCTATAGTTAATCCCATGACAATATACTTCAAGGGTGGAGAAACCCTGTATCTCTTAGGCCAAGAGAACTCCTTTTCGAATGACCCCAATATTTACTGTGCCTGTGTAGGAGGGGAAAAAAAAAGCAAAAAACAATTTTTTTTTTATCTATCTAGGTTTTGTCGATTTCTTCATTTTGGTATGGTTATTGAAGTTGTTGTCTCCATTTATATGTATTTATTTATTTTCTTCTTTTCTTTCTTTAGGTGCTCCGCCATGTTTTTTTTTTTTTATCTCAAAACCATGACTTTTATGCGGTGCTTATCTTTATTGTTGGAGTGCTCACTGGATATTTTATTTGACACTTCTTTTTGTACTGTTGGGGTGTTTCACCTTCTTTTTCCCCTTCGTCTCTCAAACTGATGATGAGAGCCTCTAGAAGGACTCCGCCCACTTTTGGCGTACTTGATTTTTACCCCAGTTTATCACTTTTCTCTTCTTCAAACAAAACCACATAACTTGTACTATCTAGTCCCGCCTCCCAATTAGAGGAGGAAACAAGGGAGGTACCAAGACCAAACAGGTGTAGGACCACTACGTAGTAAGCTAGGCTTAGAGGGGACCACGTATTCTAGCAGCTCCGGGGTGAGGGAGGAGAATATGGGAGGTAGGATGGGAATGGAGGTGTAGGGAGGATAATTCGGTGATGGGAATCTCCCTGCTATTATGTTAATATGTACCTAAAATATAATTGTCAACAATATGTAAGCCACTATGATCAAAATAAAAATTATATTTAAAAAATACACACCAAGTAGTCACAAAGGTCCAAAGGCAATACAATAGGAGAACTGATACACAAAATGTAATTGAGGATAGTTGAGAAAGAAAAGCATTGAGGTTCTTGGAAGAGGAAGGCATGCACTTCAGTGATGGGTGTGGTGTTGAAATTTTGTGCAAGAGAAAAACTATAAGTATTAGTACTCTAAACCACAGAATGTTAATCAATAATACCATCATCATCATCATATTTTTTAAAAACTCAACTGAGTATTCAAAATCCATGGTTAGATACCAATCTACCTTTATTCACTTCTTTAAGAGTAAATAAATCTATGTTGTAGCCAATTACTCTATTGTTTGTTGACATGCCTATCTTAAATTTTTATGGCAAAATTTCTTCCATTTCTCCTCCATATATTTCCTTTTTTCTTAGTTATTAATATTTTATTTCATTTGTACCTAAAGTCTTAGTACATGTGAAGATATTTTATAGAAATATCTTAATCTATCATGCTGACTGAAATAAGTCAGAAGGAGAGAGAGAGATGCAGAATAGTCTCACTCATCTATGGGTTTTAAGAAAAATAAAAGTCATTTTTGTAACAATCCTCAGAGACAATGAGAGGAGGGCTGGAACACCAGCTCATTCCATGAAGCTCACCACAAAGAGTGGTGAGTACAGCTATAGAAATAACTACACAGAGAACTACCATAATCAAGTGAATGAATGAGGGAACTGGAAAGCCTGTCTGGAGTACAGGTGGGGGAGGGGTGGGATGGAGGGAGATTTGGGACATTGGTGGTGGGAATGTTGCACTGGTGAAGGGGTGTTCTTTACATGACTGAAACCTAATCACAATCATTTATGTAATCAAGATATTCAAATAAAGAGAAAAAAAGGAAAAAAAACTTTTAATGCAAGTGTATAAACAGAAGAAAACCTCTTTGAGTCCATGTACTGTAGTTTTATTTTCATCATTATATATAAATAGCACTTATTACACAAATTCCCATAAATTTTTTCTTGCATTTTTAAATTTGTGGTTATTTCACTATTCATTTTCCCATAAATCCTAGATGTATTATTTACATATTTTTGGCATCTAGAGAGTAACTTAATTCCTATATGTTCATTATGTAATATTAGACCAATAATGACATGCCAGACATAAAGTCCAATGCCATGTCTAACAGTGATAATGATATGAACAAGTAAATCAAATCTAATATTTTGTATTCTCATGCTATATATAAGTATTCCTTATAAATATATATAAGTATTCCTTATAAGTATATATATATAAGTATTCCTAATACTAATCTATTCAAAGACCCAAATGGAGGATTAAAAGTGAGGAATATAAGAAAAAAGGAAGAAGGAAGATTAGGATGAGATTAATATATAAATTGATGATATTTTTAAGAAAATAGGCTTACAATTTTAATGAATTTCTGTTTTTTTTTAAAAAACAATATACTTACACTACAATTAAAAAAATTCCTAAATGAGTTTTATGTTTCCGGCACCAATAAAACTTGATCATTCCTAATATAGAATTTATTAATTTGTAAGAGTTTCTGGAGTCTTCACTGAATCTCTCTACAATCCCAATTCTTATTTCTTCAAACATTCTAAAAACATCGCAACATTAAAATAAGAAAAGTCATATTATGTTAAACGAAGTAAGTCAGAAGACAAAAGATAAACACAGAATGGTAGCACTATTCTGAAGCACATAGAACATACATCTCAATCACAACTAATACTTAACAATCAAATAACAGGATCTAACAGGGTAGAAACTCCAAACACTGTAATAGTCATCATATACCTGGGAACAGTACCCAAAACACATGAAAAAGGAACAACACAAACTCTCGACAACACATTATACCAAAAAGTAAACAGCAACACCAGAACAGCAGCATAGAGAGAACAGGTACGTAATCAACCTTCTACAATAATGGCCCATAATAATCCTGTAGAGATCGTATACAGGAACACAGGTAAAGAATACCACGGCAAACCACTGAACCAATGGAAACATCCTATATCACTATGCATTAATGCCTCTATCTTACTATATTTAAAATAACCTCTCAGCTTTTCTGTCCACAGGCGTTCTTGGATACAAAGGGCGGACAAGCTAAGATAGCAGCTCGGGATATCACACGAGATACCATACCTAGTTTGCACTACGAGATGACCCCGAGAAAACTCTTTAACATACACTTTATCTCTAGGTTTACCTTCTTTTAGGGTTTCAAGCACGGGACCAGTCAGACCACTGAAGCAGTAACAGCGACTTACAGACTCAAACTACATGCTCTATTCACTGAACACATTCAAGCAAACTAGCATTCCCTTGCTATTCTCTCCTCTCTTTTCACCACTTTCTTTTTTACTTTTTTTTCTTTTATATTCTTTTCTTTACTTTCTATCCTTTCTCTTCTCCCTTTCTTTCTAATGTATTTTTCTCTTTTCTCCCTCCCTACCCCTTCCATACACCTTACCCTTTCCCCCCTCTGGAAATCCAACTATTCCTCCACCCCTCAATCCCATCCAGACCTCCCTCTCTATTAAAACACTTCACCCTCAGTCCTTAATCTATTAGGCAACAAGATCGACCTCCTACCCCAACGAACCAGTACCCAGCACCCAAGAGAAGGGACACCCAGTCAAACCCACACCTCGTCCCGGGCAAGAAATGACAGCCAACTCCCCTGCGGACTCATGCTGTGAGGCCCTCCCTACCAACTCCCCCTAACGTGGACTGTTTCTTGAAACTGGACCTAGGTCCAAAAGTATCCCCAATGCAAGAACTATTTCAAGACCTCCTTGCCGCAAACTTTTACCAACCTGAAGAAGGTCAGGGGGTGTGATAAGAAGATGCCTGGGAACCCATACATCACAAGAAAAACCCAAAAGACAATGGGAAAAACTGTACTTCCAACATAGGCATAGGACCTGTAATACACCACCTCGTTACCTGCTCTCCCCCAAATGTAAGGTAGTCTTTTGCACCACTTTGGTCCTTTAAAAACTTCGCTAACTCATTTTACTTCTTTTTTTTTTCTTTTCTTAAATTTATTTATTTATTTTTAAATGTTGGTCCTACATATACATTTGCGAGCACATACATTTTTATTTATTTCTTTTTTTTTTATCATTTTTGGGTATGTGACCTGTGTCTGTTATCCCCTTTGTCCAGCCCCAACTACACCTACAATATAATGTGGCACCACTTCCCCCTGCAAAGACACACTAAATAAAGGGGAAATCTTACATATAAAAAAAAAAGAGCTCTTATCTACTAGAGATGGGAACTCATAGTTGTATACAATACAGGGATATCTCCTACCTTGAAAGTATGTCATGTGGAATCAACTTAGACCTCAGGTGATTAGATACCATTCATCCAGCCTTGAACCCTGGATCCCAGACATAGAATTGGCACAGCTCTTCACATCAGCTGCAGGAAACAAACTCCATCTGGGACAGCCTTAATACTGCGGGGTCAACAACAAGGGCAGCTCTAACATGATATCCTGACATTGAGGAAAACGTGAACAACTTGACCTGAGAGCAGATTAGCATACCTTACCAGCTAACGACAAGACAAAACCAGAAGACTCGGCACCCTTTGGTAGGTCCAAAAGCCAAGATCGTGACTTACAGATGACTGGCTACTAGAACCACGACCAGACAGTATACATCTTGGGACCAATAAAAAAGCCCTAGTTTAGGGTTTGAACTATGACTTGTACAATAATCATGATCCCCAGTCCCAAAGGTCTGACAGAGACAACTGCAACAGAATGGGGCTTCTGGAAGCACAAAGAAAGACGCTATCCTAGGTGCCATCTTAGGTTCAGTGCAAAGATCAAGATCACCAACCACAGAAGATGGATTAAAATGACACTGAGGTAACAGAACCTCTAGAACCACACAGACTGACTTCATCATAAGTCCCACCTCAGGATCTGTGCAGATACTGAGACCTCTAAACACAGAGCTCTGATTGGATCACCCTGGACAGAGCAGTAGTCTTCCACACACCAAAAAAAACACCACCGGGAGAATAAATGATCCTGAGCAAAGTCTAGGGCTGATCCCATGACAGTATACTCCAAGGACGGAGAAACCCCATATTTCTTAGGCCAAGTGAATTCCTTTTTGAATGACCCCAATATTTACTGTGCCAGGGCAGGAGGGGAAAAAACAAAAATACAAAAAGCACAAAACCTTGGTTATTTTATATATATATATTTTACCTTCATTTATTATTGTTAGTATTATTTTTATTTACCTATCTATTTTGGTCGATTTCTCTGTTTGGGTGTGATTATTGAAATCGTTGTCCCCAAATATACTTATTTTTTTTTCTCTCTTCTTTTCTCTTTTTTCGTTATGTGCTATGCCATGTTTCTTATTTCAAGATCATGGCGTGTTTTTGGTTTGTTTGTTTTTGTTTCTTTCTTTTTTTTTTTTTCCTTTCATCTATTTTTTGTGGTGCTTATCGATATAGCTGGAGTCCTCACTGGATAATTGACACTTTTTTTTTTTTTGGTACTGGTGGAGTGTTTCACCTTCTTTTTCTCCTTCATCTCCCAAATCGATGATGAGAGCCTCTAGAAGGATTCCACCCATTTTTGGAGTATTAGACTCTGACCCCAGTTTATATATCTTCTCTTTTTCCGGCAAAACCATGCAACTTGAACTAGCTAGTCCTGCCTACAGTTAGAGGGGGAGATAAAGGAGGCATCAAGACCAAACAGGTGCAAGACTACTAGGTAGTGGGTTGGATACAGAGGGGACCACATATTCTAGCCGCCCTGGGGGTGAGGAAAGAGGAAATGGGAGGTAGGACAAAAACGAAGGTGTAGGGAGGACAATTTGGTGATGGGAATCCCCCCTGATTTTATGTAAATATGTACCTAAAATGTTATTGTCAACAATATGTAAGACACTATGATCAAAATAAAAAAAATAACTTCAAAAAAAATAAGAAAAGTACATGCTTTCTACTTGTATGAAGAAGGTCAGACTATGAGATTAAAATCTTTCCTACTGCTGATACTTCAGGGAACCTGAATTCCAATACCACTTTGCTGCCGTATTATTTATGGATTCAATTGAGGTTTTTTTTTAATTATGTGCCTCTGCATTTTTTCATTTAAAAATTAAGGGTATAATAACCGTCATTTTAATTAGGGAGTTTGCAAGGGCTGAGAGATAGTACAGTAATGAAGGCAGTTGCTTTGCATGCACTGACTCTGGTTCAATCTCTGGAACCAAATGTAATCCCTCATGCCCTGCCCGGAGTGATTTCTGAGAGGATATTCAAATGTTAGCCCCGAGCACTACTGGATGTGACTCAAAAACCTGAATGAATGAATGAATGAATAAGTAAATAAGTAAGGAATTTGTGAGGAAGTAGAATTTTGTTTGAGGTCACACTCTGTGATGTTCAAGGTTTATACTTTTTTTGTTTTATTGTTTGGTTTTTGGGTCAAACCCAGCAGTGCACAGGGGTTACTCCTGGCTCTACGCTCAGAAATCACTCCAGCAGGCTTGGGGGACCATATGGGACGCCGGGATTCAAACCACCGTCCTTCTGCATGCAAGGCAAAAGCCTTACCGCTGTGCTATCTCTCCAGCCCCTCAAGGTTTATTCTTGGCTTATGTTCAGAAATCACTACTGGAAGTGCTTGGAGTGACTATATGGGATCTCAGGGATCCCAATCAATCACATGCAAGTCAAACACACCATCCTCTCTACCTTTGCTTTGATACAGAAGCAAATATTAGAAAGATTGCTTGTCATACCAAAATTGTTGTGTGAGTTGTAATTTAAAAATATCTTTATATACATGATCCAGAAAACAGAGAATTCTACTGTGGGGTTTTAAAAATACTTATTTTTATTCCAACTTTGTATATGTGATCATATAGGGAATAGAAGTAACATGCTTTAATTTTGTAGCACATTATTTTAGTGTAGAGATAATGACAATTTTTTCCAGCAACATCATGTAGCTCTTCTCTCCCTTTGGCTATTAAAATACCAAAAATAATAACAGCATTCTAAAACTGCTTAAAGCCACTAAGACTCTGATTAAGAGTAGCCCTAAGCAAAACATTAAATAAAAGAGCAAATAATCCCAGTAAGAGCATTCAACTTAATGAAATTCATCCTATAAACCCAAACGTAGATGATCCTGTCTAACCAGGGCAAAATTGACAAAGCAATGATAGAGTTAGGGATTAGTCAGACAATGTCTTTCATATAGTTTTTAAATCCCACTTGCACAACATTAAAAATAAGAATGGAGGTTTTATCACTGACAATGTTTTAAATAATAGTCTAATAAATTTTGAGAAACTCTTTAGGTTCCTCACAAATGAGTGTTGGACCACTCTCAGCTCAGCCTCGTGACCCCCTAGTTTAGTGTTGCTTGGGAATATAAATGGGGGTACACACTCGAGAACTATGCCAGGCACTGCTGCTGGGGTATTCTACAGAGAATTGAGTTCAAATTGAGTTCCAAATGATGGAATTCAGGGTCTAGCATGCATTTCACTACACCCTGTATCCAAATAATGCTGGATTATTAATTTATTTGGAAACGTAACATGCTTTTTCATTGCTGAGGTCACAAGAAAAAAATAAACTATATTTCAGTGTGAGGAAAATCCAGTTAGCTGCCACTACATCTTTATTCTGTACTCTGCTCCACAGAGCATTTCTCACAAACCTGTGCTTTCCACTCAGCTCTGCATCTCTAAGGTGAAATATGTGAATATATGGAAAAGTTAATTCAGCTGTGGCCCACAAAGGGATCAAACTGGCTGGAGAGTTAAATGGACATTTTGGGGTGGATCCATAATCAAGTTCAAATTGAATGACCAAATGCACAGCAATTCAATGTACTCATTATGATATTCAATACTACTATATTGACAGTTTTAATCGTTTCATTGAATTCAGAAACAAATAAGTTTTCTATTTCTAAAGGCATTGAGAAAAAGAAGTCTTTAAGTGTCAATGCTTTTTTCTGCTGAAATTTAAATGATAAAGTAGTTATAGATTGATACACATCCCAAAACAGATCTTTTCAAAATATCTTCTTGTCTTGAAAAGATATTTTTTTAAAATAAAAATGGTTATCAGCTATAATCTTACAGAGAACTAATACAAGTAAATAAAGATAATTAATATCAGGACCTTACCTGGCTTCTAAGCTGATTAATTTTTTAAAAATAATTCCAAAGGCAGAAAGATCATATCATATAAGTAGCATATCATATTAAAAAATTTATTTTGGTTTTTCGGGACACACCCATTTGGTGCTCAGGGGTTACTCCTGGCTAAGTGCTCAGAAATTGCCCCTGGCTTGAGGGGACCATATGGGACGCCAGGGGATTGAACCAGGGTCCTTCCTTGGCTAGCGCTGCAAGGCAGACACCTTACCTCTAGCGCCACCTCGCCAGCCCCCATATTTAAAAAATTTATGAGTATAATTTAATGCAGATATATCTATATAATTTAGCATGGAGGAATCCTTAAAGAGGGAGTTAAAGAGGAAGACATAAGTTATAAATTCAGACCAAAAGAAATATTTCCTCTTTTTCAGGTAAGCAAAAGTATTTCAGACATCTATCTGTCAGAAATGGAAGTTAACTCAGTTTGGACAATGGAGGAAAAAAGGTTTGACAGGTTAAAAAAGTATAAAATATGCCTGGTTAATTTAATAAAACTATGTATTAATTGGCAGAATTAATTAAATATTAATTAAATTAATTAAATACTCATTTTCTCTCAATTTTCTATAGTGCACAAGTGCACAAATTTATAAAGATCTTTCCATTCTCTTATTTTATGTTTTGATTGGGATCTGAGCAGTCACAACTGGCTCGGCTCAGGAACTATTTGTGGCTTTGTATCTTGGTGACACAAAGGGGACTATATACAGATACAGTGCCAGAGATCAAACCATATTGTCTACATGCAAAAGAGTAGCCTTACTTCTATACTATTTTTCCAGAACCTCTGCTAAGTGTTTTACCATGTTCAGGCCCTTCTGCCTGCATCTCTCTCCTTTCAACCTTCCCTTACTGAGGAACCTACTATGACCTTTCCAGTAATCTCTCAGTGTTCTGTTTCACTCACTTCAAATAATCTTTTTTTTTTTTTTTCCTTTCAGGGATAGAATGTGGGGAGTGAGAGGGACTTGAGTGGCTGAGTTTTACAAAGTGGTGGCCAGAATTATTGCTGGCCCTTTGCACAGGAGAGCCAGTCAGAGAACCAGGGTAGCCACATCCACATCAAGTACCATAACCCTTTATCTGAACCCTAATATGCTCTCTATGTTGCATGCTTCTGTTCTCCTTGATTCTTTTTTAGGTCCTTTCACAAAAAAAATATCTGATTTCTTTGATGGTCAAGATTATGCCTGCTATTAATACATAAAATAAAAACATGGGGTATGAAATTTTGTAAGTATTCAACATATTTACTCCCTGAATGAGTTAATAAATCCAGCTAGCACTCAGCTTCAGAATATATTCAGTATTCTTAACCATGCTTAGTATGCCTGAGAAATATCTTTAGTACACAAGTAAATTGATGAGAGGCTAGTGGAAGAGCATTGCCCACAAAAGGAAAAGGCAATTAAACTAAATTGTGGGTCATACATAACAATGGATCAATAATGTCATTTTTTTTGTTTTAAAAGGATGATCACATTTAGACAACAAATAATAATAAGAACCTTTAAATAGTTGAAGGCGACTACAATCCAGGGAAATGGCTTAATAAACAATACACAAATACCAGTTTCATCAATTTATAGTCATCAACTCACAGATGCATTAATATGCTATTTTTACACTTAAGACAATGGATACAAGCAATTCTTTGTTTCTAATTACATATTTTTAGCTTTATCGTTTGAGTTTGATAATACAGTATATGTAACTTGATTTAGAAGAATAGATACTAATTTTAATACAATTTTGCAAAAATGATAGTGAAGGTATTGGAGTTGCTGTGAAAAAGAGAGAACTTCTTGCCATTTCTAAAGGCTATTTCTAAAGACACTGAGCTTGAACTTTTCAAGCTATAGAAAACTTGTTTTCCTAGGCAATACAATATTTCCTAGACTACAATATTATTTCCTGGACTACAAATTATTTCCTAGACTGCAATAATAAGTCTTAGTCTTGCTTCTCAAGACAGTGGTTTGTCAGGACTGAAGAATTTAGAATGACTAAAATTTTCCTCTGAACTTGAACTTAGATATGGATCCCAAAAGAAACAACAGGACATTCCATGACAAAGGAAAGTATTTCAAGAATTAATTTCTGGGGTTCAGAGACAGAGTAGAGCTCTTGGCCCACAGATCTGAGGCCACAGTTTGATCCAGGTATATCCCATAGGTCAAGTCTGAGCACTTTAATAACTGTGGGCACTCTCCAGATACTACAACCAAATAAGTATACAAAACAAAAATGAGTCAGATATGCAATCCCCAAGTGCATATTTGCAAGTATCACAAGTATATATGCTTGACCACACCACCCAAGGGTACAGACTCTAGTTATCTAAACTGCAACACCAAAAGGAAAGGGGTAAATAAACAAAAAGCCAACAAATAAGTTCTGTCTAGCATTACACATGAAATGAACTCAATTAAAAAGTCTCTAACCATATTTTCATCCAGGCAAATACGTTTCCTTTTATTTCTAGTTTTTGCACCACTGTAGAACACCACCAAGATCAAATACAACTGCTCATCTTTTACCATCTTTGCATAAATATACTCATACATAGACTCTATGCTATATTTTCCTTAGCAATTAATGTATCTGTATGCTGAAAATTATCTTTGCCTCAATAATGTGGTTATGATAATCTTAAATTATAGCTGGTTTTAAATGCTAAATAAAACCCCAAAATACTTCATGCTTGAAAATGGTCAGCCTCAGACTATTAATACTACTAGAATATTAGGCCTTTCTTAATTTGTTTTCATTATTTTACTTTTGGAGTAATGTTTTCTTGGCCTACTAGATATATATTAGTAAAAATGATTGCTTAGCTATAATCTATAATATTAGAAATCCTAAGCATTTCAGTGACCTAGTTCTTAATATTTTGTATAATTGTTGTAGTGGCTTGTTACTATGACTAAAAAAGCTAAGTGGTGAAAAGAGCAAGATAGAAATAATGATCAGTTTTTCTGCTCTTGGAAAAGGTGTTTCACTAATAGGGTTACATGAAGTTTCTCTGAGTCTTAAAATTATTTGTCTAAAATATTAATTATAGTGTTTTAAATTACAATATTTAAGAATATAGTAATTTGAACCAATAATAAATTATATCAATAATACTTTATATGATAAAATATATTATTATTTATCTAATAGTACTGTATATGATATAAGCATTCATTTCATATTGATAGATGTAATATACAATCAATTTTAAACAGTGCATTTTTTGATTTCCAAATGGAAAGATTAGTCTGGCCCTTTACTTAGTAAAATGCTGGTTTATTTTTAATCCTTAACTCATTTGTTTTGTTCAAAAATAATTTTTGATTTAATTTGGCTATAATTCCCCCGTTGCAATAAAATCTTATTATCGTAAGTCGTTTCCTAGTGCTGGTTGTCAACCCTTGAACTCAGGAGATAATGCATGTTCTTATGCGTCACTTAGCCTCATGCAAGCAACTCAGAGTCAGGATATGGGCATTTTCAGGAGGGGTTCAGAGGGCTCTCAGGCCCCTTTGAAAGGGCTAACATATACCAACCCAGAAGCAACAGCTCCAGTTGCTGTCAGAGGTTGCCATTGGGAAATAAAGTGTAGGAGAGTCAAGAGAAAATGACAGCAAAGTTTTAGGTAGTTATTTTAGCTTACTGGATCCCAAGAAAATTCGGGGAAGTGCTTATTCCCCTCAATTTTACACTACAACGGGTGTGTCTGGTTTTCAGATCATGTAGTTCACATTAACTCAATTTTATCATCGATTGTTTCTCCTGATGTTAAACAGATCTGATGGCTACTCTAGACACCACTCTAGGTGTTTATTTAAGGAATACATTTTCCACAGTCTGTTCTCCATTTTACAGCTTTACTCGGGCACACTCATGTCATCCAAACCCCTTGGGCTTTGAGAAGTGATGAATCCTAAAAGATGTTTTCCCCACAGAAACCACAAGGTAAATGTAACAAGTAATCAATCTTCTGAGCAGCAATCAGGCAACCACTTAACGAACATACTACACAAACAAAATAATTAATCTAAGCACTGTCCCGGAATAGTAATTAATCTAATCGGCATCAAATGATGTGTTTGTTCAATGTACACTATTTTGTTTTGTAGTTGTCATACTTAAAGGTGTCAGAGATAGGACAAACATGTTAACTAGTTTAAAGGAATACCAATTTCCAGAGGAAAGTGTGATACAAATGTTTATGCAGTGTGGGATGTGTACTCCTTTGTTTGCGGAAAGGAAAAACACACATCATGTCAGACTCGAACAAAAAGGACGAAGGCTGGAAAATAAAAGTGAAAACAAGAGAAACACTAATCATATTCTCCTGAAATCTATGACATACACATTGGGAAGACAGGTTGGTTTATTTATATTTGGCAAAAGGTAATAGACTAGAAAAAATGTGGTACAAGGAAGCTAATATAATACAGTTTCAGACACACACACACACACACACACACACACTGAATTCATTATTTATTAAATTCAAATGTTATACAGTCTTCTTGTTACAACATTTTACTGTGTCATAAAAGCCAAATTTCATTGCACAATGGCCAACACAAAAAGTAAACGGGGTCCCTGCATTCTATTCATTACTAACATTCAATCTAGGAATATAGCATAGAGAGGTATTCAGTCTTTCTCTAAACCAAACCCTGATAACTAACTGGCTTTTTCTGTATTGCTTCTAATGTATGTAAGATTAATTGCTTTCAGATATTTTTGGCTTATTTTGAGAGATATCCATGTAATTACAAAGGTAGGTTGAAAGGTTTCGAGAGGACAGTTATAAAACATTTAACCAGGTTTTGGTATTCCTTTATTTATTTATTTATTTATTTATTTATTTATTTATTTATTTATTTATTTATTATTCGGGGTGATAAACGGAATGGAGAATGAATATACTTGAGAAGAAAATTGAGATACATCTACCTACTGCAAGGCAGTGACTATTTGTATGGCTATTTTGTGCATCAAGCACCCTCTCTTCCCATCCTAAGTATTGATACTTCTACCCACCATCTCCACAGGATTCTTATTTTAAAATATATTTTATTTAAACACCTTGATTACATACATGATTGTGTTTGGGTTTCAGTCATGTAAAGAACACCACCCATCGCCAGTGCAACATTCCCATCACCAATGTCCCAATCTCCCTCCTCCCCACCTGACCCCCGCCTGTACTCTAGACAGGCTCTCCATTTCCCTCATACATTCTCATTATTAGGACAGTTCAAAATGTAATTATTTCTCTAACTAAACTCATCACTCTTTGTGGTGAGCTTCCTGAGGTGAGCTGGAACTTCCAGCTCTTTTCTTTTATGAAGCTTCATATTTGGACAAGATGAAGCTTCTTTGACTACAACTAACTAAACCAAGAAACCAAATCATCACCCAGCTTAAGTCAGTAATAATGAATTTGGAATTTGAAATTCAAACTTAAGTAACTCTCTCTCTCTCTCTCTCTCTCTCTCACACACACACACACACACACACACACACATACACACAATTCTGGCGAACTTTGATGCAAAGTTTGATGGCGAACTTTGATGCAAAGTAATGTTCAAGGCAGAAATCAGTTCCTTATCAAGTCAAATTTACCCACTTGCAAGAAAAATATGGAGAAGCAGCAAAACTAAGCAAATAAAGAATGCCAGAAGGCTCTGAAAATAGTGAATTGACCTAACTAGATAGTTTTCCATTCAGTCTAATCTCCTATAGACTACTTGTCTGTCATTTCCTGATTTTTAGATATTGGTGTTATTGTCTATTGGTTTGTTCAGTAAATACTGTATTTAAGTATTCTTCAATATATTGTCTTTCAATATGATATTTTTGAGTTAGAACAGGAAAGAATCATCAAATAGAAAAATTTTGCCCTAGCTTATACTTAATCTGACTCAAATCAGTTATTGGGTTGAAAAAGACAGCACGTTATGGAGCCTCAATAAGAGAGTCCATATATAGGGTCAGATAGATAGTATAGCAGGTAAAACAGACTTTTCATGTGGTTGATGGATTTGATCCCTGCCACCCCATAAGGTCCGATCCCTGAGCATAGCAAAGAGTGGCTCAAATATCATCCCCTGCAAAAACAAATTTACATATAAAACAGAGTTTCAGGGGCCAGAGTAATGGCGCAGTGATAGGGTGCTTGCCTTGCAAGTGGCTGACCCAGGACGGTCCGTGGTTCAATCTCCTGCTTCCCATATGGTCCCCAAGCCAGGAGTGATTTCTGAGCACCTAGCCAGGAGTAACCCCTGAGCGTCACCAGGTGTGGCCCCCAAAACAAAACCAATAGTAACAACAATAATGACAATAGAAAGGGCAATTTAAAAAACTTTATTACATCACAAGCATTTTTATAAACATTTGCAAAGCTTAACTACTTAATTTTCATACCATCCCAAGATATTGATGTCATTATTTCCTTTTGTAGTCTAGAAATGAAATAGCACAGTCAAAATATCATCCCTCAGTAGTAGGAGGAACTACCTGTAGTCTGATTCCCCATCACTATTTTCTCTACTGTTCCTTCTTATTTCAGTGTGTGCATCTTCCTTTGTCCTGTCCAGATGCAGATAGGCATAGAGATGACAGCAAAAGCATGTGTGTGGTCAAAAAAAATTTTTAAGAAAGAGGGTCCGGAGAGATAGTATGGAGGTAAGGCTTTTGCTTTTCATGCAGAAAGTCATCGGTTCGTATCCCAGAGTCCCATATGGTCCCCCGTGCCTGCCAGGAGCAATTTCTGAGCATGGAGCTAGGAGTAACCCCTGAACACTGCCAGGTGTGACCCAAAAACCACAAAATAAAAAAAAAATTCCAGAAAGAAATCTTCATGAACAAAGAAGCAAAGAAAAAAATCGCAAAGACCAGTGAAAAGGAAAGCTCTTAATTACAGAATAAGAGATCTAGACTCTTATGACACTGAGCAGTAGAGGGATATAATAAGAATTATTAAATTTATTAAGAATGATTAATTAGTATGTTAAAATTATTAAATAATTATTAAGTAGAAATAAAGTAGGTTAATATGTTAGACAAAGATTCAATTAAGGTTATTAACTTACTTACTAATATACTAGTCTTGTTAGAGTTTACAGATCCACAAACTAAGGATATGACCAGGGAATGTAAAAGGGAAATAAATGGAAAGAGAGGGAATGTCTCAAAATCAGTGAAGGCAGAGTTCATAGCTTTTTTTTAATATTGGGCCACAGCCAGAAATGCTCAGGGGTTACTCCTGGTTCTGAGCTCAGAAATTGCTCCTGGCTTGAGGGACCATATAGGACACTGGGATCGAACCGAGGTTCTTCCTAGGTCAGCAGCTTGCATTTGCAAGGCAAATGCCCTTCTGCTATGTCATCGCTCCAGTCCCATCTTTTGTTAAACTAATTTGTAAACTGGTTTGTAGTAGATGTAAATTAGGTAAAATAAAATTAGGTAAAATGTGGACTAGAAGTCAACATTGATTCATAAAGAGGTAAGTCCAGGGCTGTGAGATGATGATTATTTCAATAAAAAGTCTACAAACTAAAAAGCTAAATTGACTTTCTAATGTAGAGCTAAAGTTTGGATAAGAAAGAAATAGGAAAAATAGAATGAATTTTCAAAAAATGTATTTGAAGACACAATTTAATTCAAATAATTATGTACTAAAGAAAAGTTCTATGTAAAGTTAAGGTTTTTTCTCATTTAAATATGAAATATGAAAAGTATCTCAGCATGATTTTCATTAAACTAAATTTGAAAACTTTTGTTACTTAGGAAAATTTATCAACTAGAAAAATCATTCATCCAGAAAATAGCCAGTGATTCTGGATGATTTAAAGCATTCTGCATGAAATCTCTTCATCATAATTGTATTCTCTTAAATTGTTTTCTTAAATTTATTTTGCGTGATTGAAGATCTGAAAAGAGCAAAAAAGAGTAACAGGAAGATACCATGCTTTAAAACTTCAAATATTATTTCTAAAATACAACTATTTTTTTCAAGAAACAAAAAGTTGTCAAAGGAGTTAAACCTTTAAAAGAATAAAGATAAGTCCCTGGGTTCAGCCTAGTAGCTATCACACAGATATTCTGATTTCAGCACAAGGAATTAAGTAATCTTGCAAAAGCCCCCTAAAAAGATGTCTAGAGAATTTAGTCCTATGCTAAGTTCCTAACCTGTTAGGGATTTCCCTTTCCTTTATACTTTCCAAAAAACCTTTCTATTTCCAACAACAAAAAATGCTTAGCTTAAGCCCCCTTTGTAAAGGTCTAGCTGGCTGAGAGATCCTTGTGCTAAAATAATCATCTGTGTCTAGAAGGCTCTAGAAGCCTGTCATTGCTTCATTCTGCTCCACAGTTCTTCAAACTGACCTAAATATCCATCCCTGCCATATTTGTTTGGCCCAATAAGATATATGTGCTATGACTTTGCCACCCAATTATCTAGAATTGGTTCCCTTCTTGACATAGGGTTACATTATTTTATGTATGTTTTATTATCTTTATATAATGAGTTTAGAATATTTAATAGTTGATCTTAACATTTTCACTTGAATGTCTTGGAATATTTCATATACAATGTACTGTCTCCCCTAACTTGAGTACAGGTCTCCTGCTCCCTCTCTCCCCTGGTCTAACTAGTCTATAGAAAACAAAATCCTCTAAAGCATCTCAAAAAATATGCCATAAAATTTCCATAAGCATGCCAGAGAGAATTCTTTCTCTGGAGGTCTCCACTATGCCACTTGAAACAGTGCATTGTTTCTCTTTAATAAAATTGTTTTGTTCTTGCTCTAAACAGCCTTACCTTTAATGAATTCCTTTACCACTCCATGGCTTAGAACCAGTGGGGCTTAGGTTTAAGTGTCTCCTCCTCATCTGTTACCGATCTTGATTTGGGTCAGGGGACAGGTCACATCTAATGATCAGTTAGTGCAGATTTCTCTCACCTAGATTCTGCACTTCTGCAAAGGGTCATGATTGGGTGGAAATAGTATTTCTACGGTTCAAACTCTCTACCACTCCAACATCACTTTCCATTATCCCTCACAAAGCTCCTTCATGAGAATAATTTATAATAATTTCCTGAGGACAATTTCAAGGTTCAGTTCCCTCCAAACATACCTACCATACTATGTGTTGCTCTTGTAATGATCTCTGTACCCTTTTCCCTGTCAGAATAATCCATCATTTTAAACTTTATTTTTGTTAATCTCACACTGTAATTAATGTCATCACAGATGAAATATTTTCTAGTTCCTTCCTGCCTTCCCTCCTTCTCTTCCTACTTTCCTCCCTGCCCTCCTTCCTCCCTTCCTTTTTGGAAGCCACACCCGCAGGTGCTCAGGGATTACTCCTGGCTCTGCACAAAGAAATTACTCCCGGCAATCTGAGGAACCATATGGAAGCTTCCTTGTTAAATGATAGCTACTATATCTGTGAAGAACACCCATATGGATCCAGGTCTCAAGGTATAAATATGTACTACTGAATATGTGACCGAATATTATAGGTCACATAATAATTAAGGGAAATTAATTTCTGAAGCTCTATATAACAAAGTATATATATTTCTATCAACCATACAAGATATATCACCATGGACAGGGACCATCAGATTAAATTTTCTCACAAATTAAGGCATCTTTTGTTGAAAATAAATAATACAAGGAAGCACAATATAGTAGTGTCTATTAAGAGCACATTTCTTAAAAATGTATCTCATTAAATATTAATTTTCACGTAATATGTCTTATGGCTTATTTTAGGGGGATGCTTATTTTCTTATTTTTGCTTATTTGCTGGAAAGTCTAAGTAGTTAGACAAATTTGGAAAACTTTGGGACAGACACTGCCAAAGAATTTCATTTCCTCAGTAGTATGCAAGCCTTTTATGTGCTAATATGCGGAGTTAATTTTCAACAGGGAGCTATTTTGTATTGTATTCTCCAAATTAATTTGACCTCAAAACTTTTTTCAGGGTAGTATCATCAAAGGAACACATTTTGAGAACTTCTATCTGACAGAGTAATTCAAGCATTAATTCTTTATGAGATAAGGTTCAATTACACACTCCCCTAAATTAACTTTATAATTTGAATCAATATAATATTTAAAACTCTGATGAAATAAACTGAGAGAATTCTTAAAGTTTCATAGGAAAGCAAATATATGCACAATCCACCCCATTGTCTTTCATGAAAGAAAAATATGAGACTCAGCATTTGGGATATGAAAAAGCACTGACTTACAATAATAACACCCTCCTGGACTTGGGATGTGACCAGAATAAAAAGTTGAATAATAATTGACAGGTTAGTAAAATTACTTATATTGTGATTGTCATTATAGATTCAGTGAATCCAATTTGATAGCCACAAGCAATAAAAAATGCTTAAAAATGTCTTAAAGCACAGAAGACTTGAGGACAAGTGGATAGTGAATATGCAAATATAGTATTATTTCTTTGGTAAAATTAACTCTTCATTAGCTCCCATGTTGGTCAGAGCACCAAATTTGTAATAGCTGAAGATGCCACTTTTCCCTGCCATACAGCAATTGGAGAGGAGATTATAATAAAATACTGACCATTTCATTAAGTATGCCATCCTGGTCATTACAACATAAACATAAATAAATCCTCATTATTTTTATCCTGGAATCAAAGCCTCACAGTTGACCATTTGATTGGCCAATCTGAACTCTATGACTGCACCTCCAAATACAAAGAGGGTTTATTCTCCCCTCCTGCCTTTTTATTCTATTTATATTTTATACTAACATAACATTATATTTAAACTAATATAACATCATTGTTAGTATTGCATCATTAAAAAGTGTCAGAAGTTTCTTATTTTTATTTTCTTATTATTTCTTTCAGTTTTTTAGTTCTGTGTTCAGAGAAAGGGTATCATATTCCAATAATATCAAGTTTTTTCCTCTAAGCAAAAAGAAGTATTATCATAATGGCACCTTAAAAATGACAGAAATCTACTACAGTGAACAAGGACCATTTTGAGTGAGTATGCTGTGGTTTGTAGAAATTTATAAAAACTGGTACAAATAATACAA
The DNA here is from genome assembly GCF_024139225.1 of Suncus etruscus. Classification (NCBI taxonomy): domain Eukaryota; kingdom Metazoa; phylum Chordata; class Mammalia; order Eulipotyphla; family Soricidae; genus Suncus; species Suncus etruscus. The sequence continues at coordinate 25,967,208 of NC_064866.1, read as the reverse complement.
AATCAGATAGTCTGGTCACTAAGCTTGGGCATCTATAAGCACTCTCAATCTTCTTCCCTGGGGGATTTTAAGGAGATGGGCTGTGGTTTCTTGTTTTGGCTGCGCTTGAAAAGCTTGAAAAGCTGGATGAAAGAAATGTAATATGTTAACTGGGCATTGAAGAGCAAGCTCTTCTAAGTCAATAAAGCATTTCTTTTCATTGGAGGGGGGCATTCTCTGCCTTAGGCATTGAGAGAGAAAAGCTCTCAATTTATATCAATTGCTTATCTGTATACATAATAAATTATTTAATTGAATCACCATGAGATACCTCGATAGGTTTAATTATAAAATGTACAACACTCTTCACCATTGTACATTTCCCACCATCAGTGTCCCCAGTTTCCCTCTCATCCTCTCCCTTTCTACTCCTCTACCTGCCTTTGTGTCAGACATTTTTCTGCTCTCTTCTCTCTCTGTCTCTTTCTCAAACTTTCTCTTTAACTTTTAGATGCTGTGGATTTCAACATTGTTACTGAAGTGGGATCATGCATATCTTTGTATCTCCTTTCATCATCCATTTCTTGTCCACAGTGATCATTTCCGACTATCATCTCAATATGGCTTCTCAAGAGCAGAAGGTCATTTAATAGGATCAATTAAAATTCTCTTGTTTAAAGTGGCAGGTGATTGACATTGCAACTTTTAACTTTCAAGAAACAAGAAAGAAAATCTGACTGTATGATCCTGAGAGAAATTAACAAATGAAGTAATAACACTAGGGAACCATTCTGTGACAACCATACAGAATTAAAAGAGGAAGTTCATATTTCCACTATTATTGTTTAATACACTTACAACAAAAAGTGCAATACTTATAAATCAGTATGCATATCACCTCATTTAATCGTCAAAATTATACAATTATATTATGATATTATTTTACCAATTTTATAGGAGAAGAAACTGAGTTTTAGATACCTGTAGTCATTAGGCCCAAATAACAGAACACTATAATGCATAGAAAAGCTTTGTTATATAAATTTGCTCACACATAATAATCTGTTAGGTTTGTTTCTCTCCCATTCATGGCAATGTGACCTCATATTTTAAGAAAAGAGGAAGAGGTAAAGACAAAGGGAAAAAAAACAGCTAATTAAGTAATGATTGTTTCTGGTAGAACTAAGGGTGTTATTATGGTGTGACTAGTGCTGTGACATTCCCACTTAGTATTCAGAAAACTACCCACCAGATGGGTGTGTGCAGATAGAAAGTCTCAGTGGTACAAGGCTATTCTTATGGAGAATTACCCTTTAGCTTGATTCTTCTACCAGCATCTCAAAGTGGTCTCCTGAAAAGTACCTCACTGAAAATATCCTGCAAAAAGACGCCTCATTTCCAAAGTCCCTGGGTTTCCAGTGTGACAGACACTTCAGTAAAGCCACAGGAAAGTGGAAGAAAATACGACATGCCTTTCAAGGAACAACCGAATGCCTGGCTGATAGCTGTCATTGCTATCAGGAAAGAGGTGTACAGTAAACTTGCAATTTTTGTGTAGGTGTTGTAAATTATGAAAATTTCAAGTTGCTATATCAATGCATTTAGTTCTATTACAAAACAGATCTTGATTTTTATAAAATTCACTGAAGAGCTCCTTAAAGTAGCCAGTTTCCCTGTTAAAATTAAATGTGATTTTTTAAAAATAGCTCATTACACAGGGGTCCTGAGATAGCAAAATGTCTAATTTCAGCGTTGTAAGTTATTGCAATACAAATTTTAGCATAAAATTTTAGCATAAAAATGATACTCAGAGACATAGAATGTAGATGATAAAAGGGCTAAATGAGAGAAAAAGTAAATGTAGCCTTTCAAGATTACACTTACTATATGAATTGAGATTAGACTAAATGTGTTTCCCTATTGTACCATAGGGAGTAATAAATTTGTAAAGGTATTCTTTTATGAACAGTTGTATTTTAGCTTTCATTTGACAAGAGACCTGATTTAGCTTAAAACAAAGAATAAGCTCTACAATAGACAGAATGACATTAGCAACTTGAATATATCTTACATGACTCTAGAATGATAAAAATATATAAGAACTTGTATAAGGTTAGCATAAATCCCTAATTACATAACTGAACATTGCACAAACAGTATTTCTAAACATAGACTGCTTATTAATAATTAAATAATTTTCTATTTTAAAATTTTATTAAACTACACATTTTGAAATTCAGAATCTATGTTTAATACTGAATTAAGTATAGAATTTCATTTCAGAAAGATTATACCAAAAATATAATTTGTTGAGTACCTAAGACATGTCTAATTCTAAATTGGATTATTTATGCTCAATGTGACATGAGATAAAGAGTTTTATTCCTATTTTATAGATGGAAAATATTATTATATTTTATTATCTGTAAAGATCATCCTTTCAAGATAAAAATAGTATTTTAGTGTTAATGGCTAATTTATCCAATAGCACATGTGATACCATGTGATAGATTATTAAACTTTGATATGTAAGTGTGATTATTATTTTTTACTCATGTACTCCTTACCCTATATCTCCTCTACTTTTAGCTGTAGTAAAATTATTTTTCTAGCTGAAAACTCTCAAAATCATTCATACTCAGTTGGATGGACAAGGACAGGAAAATAATAGTAATTATAAGTATGGGTAAAACAACATAATGGGAGAAGCATATATATAAAATCAAATTAAACTAGAATATTAATTCATTTATAAAAACTAATAGACGGTGATAAAAACCGAGTTTTTATTTCTTTAAACAGCTGATGGTTAATTTCTTTGTGCAGCAATATTCTGTTGTTGTTTTTTCTCCCAAAGCTAGAAATGCCTATTTACCAGAATGAGAAAAATACTTACATTTATGTAAACTGCAGTGGTAAATGATGCATGCTTAATTAATCCACAAGTACAGTCCTGGGTTTGCTCAAGGTTCTTGAGGCATGAGATGCAGGTGCTCAATGATAATTTATTAAGCCCTAGATGTTCTGTCACCGACTCAGATTAATATGATTGTGTAAAATTGTGCACAACCTAAAACAAATCAGACAGATCAATTCCCACCGTGCCCCTCCTCCAACACACAATTCATTATAGCACTCCATGGATGTGAAAGATGAACCCTTCTGGGTCTTTTTTGATATAGTTCTGAGAAAGTACTGTTAGCTACGGAATCCAGCCCATGATAAATCTTCTTTATTTACTGCTCACCTGGCTATGGCTCTATCAGTATCAGCAGGAGAAAAGATAAAATCTTATCAGTAAACTAGACTGACACAGATGAAGTTTCCCTTTCAAATCTGGGGGTATATAAATTACACAATAGTTCCAGCAGGCTCCAAAGTGACAAGTATTCTCCAGCATTAGATGCACTGCTGGGCAGGTGCCACACTAAATGTCTTGTTGCTTCCTCCACACCCTTTTCCTTATTCAGAAGCTCTGTAAATGCATTGAGAGACACAGAGCCACACACATGAACAAAAAAAGGTAAGCAACAAAAAGGGAGAAAGATCTTAAAGAGGAAGAGAGTAAAAAATGAAGAAACATAAAAAACATTGCAATTTAAAAAATTATTACAATAATTGTCATTCATTCCATAAGATAGCATAAAAACACACATAGAGTGGGAAAAATTTTTTTGGTGTTTGGGCCACACTCCGATGATGCTCAGGGGTTACATCTGGCTATGCGCTCAGAAATCGCTCCTGACTTGGGAGACCATAAGGGACTCAGGGGGATAGATCCATGGTCCGTCCTAGGTCAGCCAAGTGCAAGGCAACTTCCCTACCGCTGTGCCACCGCTCTGGGCCCTAGAATGGAAAATTTTAAGCTCTAAGACAATTTCATAGAACGACAGGGTGTATAGAAGAAAAAAGGGTCTATTATTTCTAAACCTGCATTAATTTATTTGGAATAGCAGATGTGGGGAAATAATACAAGCTACTTCATGGAGCCCATTTCAGAACAAATTTAAATGATGGGGCTGTGGAAAGGAAACCAAATAGCTAACACTTATAATTTTTCACAATCATGGTTTTCCAAAATTATGGGCATCATGAGGAAAAAATAGTTTAAAATTTTAAGCTTAAACCAATTTATTTATTTTTGTTTTCAATGGGAAAACTAAAGAATGATAATACTAGTGCTCTTATATATGGGGTTATCTTTCTATGTAAAGGCATATTTGAAAATAGGGGCCGGAGAGATAGCATGGAGGTAAGGTGTTTGCCTTTCATGCAGGAGGTCATCGGTTTGAATCCCGGCGTCCCATATAGTCCCCCGTGCGTGCCAGGAGCAATTTCTGAGCCTGGAGCCAGGAATAACCCCTGAGCACTGCCGGGTGTGACCCAAAAACCAAAAAAAAAAAAAAAAAAAAAAGAAAATAACAAATGATCTTATATATGAGGTTATTAGTCTGCACCTTAGTTGCAATAAAAGGTATATCCTTCAAATGTATTTATTGTAATAAAATTTTAAATCTTCTGTTTACTACTGCTATAGATTAAAGCTTTATTGCTAAATAGTTCAATTCTCTAAACAAGTTTTGGTGAAATCTATAGCATAAGTATACACACACACACACACACACACACACATATATATATATATATATATATATATAGTTATATATGCAGAAAGCTATGGTTCTTTATGCTTATCCAGACTTACATTGAAATAATTCAAATACAAAAGCATACAATAAGAAAAAATTCTCAGTTTTTGGTTCTATCTTTCTCTTTTTTACTCAAAAGCAGAATCACAGATTTATTATCATTTCTGCCAAATAGATTCTACACCTATGTACATCAAAAAAAGGTCAAGGTGCTGGACTTGGGGGCACTTTTTCCTAGTGAATTTATCTTAGACATTGTTCTCATTTTTAAAATTCTTATATGGACCAACATTGTAAAGACACAGGAATCTGCTTTAAAAGTTCCATTTGGTGTTCATTTAAATCATTTTATTTCTCTCTTTTATTTTTAAAGCTTAAGCATTTTAGAGTCAACTTTCTGGGGGTCACTTTCCCATTTCCAAAACTTCCTGCTTTTCACTGCTATGTTCAAACTCAGCTCTGATGTTCCAAGTATAAAACGTGCACTAGAAGAGCTGCCAAGCTACAAGGAGAAACATATCACATAGAATATAAATGTGAGCAAAAAACATTTTGTCTAATTTTTCAAAGGAATAAAAGTCAAGTTCACAAGTTATGAAGATTTTCAGCAAACCCCTTGATGCTCGGATCAAGCCTTAGAAATTTAAATCAGAATTCTCTGTCAACCTTACCTCTAAGTAATCAAAAGCTCACTTTCCCTGTGTATGACATATTGACATAAAGTAACCTCTCATTCCCAAGTGTTATTCCTTCTCAATTGAGGCTTTTCATTATTTTGTGCTCTGGTTGCATTTAATCCTTGGGCATAAAAATATTTCCCCTTTAATTTTGAAATCCACCAAAACAAAGGTGATTTTGAATCACAAAAATTCTCATCTAGGCAACTCAGTGAGATCTCTCTGCAATAGTAAGTAGATAACATGGTTAAAAGGCTTTTGTTTGCTACAGCAAGTCCCAGTTTTATTCATGTGTAACACAATAATATGTAGCAAGTAAGATATAAACAGGTTGCAAGGTAAGGATCAGAGTGAGTTCAAATCTTGAAGTACATTCATATTTTAGATTACACATGCAGGATCCTTGGACTGGTTTGTTTTTACTTAATGAATCTTAGCCAGGTGTTGTTTGACATTTTGTAAAGCCCACCGTAAGATCTGCATTTGTCATCAGATTCTTCAACAGAAGTGTAAGATGGGAAGCTTTCCTATTGCTTCAACTTTTACACTGCCTTTTGGGTGTTGTTCATAGTATTTTTCTTTAGCGATCAAATATGCATAGGTATCTACATACATATTCGACATGTATAAGTGTAGGCATATGTAATTACCTTTGCATATATGCTTCCAACATTTTTATTCTAAAATATATTTGTAATATCAAATGATGCTTCCAGATGAGCCAAGTTATCAATCAGATTTGTTAAGACTTGGATGGTAATGATGCCCTGGAAATAAAAACTCCATTGTGTTGAGGAAATACACTGGGCAGCCCTGGGAGAACTAAACAAGTAATACCTGCTTCTTCAGTCTCTATAGTTGCAGAGGTTCAGAGGCCAGTGTTTATTGTGGGCTCTCGAGATAACTTTTAGTAAGACTCAAAATCGTAACTTTGATATGATTATTTTGCCTTTTACTGACATACTGTCCAATGTTAGTTTCAATTATATATGGATACTCTTTATGTGGAACTTTGACTGAAAGCAAGATTTTTTTTTCCTTCCATGCACAATATTCATCATTGCTTCACCTTTTCCATTTATAGCCGGGCCTGGCTCTTTAGGTCTTATGTCCAAGAACCCATTAGTAATTTATCAAAAGAGCAAATGTCATTATGCAGGAAGCCCTAGGAACTCTTTTGCATTTTATTTCTGGTTCTGATAGCATTACTATTGATTTAGTATTCTCCAGCATGACATGGGCTAGACACAACAGATCACTGCAACTTTCAACTGTCAATCACAAATGATCCAAGGCTTTTCAAAATATTTGAGCATTTGAGTCAAATGTTCTTTTCAGACTAAAATCTATTAAACTTTAACAATTTCCCATTCCTAAACAAATTAGTAAGTAGTTGTTTCATTTGATATTTAAAAGGGGTAGAGGGGAGGTAGAATTAATGATGAAATTGCAATGATTTCCCAAATCTTGCAAAAAAATTAAGAACATGTTAAGAAAAAATGTGTCATGTAAAACAATGTCATGTAATTGAGTCTTTAATACAATAAAAATAAATGAGTTAAAGGGTATTTTTGAACATCTCATCTCTCTAAAGAAACAAAAAATGGAAGTGCATGAAGAAATCATACTTTATATAATTTTTAAGTAATTGAGAAAGGATAAATTTTATGAGGATAAGCTAGTTATTTTAAAAGTTATTTTATTTTCACTTAATAAACTGTATTTCAATTAAAGATAAAAAGAAAATATATTGATATTGTATATAAAATTTGTAGAATAATTTTCTTTTTTATTGTGAATCATCTTATTTTACTTTATTTTTTATGTTTTTATACATTAAAAATTTATTTAAAGTAAATGCATCATATAATTGACATAGAAGAATTTTCTTACCAAGAGTAAAAAGCAAATTTCACTCATAAGAACAAAATATCTGGTTGTTAAGGAAAATCATTAGATGCATGCTGCTTTTTGCAAAGATCAAAAAGTACATAAATTATACATTTTTTAATCACAAAAATGCTGTTATATAATTTTAGTTTTCACCTAGGCCAAGTATTCTTTCCCTCCTGTCAGAGGTTCCCACTAATGTGAGCAGAAAACTTCTCAGTAGGTAACATGCATGGTTCTGCTAGAGAAAGGTCAAAAGAAAAGCAATTCAGGGCCTGAGCGGTGGTGTGAAGCGTTAAGGTGTCTGTCTTGCCGGCGCTAGCCTAGGACGGACCCAGGTTCGATTCCTGGAGTCCCATATGGTCCCCCAAGCCAGGAGCGATTTCTGAACATTTAGCCGGAGTAACCCCTAAGCGTCACTGGGTTTGATCCCCTTCAAACCTCCCTAAAAAAGAACAGTAATTCAATCATGAACAATGTTATAACCACTGTGCTTAAACAAATAAACAGACATACAAACAAACATAAACAGTAAATGGAGCTAAGCAACTTAATTTCAACTCCCAACTCTGTCATTTAGAACATGTAAAGAGATTTGACTTACATTTTCTAGTCTGAGAAAAGGAGAGTGTTTTACTCATCTTAAAGAGGAGAAAAACCTCAACACATATTTCTTTTCATTTTTCCCCTATATATATTTTGATAAAGCTATTGCATTGTAATTCTTCTGTCAATTTTTTAATGCTTTGTATTTTTTTCTGGAAGATATTATCTATGTTTCCCAGTTGGGATGAAAACATCTCACACACTTGAGAGCGCCCTACTCACAGACCTTCCTGTGTGTTGACAGACATGTTCGATTTGTGCTATCCAACATGGCAACCTTAAGATTACTAACACAAGGAACCTAATGAGAATAAGTTGGACAACTGCTGACCTCAGTGTTTAGTTTCATGTGATTTTAATTTAAAAATATTTGACCATCTATATTTTTGATCATTTATATTTGACCATCTATATTGGACCATCTATATTTTTGACCATCTATATTTGACCATCTATATTTTAACTCAAATTTTAAAAATATTTGACCATATATGCTGTTGAGAATCACATATGATATGATATGAACTAGCCCTAGTTTCCTCTGATTTTCTTTCATATTATGCTTATATTGAAAATCCATCACAATAGATACAATTTTTTTCTTCTAGGCCAAAGCTATCAAAGACCTGATAGAGTGCTTTCCTTGTCTGTGGCCAACCTGGTTTTGATCACTGTCATCCCATAATGTCCCTCAAGATCACCAGAAGTGATGCCTAATCACACAGCCAGGAGTAGCCCCTAAGCATCTCTGAATGTGCCCCCCCAAAAAAATAAGTACATTTTTTCTTTAATCATCTTCCTGATAAAGAAGTATTAGACTAATTTGCCATCGTACCTCATTCACCAATCTGTCACTGATAGAATCTTGCTCTAATTCCACTGAATACCATACCTGCAATGTTTAGACATCTATTTCAGTCTCTGTTCTGAAACTCTTAACAAGTGATACAGTTTCAAGTGGATTTCGGTCTATAGAACTTGGAGACTGATGATCATGACTATGATTTTCAGAAGACTATAGTCCATATTAAGGACAAGAGTTAATGTACCTCTAGAAAATAGGCTTCTTGCTCACCACAAAGAATGGTGAGTGCAGTTAGAGAAATAACTACACTGAGAACTATCATAATAATGTGAATGAATGAGGGAAGTAGCGAGCCTGTCTAGAGTACAGGTGGAGGTGGGATGAGGAGGAGAGAGATTTCGGACATTCCCGGTGCGAATGTTGCACAGGTGAAGGGGGGTGTTCTTTACATGACTGAAACCTAGATTGTAATCAAGGTGTTTAAATAAAGATATTAATAAAATTAAATTAAATTAAAAAAGAAAGAGAGAGAAAGAAAGAAAGAAAGAAAGAAAGAAAGAAAGAAAGAAAGAAAGAAAGAAAGAAAGAAAGAAAGAAAGAAAGAAAGAAAGAAAGAAAGAAAGAAAGAAAGAAAGAAAGAAAGAAAGAAAGAAAGAAAGAAAGAAAATAGGCTTTGTTATCCTCTACAATCAAGATATAGGTTCTGTCTTTTTTTCTTCTCCTTCTTCTGTTTCTTCTTGTAATAATACCATGAGTATTTTTGACTTGGAAATTAAAACCTCTAAATGAGAAGCCAGAACCTGCTTCACGCTTTCATTTATATTCTAATTGAGTATTTCTCACTGTTTCATCTGGCTCAGGAGACCTACACTACAGACATTGGGACTGATTTCAAATAGAAAAAATATTCATAAAGTTAAGAAGTCAGAAATTGCTAATGTTTTATATCTGCCAGTCATGCTACTTAATTTAGTTCTTATTTGATATATATAATTACTCTTCATAAACCTAACTCTTGCATAATTCTAACAAACCTACACATAAATATTTGCTCTCTCCACTACAACCACAGCATTTCTACATATCTTCAATCTGGCAGCTATTTCATTGCCTGGTATCGAGCAAATGCTCAAATGAGTGTTGAACAAATGAATGACTTATGTGAGTCACATATTTATCTTCTTTTGCTTGATTTTAGTTTTCTAAATGTATGAATCTAATATACTTATCTCTTTACTGCTTATACTAAAAAATGCATGAAACATAGTGAGTCTTGTAAATCATATTTGAAACAAAATGACATGCAAGGACTTTAGCAATTTGCTTTTTTCCTAATTAAAACCTGGCTAGTTCTTTAAACCTTGTCTAGGTTAATCTTTCCTCTGTTTTTCTTTCTGTTTCTTCTGTATTCTGTATTTCTGTATTCCTCTGTGTCCTTCTGTTTTTCTAATTTTTCTAACATTTCTGGTTTTCCCAAGTCTTAATCAATTTGAATGCCTTTGTCTCGTCCACTGCTTAATTGACCCACTGCTTAATTTTGTTCCATAATAGTTTATCAGAACCAAAGGACTGAAGTAGTACAACAGTAGGGTGACCCGGGTTTGATCCCTACTATCCCTTATGGTCCCCCAAATCCCCCAGGAATAACTCCTGAGCATTGCTGGAAAAGAAAAAGAAAGAAAGAAAGAAAGAAAGAAAGAAAGAAAGAAAGAAAGAAAGAAAGAAAGAAAGAAAGAAAGAAAGAAAGAAAGAAAGAAAGAAAGAAAGAAAGAAAGAAAGAAAGAAAGAAAGAAAGAAAGAATGAAAGAAAGAAAGAAAGAAAGAAAGAAAGAAAGAAAGAAAGAAAGAAAGAAAGAAAGAAAGAAGAGAGAGAGAAAGAAGAGAGAGAGAAAGAAAGAAAGAAGAAAGAAGAAAGAAAGAAAGAAGAAAGAAAGAAAGAAAGAAAGAAAGAAAGAAAGAAAGAAAGAAAGAAAGAAAGAAAGAAAGAAAGAAAGAAGAAAGCAAAAATCAAAAACTAACAAAAAAGAAATGTATAGCCGCAGGGGGAGATAGTACAGTGGTTAAAACACTTGCCTTGCATGATGTTGACTCCAATTCAATCCTTGGCAATCACTAATCTGGTCCTTAGACCAGATTATCAGATAGAAGAATAAGTCCTAAGAAATACCAGGTGTAGCCCCAAAACCCAGGGGAAAATGAAGGAAATTATTAAAAACCTCCATGCCAGATGCTATGTTAGTATTTTATTTTACTGGGTTAGTAATTCTTGGTTAAATACATAAAGATATTAGCCTGTCCTTTAAAAATAATTTTATATTTTATTACATTCAGAATTTTAGCTTGGAATTACTTATTCCTGAATAGTACTAGACAGAACAGATACAAACCATGAATGTGATTAACAGTACTTTTTCTCCCACTCCTTCATTATACCAATTACTTTCATTCTGAAATGTTTTCAGTATTTGCTCTCTTGTTTATGATATTTTAATCATCTAAAGCCATTGTTAAATAACACTTTACATAACTAGCCTTACATAAAACACGTGTACCATATTTCTTCTAATGAAGACTTCCCAATTCCTCCCTCATTCCTTGTAACATTTTTGTCTGTATTTATTATATGCTTCATATAGTACAGAATATGTAACCATCCAAATACAATTTACCATTATTTCTTTAATGCTATCTTTTAGATTAAGACTAAAATGTCAAGGTGTTTAAATAAAGATATTTAAAATAAAATAAACACTTTAAAAAAGACTAAAATATTTTAATTATTTGTTTTCTGATGATTTCCTATTCTTTATGTTTCTTCATGTTTCAATTCCTGACCTATCTCATTATCTTTTGTCTGAAAAAATATTTTTAATAGTACTTAAAGGGTCAATCAGTTGATGATGAGTTCTCTGAGTTAGTGTGTGAAAAAACATTTATCCTTCCTCTAATTCTGGAGCATAATTTTGATAAACAAAGAATCCTAAGTTAATGATTTTTTTTTTTTTTTGGTTTTTGGGCAGTGCTCAGGGGTTACTCCTGGCTCTATGCTCAAAAATCGCCCCTGGCAGACACAGGGGGCCATATGGAATGCTGGGATTCGAACCACCGTCCTTCTGCATGAAAGACAAATGCCTTACCTCCATGCTATCTCTCCAGCCTCAGTTAATGAAATTTTTAAATTTAAATATTTCACTACATGGTCTTCTTTCTTGTAACCAGAAGAGCAGTCTAATTCTTAAATTTTTCTTCTGTAGAAAAAGATATAGTATCCTCTAACCCACCTACTTTCAAGATTTTCTATTTCTGATGTAGTGTATTTTAATCATTATAATCCAAGAGCTGTGTATGAATGAATGCCTATGGATATGAGTTTATGTATGCATTAAAACTACTAGGTCTTTGCAGATTAATAAATTATTAATAAATAACTACTTCTGTAATATGCACATACCTCAGATACTTATTTTATCTTCTCTTTCTCTTTCTTTTCCAACTGCTATTACAAATATACATGTTTTATACCTATTAAATATTTTTGTCATTCATTCTTTGTTTCTTTGACTTTAAATTTTAGAAATTTCTGTAGACCAATCTTCAAGTCAGTGATTGTTTCTTAAACCAAAAGAAATAATTAGGGGCTAGAGTGGTGGCGCAGATGTAGGGCATTTGCCGTGCATGTGACTGACCTAGGATGGACCGATCTTCAGGCATCTCAAATGGTCCCCCAAGCCAGGAACGATTTCTGAGTTCATAGCCAGGAGTAACCCCTGAGCATCATCAGGTGTGACCCAAAATAAACAAACAACAACAACAAAAAGAAATAATCAAAAGATTCTTCTTTTTTATTATAGTGGTTTTGATTTTGATTTTCCTTTTATTCTTTCTCAGAGTTTCATCCTTTTTATAAACTGCCCATCCATCTGGATTACTTTGCTATATTTTCATTACAAACTCATTGGCTACAAACAACACAAATGTAATATTATCTGACTTGTTCAACACAGCTTCCACTGAAGGAATCAGTAAGGCTTGCAATTTTCTTGCCTTGCGCTTTCCCAGTTTCTAAAAACTGATCTTCATTGCTCAATTTTAAAGTAAGCAATGGTGGCTGAGAGCATCTCATACTAATTGCATCACCCTGACTTTTGCCTACATCTTCCACTCGTTTTTGTTTTTGGGTCACATCCAGCAGTTCTCAGGGGTTACTCCTAGTTCTGTGCTGAGAACTTGCTTCTGGCAGGATTGGGGAACCATATGGGATGCTGGGAATTGAACCCAGGTCTGCCCTGTGTCTACTGGATGCAAGGCAAATGCTCTATTGATGTGCTACTTCTCTGGCCCTGCCATCTTCCACTCTTAAGGACACATATGATTATACTGGAACCACTCCAAATTGGGTTAATAATCTCAAATTTTCTATTCTAATGAAATGTTCATTCCTTTTGTTATTTCCACCCCCCATTCCTTTTGTTATTTATGATAACATACTTACAGCTTATAAGAATTAGAAAATGGACACATTGTGCAAATTCCTCTACATAGGACAACCCTTTGCCTTCTATTTTTCCTGCTTTTTCCATTGGTGTATTTAACTTGTTAATCATTATGTTTTGATTCCGTATCAGAAAATTTTAATATCTGTGTCATCTAGTCTGGCTCTGATGAATATCTTTGGCACTGTAGACAAAAATTGTTTTTTGGCATGCCCTCCAAACCCATTCTATTTCTTTATAGGGGTTTCTCCAGTGGTTCCCAAAGGACTCAGGTATCACTCTCAGAGATACTCAGACTAGAGGGAAGGGCCTGGGAGTTTGGTACAGAGTCAGGGCTCACTTTTAGGATCAGACAGTGCTGGTAGTCACCAAAGCCACATATGCTGGTGCTCATGGACTCTTTATGAAAGAAACAAACTCAGGGCCATGCTATGTAAGGTGTATCTTATAAAAATTTGAGCCATCTCGCAGGTCCAAGCTTTGTAATTGTTTTTTGTCTGTTTGTTCGTTTGTTTTTGGGTCACACTTGGCAGCACTTAGGGGTTACTCCTGGCTCTATGCTCAGAAATCGCTCCATCAGGCTCGGGGGAACATATGAGATGCCAGGATTAGAACCACAGTCCTTCTGCATGCAAGGCAAACACCCTACCTCCATGCTATCTCTCCAGTCCGCTTTGCAATTTTTGATTGAAAGTTCAATATGTGGTACTAGAAAACATGGCAGGATTTATATTAACCTGGATAGAAGGTGGGTTGTGTTTGATGTTTCCTATAGATGTGTAAAATGTATAATATACACTAAATATTTAATTCGTTGATTTTTATCTTTCTATTTACTTGAGTCTATACCTTTCTGCTTTCTTTTATTAAAAATAATATCTTTATTTAAGAACCATGATTTCAAACATGTTTGTAGTTGGGTTTCAGTCATAAAAAGAACACCTTCCCTTCATCAGTGCAACATTCCCACCACCAATGCCCCTCAGTTATCCTCCCCCACCCGCTGCCTGTATTCAAATAGGCATTCTACTTCTCTCACTCACTAACATTGTCATCATAGTTGTTAGTGTAGTTATTTCTCTAATTGCAGTCACCACTCTTTGTGGTAAGCTTCATATCGGGTCCTTCCTGTCCTCATCTTTATTGTCTCTGGGCATTATTTCCATAATGTCTTTTCTTTTTCTTAAAACCCATAAATGAGTGAGACTATTCTGTGTTTATCTCTGTTCCTTTGACTTTTCACTCAACATAATAGTTTCCATGTCTATCCATGTATAGAAAAATGTCATGACTTCTCTCCTGATGGCTGCATAATATTACATTGTGTATATGTATCACAGTTTCTTTAGCATTCATCTGTTGAAGGGCATCTTGGTTCTTTCCAGATTCTGGCTATTCTAAATAGCGTTGCAATGAATATATGTGTAAGGAAGGCATTTTTGTATTGTGTTTTTGTGTTCCTAGGATTGGTATAGCTGGATCATATGGGAGCCCAATTTCCAGTGTTTTTTGAGGGATCTCCATATTGTTTTGAATAAAGACTGGACTAGATGGCATTCCCAGCCGCAGTTACCTCATTGTTGTTTTGATTTGCATCTCCCTGATGATTAGTGATATAGAGTCTTTTTTCATATGCTTTTTGGTCATTTGTATTTCTTCTTTATCAGTGTCTGTTCATTTCTTCTCCCCATTTTTTGATGTGGCTAGATGTTTTTTTTTGTTGTTAAGTTCTGTCATGACCTTGCATATCTTTGATATTAGCTCCTTATCTGATGGGTATTGGGTGAATAGTTTTTCCTATTCTGTGGGTGGCTTTTGTATCCTACTCCCTATTTCTTTTGAGATGCAGAAGTTTCTCAAATACATAGTTATGCTATCTGATGAGCTGGCAAAGTATGGGGTAAAGATGTATTTTCCTATTCTCCAATTATATATCAGTAATTTATTGAATGCTTCCTACTTGGGCTATGTAGTCCTTCTATGAGCTACTCTAGTGGCATAGGTTATTTGTTCATTTCCTTACTGGCAGGGTATCTAACAAATTTCTTTGAATATGTGATCTGTATGGCCTAGTACACCCTATCCTTTAATCTTAGATGGAACTTAAAAGTACAGGTAGGAGAAATGCCCTTGCTGTCCCAGATCTTAAGGGAAGCATTGATAGTCTTTAACATTTTGTAGCAAAGAATATACTAGACATATTTCAGAGTAACTACTCCCTGCCAGAACTATGTTAGAATCTTAGACTTGAAAGATGGTGGAATTTCTACAGGCAAAACCTATTAAAGTGTGAGCAACTTATAAAACCTATACAAATTTGAGGTCCTCAAGCTCAGGTCCTGCTGAACTTGAGGTCCCAGAACTTCTCAGATGAATACTAGTCTAATTTATTAAAATTATAATTTAATTTTTCCTGCTAGTTAATGGCTCCATTGACTTCTTTTATTGGTAATGCAGATCTTTGTCTTTTTCTGTCCACATGAGACTGTCTTTCCAGATTTCAAATTGGTAATTTGCCTTATAACCTCATCTCTAATGGGTCCAAAAAAAGGCATTGATACTATTATTATTTTACTTGTACAAATAGATATTACTATTCCAAACTGTTTATATGAAAGTTGAATGAGAATTTCTAGATCATGTTATTTGAACTCAAACAAAGGAAGCTTGCATTTTGCTATTGTTATTAAACAGGACTATATGTTTTCCAGTAGAAAATTTAGAACGATAGCAAAAACAAGGAGGGGGAAATTAAAGAACATAAATGCTTGCTTCTAGTAGCTATCATGAACAGAAACCAGAAAATTAGACAATTAATCTACAATCAAAAACTATAAGTGAAGTTTCTATCCAATGCACACTACCTAATCACTTTATTTGAAATCTGTCTGGAAGGGGATTTTGCTTCAAGGTGTAGGAAATTGTAGAAAACCATGATTATCAAAGAGCTCACCAAAAGAACTTGACTGTTATGCTGAGTGTTTTCCAAAATGCCATGAGCACATTTCTCTTCCAGTAAAGGATGTAATTTATCAATTGTTAAGGTTGATTTTCTTTGATTTTTCTCCTTTTTTGGTTGGACTTTAAAACTGTACACATTGCATTTTTTAAGCCATAATCAAGGATGCTTGCTTAATGTTGACTACCATTGCGTGATTGAAAAACTACCCTCTCTGGGATGTCAGAGTTTAACAGACTTTATATTAAAACAACAATCAATTTAGAAATATTTACGTTCAATGAAATTATTTTCTGAAATGTGTAAAGAATAATAAATAGAGAATACTTAAGTTTTTGACTACATTTCTTCCAACTATTTCTTATCTATTTTCTTGAGGGTTTTGCTATTTATATAAATCTGAAATTTAATGCAGTTATTCTAGGTACAGGTCGATATTCTTTAGCGCTTCCATAATCTCATATTGATGGATTT
The DNA here is from genome assembly GCF_024139225.1 of Suncus etruscus. Lineage (NCBI taxonomy): Eukaryota > Metazoa > Chordata > Mammalia > Eulipotyphla > Soricidae > Suncus > Suncus etruscus. The sequence goes on along the minus strand of NC_064866.1, from coordinate 25,950,676 downwards.
TAGATATGCATCAGTCATATGAAAGACAACCTTGAAACAAATGCAAATAAATATAGGGTCTCTGAAAGGAAGAGCAATTGAAGTGATAAAAAATTAACAAAATTTATACTAATATCCACAAAATAGTAAAATACATATACTGATTATGTTTACATCAGAATTTATTTATTTATTTCAGCCAAAAAAAAAGTAAATCAAATATTTGAGATTGCAATTTAATTTGCTCCTCTGTAGTCTGGGCTATACACACACTGTCATTATCAGATAATGTCTATACAGCTGAATGTTATTAGTACTCATCATTTTGACTAGATTATTATATTATAAAACATGAGATTGGGCAATTTTGTATCTACTACTTTTATTGATTCTGACTATTAAGTAGGCAATCAATGGTGATTACGAGATCCAAAGCATTTCCGAGTAGAACACAAATCAAATTTGGCTCATCACTTCTGTTAACTATACAAATAGAATATGTTAAAAATGAACAGCAAGCAGATTTAATAGAAATAAGTATTCCGTTAAGACCTCAACTCAGCAACAAATTTATGAGACTACTTGAAAATGATGATATATTTAAAAGGAAATTATATTTTCAAAGGAATTGCTCTCTTTAATCTGTTAGCTCTATAGGCACAGGGTGATACTAACTAGTTGGTGAGAGGACTAAATGGAATAATCATTAAAAGAGAGAGACCAGGAAAGGCATGAGATCCAGACTTTCTGGTTTCTATAGAAGTAGTGAAAAATATGCAGGGAAAGAAACAAAAGAGAATGACTTAAGAAGAGAATTTTTAATCTCTTTGTAAGCAGGAGGCACACAATTTTTTAAATTATTTTTTATGTTTAAAATTTAGGGTATTTTAATTAAAAATTTTCCACAGTCTATTCTGCATTAAGTTATTTTTTATTTTGTGTGTAGTTTCTTCACTTAAAAATAAACTATTATACTAGAAATATGATTCTGAAATCTTCTAGTAGCTAGGGAACAAATATATTCCATTCGTCTTGACTTATGGCAATAGAGATCAAATGAAACTCAACCTAGAATTTGATTTACTGAATGGTCACAGAATATCCGCAGAATTTCTGAATTGAGACATTTCTACTCTTTCTCTCTTTACAGAAAGAAGTCTTGCAGAAACTGCCGCCAAATGTATGGGAGATGCCTGGTAAGTCTTAAAACTGAATTCATTTGAGATTGCTTTGAAGAGTAGTCAATCCTTGGACTAAATGTACTTCTTCTGTTATAGACAAATTATATTCATTCTATTTTATCCTCTCTGGTAAAAAGAATGCCTCCCTTAACCCAGCAGCAACCAAAAGGTTAAAGACGGTATGGATACCACTGAGGACCAAATAACAGAACCTGAGAATTGATCTCCCAGCGCACATTTATGTGCACAATTCACTCACCGGAACTGAACAGGAGTAACCAGGGTTCATCTGTTTATTATTTTGCCCTTCTATCTCAGGTGCTACAATTTAATAAGAGGTGAAATTCACAGACTCATACTCAAGTTGGTAATTTATAGCTTAAGAAACTAATATTACAAGGAGAAAATTATTAGCTCTGTGAGATGAATTTGCTCTAAGTACAATGAATGGCCCCAGAAAAAAAGTGTGAAATCTTTTAGAATGACACAGAAATATGTGCAGCAGAATTCACTTAACTAGAAAAACTGCTAAATGCCAACAGTCAGTGACAGACAGGAGTTATACTCAAGCTCCTTAGCTCCAAATAAATTTTCTCTTTTAAGTGGTGAGTGCAGTCTAGAGAAATAACTATATTAAGTTATATATGAGTTATCATAACAATGTCATTGAGTGAGGGATGTAGAAATCCTGTCTTGAATACAGATGAGGGGGGAGTGTGGGAGGGAGGAATTTGGGGCATTGGTGATGGGAAATCTACACTGGTGAAGGGGTGTGTTCTTTTTATGACTGAAGCCCAACTACAATCATATTTTAATCATGATGTTTAAATAAAGATATTATTAAAGAAAACAACTGTAAAAAGTTTGTAACTCAAAATTGTCTCAATAAAAATTTAAAAAATAAACCATATCTAGAACCAAAGGTAAGAAGTGTACATGGTAGTGAGCACTTTGGGCTACTCATCCCAGTATTTGGGCTTAGAATGGACTTTTATAGACCTTATCCAAGACCACCATGGATATTGTGATCTTCTTTTATTTTACATGAAATTTATGTATATATTCTTTTTCTTAAGCATATACTAGAAAAAATTGTTTTATAGAGAAGGAAACAGTCTCCAATAGACTTCTGTTTAATACATTTAGTGCATTCAATAATGGTCAGAATCTGGCATTATTATCTAATTCCAAAGTTCAAGTGCTCTGCTGTTGCAAGTCAGCCCTTGAAGAGGTTGACTGATTTAGGGATGGAGGATGAGGCCTTTCTCTTCCAGCTCGGAGTACGCGTCTGCCACCTTGACTAGCCGACGGTTCTGAGGTGAAACGGCGGGTAAACAGCTCGCAGACAGTCAGGCTTGTGGAAATATTAGCTTTATTCGGTGGACAAGACTGAAGTCCAAAGACTCAGCCTCAGTTCCAGCAAAAAGCCCCTTGCCTTCCACAGACCCTTGTTTTTATCCCCCAGAATCAGGTACCACCCAATGGTAGAAGCAGAATGAGGTACCACCCTAGGGTGGGGGCAGAATGCCAGATCACACCCTAGGGTAGGCCACAATCACCGATCAGGGTAGGGTCAGTAACATAATAATCCCCAAAAATATTTACATACACAACACTCTGCCATATTAACATCCCACTTTCACCTCTTGGATGACAAAATATAAATAATAAATAAAAATTATCTATCTTAGAAAGAACGGCTATCTATACTACAAGGAAAGGAAAACTAAACTGTTGGCAATGCTATGTAGTCATGACATGGCATATTGTTATCTATTAACACCAAGCTGTTAGTTAAATATCCAAAGCAGGGCATTTATAAGAGGTAATAAATAATCTAATATATGTTCAAAGTCTTTGACAGACCTAGAAATGCCTTAGTTTTTTACTAAAAATATCTACATTCAAGGGTTGGATAATAATACAGCAGGTAGGGCATTTACCTTACAAGTGGTTGAGCCAGGTTCAATTCCCCAGCATCCCATAGAGTCCCCTGAGCCTGCCATATGGAATGCCAGGATTTGAACAACCATGCTTCTGCATGCAAGGCAAATACCCTACCTCCATGCTATCTCTCCACCACCCCCCCAAATCTTCTTTTTTGATGAAATTCACACTCTTTCCATTAGCCTGGATATCAGCCAAAAGTTTTTGCTCAATAATAATAATAATCATAGAAAAATTTCTGAGTGCCGAGCCAGTTGTAACCCCTGAGGTCCACTGTGTGTGACCCCAAAAACAAAGCAAAATATAACATAAAACAACAACAAAACCCTACATTCATACATAATGTTTTCCATTTTAAAGATACATAAGTTCAAAATTCAAAGGAAATAAAAGGTGAAGGAACATAATTTTAAACATCAATTGGGAATGTTATAGGTATAAATCCACAGCACAGACTTAACAGCACTGAAAATATGAGATCTAAGCTGCAACCACCTAACTTTGTAATGGGCCCATCAAGGTGGCAGGTAGAGAGAGTGTGGGTGAAGAGAGACTATGAAAGCATTAGTGATGGCAGTTAAAACTGGTGGTGGGATTGGTATTGAAATATTATGTGTCTAAATCACACATTATGTGTCTCTATCAACAAAAAATAGCTTTGTAAGCTGCACTTTTAAACAAAAAATAGAATATGAATTTTAGACATCCATAGATAAAATATTGGAATTCTACTTCATTACCAATCTTCCAAAACTACATTAATGTCGAATCTCCAAATTCCCTGGACCCATCCTCCAGTCTACATTTTTTATTCTGGATACCACCCTGGCCTTCCATATTGAACAAATCTTTTAAGACATACAGGCTTCCTGGGAGAATGTCTTATGAATACAGTTCATCAATAGGCAGACCAGAGTCTGAATGGAAGGGAATCATGGTTATATTTTCTTCCCACAATACTGGCAATCTTCTCTCATTGTGAAGCCGATGGACATTCAGATGTAAAAATGTCCTGTTGAAAAAATTTCATTATTTCTTAGGTATGGGTTTTCATAAATATTTTATAAGTGCTTATAAAGTTGGTACAATAAACAGGTAATATAATCAGGCAAAATAATAATAATCATAAGAAACTACACATTTTAGGATTATTACTAGGAGCATTATTTTATATTTCATTCTCACTTTCCACATTTTGTTTTCCATAGTGCTTCAGTGAAGAATTTGAGGTGCATTTTTTCCTTCACAAATAAATCAAATTCCCAGAGACCAGAAAACAGTATTTCTTTAGAAACAAATTCACTTTTTGGGGTCATTAACATATTCCCTTGGGTTTACAGAGTTGAGCAACTCTGAGGGAAAATATATTTTCTTCTCTTAGGAGAAAAACTACCACTTTTTTTTTCTGCCCAATCTCTTCTCAGAGGATCATCATTTCCAATAGAATTCACAGTAAATGCAGAAATACTCAACAATGACTAAAGCAAAGAAATCACTTGGGACTCAAAAAAGAATATTTTTAAGTAAAAAAAAAGTCCTAAAAAGTTTCTATAACCTGTCACAGCATAGTAAACTTTTAGAAGTGGAAAGAGAAGATATAATACAGCAAGTTCAGTTTCGCTATTCCCCTAGAGTAGACTGTCTCCATTCGAAGCATTTTTTTTACAATTGTTTTTTCTTCCAGAGCAGCTTCTTTTTGAACACTGGGAGGAAAAAACTGAAATGCTTATTTAAAAATAAATAAAAATGCCTTTGAAATGCACTAAATACGTCATGAATCCTGGGAGTATGAATTAGGTGCTCTGGGTAGACTGGTCAAAATCTGAATGGGCACCAAAGAAATTGACTCATTCATTACAGCTTTTCTATTGCTTGCAGACTTTTAATTTTGGACAAGTCATATGTGATTAGAAAATGACATCAAGTGTATACAGCTATGACTCAAAAAGCAAACACTCAATTCAAGAACATGCACAAAAATTATGCACAGAATTGTTATCTAGCCAATAAATGGAGCCACCAACTAAAAATATCTTCATTTTTATTACATTAACTCTCTTTCCTTTAGCCTGGTTATCAGCCCAAAGTCTTTGTTCAATAATGACCACCTCCAATGTGTCCAGTACATTGCTATGCTTGTTTTGAATCATTCCTTTTTTTTCTTTTTGTGAGATTCTGTTTCATTGCATGCTCATGAAACATTGACATTTTTTGAAAATTGTGAGCCATGATCAGCAAAACAGAGATGCTTCAGGAAGAGCAATCCTTTCAGGCCTACTGGGCAGACCAGGGCCTCGTTCAATCACTTAATACAGTCATACACTGGTATAACCAACTGAGACTCCTCATTGGTTGAAGAGCATTCTTGGTTAACCCAGGCCTTACAGATTTATCATAACTAAAAAATAATGGTCAGGACCTGAAGCAATAGTGTCACATTGTCTTCCAAGAGATTATGATAACCTACCATGGAAATAACAGGCATGCATTCACAAGAGCAAGTCTCTGGCTCTTTACTAATATGCAAGGCATTTAGAACAATCAATATAGGATGTTTGCTGATCAAAGGGGAACATATAAATAGATTTTTAAACTCACAAAAATAATAATGAATAATTTCTTAGTGCTAAGTTGTATTTCATAATATATGTACCACATCTACATAGCTCTAAGAAATGATTAAATCAAATAATTCACTGTAGCATTAATGGAAATGCATTGTTTGTTAAATTAAGTAATCTAGAAGAAGAAGGATAAATACAAGATGATATCAATTCTAAGTGGTATTTAGAATAACTGCATGAGGAAATGCAATGGTTAAAATGGAGGTTGTCAAGAACATTCTAGGGCCCAAAGTATAGTAAAAAAGAAAAAAATTAAATTGAGGATGACAAATACAAATAAAAAAGGCAGGACAGGGACTCTAAGGTCTCGTGTGCGATGGTGGTGATAGCACAGCTGGTAGGGTGTTTGCCTTGCATACATCCAACATGCATGCAAGGTTTGATCCCTGGAATCCCATATGGTCTCCTGAACCTGTCAAGTATAATTCCTGAGTGAAAATAGCCAGGAATAACCCGAGTGCTGCCAGGTGTGGCCCATTCTCAAAACAAATCAAAAGGACAGAACTAAATATCCAAGCCAGAGTGAGCAATAATAAAATAATAAGACCCAAGCTTTAATAACTAAAATTAAAAATGGGCCTGTTATGATGGCAGGCTGGGGTGATTTTGGTGAGATGGAATGCTCTCTGGGAACATTTGTAGAGGGAGGTTAACACTGGTGGTGAGATTAGTCCTAAAACATTGTATGTCTAAAACCCAACTATAAATACTTTTTAAAATAACAATGGCCTAAATAAAAAATTTTTAAAAGGTACCTATTATAATGGCAAGGTGTGTGGCAGGGTTGGGGTGCCTTGGATGGATTTTGAGAACACGGGTGGAGGGGTTGACACTGCTGGTAACATTGTATGTCTAAAACACAACTATGAATATCTTTGAAAATCACAATAAAAATAAATTAAAATATATTAGAGTCTAATCTCATAGAATTAAAAATATTTGGCAGCAAAAAGCAAACACTATAGGGTATTTTAATATTTAAGTTTTTAATGAGGCTAGAGAGGAGATTAATATCTGTATTTGGGGCCAGAATTATAGTAAAGCAGGAATGATACTTGCCTTGCACATGGCTGATCAGGGTTCAATCCTAAGCACCACATATGGTCCCCACAGACTAGTAAGAGTGATCTCTGAGCACTGCTAGGTTTCTCCCCCCAAAGAAACAAAAACTAAACTCTGTGCTTACATGAGTTATTTGTAAAAAATTTAATGCTTCTTTTATTTTAGAATCTTTTTGGGGGGAGAGGGTTTGGGCCACACCTGGTGACAGGGGTTACTCCTGGCTATGCGTTCAGAAATTGCTTCTGGCTTGGGGGACCATAGGGACTCCAGGATAGAACCGAGGTCTGTCCTAGGTCAGTGTATGCAAGGCAAATGCCCTACTGCCTGTACCACAGCACTAGCCCCATGAGTCATTATTTTTTAAATAAAGTTCATAGAGAAAATCCTTTGCTCATTCTTTGGTCATCCTTTGGTCACCTTTCATGTGAATGATGTGGGATCAATTTTCCAGCAATAAATATGGTGCTTTGAGCACCATCAATAGTGGTCTCTAGAGGTCCAGAAAGATAGCACAGTGGTAGGGCATTTGCCTTGTACACAGCCAACCTTGAACAAACCCGGATTTGACTCCCGGCATTCCATATGGTCCCCTGAGCTGGCCAGAGCGATTTTTGAGTGCAGAGCCAGAAGTAACACCTGAGTGCCATCAGGTATAAACCCCCAAAAAAGTGATCACTAGGTACAGAGTTGGGAATCAGAACAGGAGCACTTCTGAGTTTGTACCCTACTCCAAAAAAATCAAAGAAAAGAGTCATTTGTTTCCAAATTAATATCCTATTGGACATGCCTTTCACTCAAAATCCAGGTTCAATTCTTGTGTTGCATAACAATAATTTAATTGTAGATTAATTGAATACAATAAAAACATTTGTAATCAATTATGTAAAAGCCATAGAAATAATTGATAGGAATTATAAATTAATAAAACTGAAATTTTTATTATTCTTGATTTTTGCTACAAGTAATTATGAGATAAATCTCCTTAGGAGTCAGAGTAATAGCATAGCAGGTAGAATGTTTACCTTCTACATGACCAACCAGTTTTCATTCCTGGTATCCCAGGTAGTCCCCAGAATTCTTCTAGGGCTTAATCCTTGAGCACAGACCTAAGAGTAAGCTTGGAGAATAATTTAGGCCCCAAAGAGAGAGGGCAAGAGAGAGAGAGAGAGAGAGAGAGAGAGAGAGAGAGAGAGAGAGAGAGAGAGAGAGAGAGACAGAGGCAGAGGCAGAGGCAGAGGGAGACAGAGAGAAAAAGAGAAAGAGAGAGAGACCATTGCCTCAGAACGTCAAAGGATCTTTGAAATAAATTGAAGTTCAGTATACCCAAGTCAGCTTTATAAGAAAATTGTAATGGAAGATTTATGATGCTGAGAAATATGACCATATTTATATACAAGAAGGAGGGAAAGAAAGAGAGAAGAGGTAAAAGAGATAGGAGAAAGAGATAGGTTGGTTTTCAACTGGAGCCAAAAGTAAGTTTAGCCCACATTCAAAAATACAGACATATCTAATCATCAGGGAGATGCAAATCAAAACAACGATGAGATACCACCTCACACCACAGAGAATGGCACACATCACAAAGAATGAGAATCAACAGTGTTGGCGGGGATGTGGAAAGAAAGGAACTCTTATCCACTGCTGGTGGGAATGCTGTCTAGTTCAACCTTTATGGAAAGCGATATGGAGATTCCTCCAAAAACTGGAAATCGAGCTCCCATACGATCCAGCTATACCACTCCTAGGAATATACCCTAGGAACACAAAAATACAATACAAAAACCCCTTCCTTACACCTATATTCATTGCAGCTCTATTTACCATAGCAAGACTCTGGAAACAACCAAGATGCCCTTCAACAGACGAATGGCTAAAGAAACTGTGGTACATATACACAATGGAATATTATGCAGCTGTCAGGAGAGATGAAGTCATGAAATTTTCCTATACGTGGATGTACATGGAATCTATTATGCTGAGTGAAATAAGTCAGAGAGAGAGAGAAAAACGCAGAATGGTCTCACTCATCTATGGGTTTTAAGAAAAAAGAAAGACACCCTTGTAATAATAATTTTCAGACACAAAAGAGAAAAGAGCTGGAAGTTCCAGCTCACCTCAGGAAGCTCACCACAAAGAGTGATGAGTTTAGTTAGAGAAATAACTACATTTTGAACTGTCCTAATATTGAGAATGTATGAGGGAAATGTAGAGCCTGTTTAGGGTACAGGCGGGGGTTGGGTGGGGAGGAGGGTGATTTGGGACTTGGGTGATGGGAATGTTGCACTGGTGATGGGTGGTGTTCCTTTTATGACTGAAACGCAAACACAATCATGTATGTAATCAAGGTGTTTAAATAAAAAAAAAGAAAGAAAGAAAAAAAATGTAAAAAAAATACAGACATATTTTGGTCTATTTGTAATGTCAGTTGGAATAGTCCCAACAAGTTTCATTTACTTGAAGGACTGGGAAGCTAGTTACAAAAGAGTGAAACCTAAGGAAGAAATAAAAGACACACACATATAAGGTTAGTGCCACACAATTAGAAGGCTGTGTGCCTTTTTAAAATAAAGCCAAGTGCTTACTACTCAAAGTTTCCTCCCATTCATGGCTGAGTTCTGGGGAGAAGGGATACTCATACAAATAGAAAAAGTAGATTCAAATCTCTACACTAATCTGAGAGTCAGAGGAAGCTTTGTTCAGTGATTCTATAAAAAGTACAGTGGCAAGTTTTACTGAACCCTAACACTGGACGAAAGCACTTCTGTGAGGAAAAAGAATGCTACTGTTGAATCCACTTTACCGATGAGGAAACCCAGGCAAAAAGCAAATATCCAGAGTCAGACTGCAACCTGACAAATGACAAAACTTGGATCCCAAACTGCTATGCTTATACTCTACAATTAACAAAGCAAAATCGTCATTTTCTAGACAGGGGGCTAGATAACAGTAGAGTGGGTTAGGTGCTTGCCTTGCACAGAGCAGATCTATATTCAATCCCTAGTACCACATATAGTTCTCTGAACTCTGACAGCAGTGATCCCTAAGAGCAGAGACAGGAATACGCCTTGAGTATAACTGAGTGTGCCTTCCCCAAATAACCCTTTCAGATGAAAAACTGTGTTCTCTATTACCCAAAACACCCGAAGGAATCCCAGGCAGAGACTTAAGGTATTCCATGGAACATTGATAGCAAGACATTGCTATTTTTTAGTTGGTGGGTTAAGATTTAGCTTGAAGATGCTAATACATGTTCTTTTAATTTTTTTTGCCTCCTGTGAACAAAGCAGCTGAGGGTTATTTTATGTTTTTTATTAATGCTTTTATTTAAACACCTTGATTACAAACATGATTGTAGTTGGGTTTCAGTCATATTAAGAACACCTCCCTTCACCAGTGCAACATTTCCATCACCAATGTCCCAAATCTTCCTCCTCCCCACCCCATCCCCACCTGTGCTCTAGACAGGCTTTCTACTTTCCTCATTGTTAGGATAGTTCGCAATGTAGTTATTTCTCTAATTGCACTCATCACTTTTTGTGGTGAGCTTCATGTACTGAGCTAGACCTTCCAACCCTCCTCTCTTTTGTCTCTGAGAATTATTGCGAAAATGTCTTTTATTTTTCTTAAAACCCATAGATGAGTGAGACTATTCTGTGTCTATCTCTCTCCCTCTGACTTATTTCACTTAGTATAATATGTTCATGTTCTTGGATCACCAAGGAAGCAGCTTCAGAAGAGCCATTGTGGAACTCTGGTGCCATCTCTTCAGTAAGTTAGAGCATAGAAAGAAGAAAAAAGCAGACTATCTGTTATCCATGAGGATTATGAGCAAATCTCCTTAGGAAAAAAAAATAACAAGAAGAATTTTCCAGCAGGGTGGAAGACACCTGATTATGAGCAAGTAGTAGACAAAGAAATGTTCTTGGGTGCTGGTTATTGCCATTGGGAGAAAAATGGCTTTGGGTCTACTAAGAGAAAGGTTAGTAGAAATATAGTTAGATGAGAAACTGCCACTTGTGTGTGGCGGGTGTCATGCTTCCGATCTGCCTTAAAGGCATTTGAATCTACAGCGTTTAGTTCTTGAGAAATAAAATTTTTGTCACAGTAATGACAAAATTCTTCCCTTACACAATGAGAGAAGAGTGAAAAGGATCTTGAACATGGCATTTATCAAATGTAATATTTTACTTCCTGACTGTTAATGATTTTATTTGAAGGGGACGGAGGGAGAATTAAACATTTCATCCCATATAACATCAACATCTGGGCTCAATTTAGTCAAATCAAGGCTTACCGATTCACTGGGGCATCATGGAGGTTTTACAATTGTTCTATATAGTCAACCTATATTATATTTGCATAATTATACATTTGACACTGGACTAAACAAACTGCCTTTAAGAGTAATAGAACTATTTTCCATCAAAAGTGTCCTAACTTTGGACTAGATAATTAATCTCTTTGAATCTGCCCTTTTTTGTTTTAAAATGCTGATGATATGTGCCTCTCCCACAGCCTTAATGAGAGATTTACATCAAACTACTTGACAGGCAGGAGAAAGTACGGCTCCATGAAGCATGGTCTTCACAGCCCTCATAAGTGTATTTTTTAGTCAATGGTGTTCTCTGGTGGCTATGTGAGTGATAAGAATGTTAATTAAGTGGAAAGGGCCTTAAGAATCTCTGGATTATTCAAATTTCAATATCAATGAAGTAGTAGAAGAGGATTAAAAAACACATTCTCAATTTTATCACAACACACATGAGAACTTTCTGGGGAGAGAAAATTTTTGTCTGCCTGGATACAAGCCAATGCCATATTTTCACATCCAGGAAACTATAAAGAACATAAATAGATTACTTAAATTCACACCTTATTTTCTGTTGATTTGTTCTTAGTGTCTAAACTAGTTCCCATATAATGAGGAAGATATGATTTACTAGATTAAATATTTTGCTCAGGGGCTCACAAGTAGTTAAGTGATTGAACTGGGATTCAAATCCAGATGTTTAATTCCAAAGTCATGTGTCATAATCCTCCAAATGGTTTGCAACTCAATTTACATACCATCACACAGATCCTATCACTGAATATAGGCAAGATGTTTTCAAGACTTGCTCTCCATTTTCTTTACTGATCCCTAATGGCTATATAACAGGTGCTTACCATCTAATTTTGCCCTGATAGAAATAATTATCATTTACTATCACATTGATTCATTCCAGAACTGTTTTTAAGAACTCCGTTCCCAAAATAAATATATATTCAAATATTTGGATTCTGGTTTCCAAAATGAAAAGTTGTCATCCAATTCTATTCCTTCTAAAAGCTATGTCCTTGTTAAATGGTAAACTAGTATTTTACCAAATGATACTTTTCACTTATTTCAATGGGTATATGGTTTAAATAAAATGTTAGATATTAGTTAAGAAATTTTCTATGCAAATAACTCAAGAGTAATACTAACATGGATTAACTTTCCTCTATGCTAAGTAATAGGCTCATTAAGAAATAAACATTATTTTAATTATGGCACATTATAACTTTGTAAAAGAAGAAACTTTTATAAGACAGATGAAATGTTGATCTTTAGAATTGTATAGGTAATTGTTTATAGAGGTGAGAGCCAAGCTTCATTCTGCGTGACAAAACATCCATATTTTTAAGTGTTATAGATTCTGTCTCAGGGTAAGATGTGAACTAGCATGCTATTAAATTTCTTGTTATTCCTACACAATTAAATAAACACACCACAATTCTACAGTTTCTGTTCAATGTCACCCAATACCTTGAAGGAAAAGCAGACAGTAATCCAGTAGGGAACACTTAAACAGCATTATTCCTGGCAGAAAACAGAATCAATCCCATTTAGTAAAATCTTTAGAGATCAACAAATCAGACCAGCAGCACTATCCAAATAGTTGCTTCTCAGGGTATTAGGCTTCAGGAATCTTCCAGTGGTTTCTCCCTGGGGTAAGGGCAGAGAGAGGTTGAGGTGGTATGAATATTTAGGAAACTGAGAATCTTACACTGGAAATTAGGTTCTAATATCACTTGTTTTATAAGGCTGTGATCAAGGCACATGAAGTCTATATAAAACGTTTATTTTAATAAATACTTTTTTAAAATATTGAATAAATGCAAAAGTACTTGATGACCATCATTTTCAGGGACAGAGAAACCACAAATTATGAGCCTTTAGCCTATGGTTTTAACCTTAGAGCCAGATACATAAAATCTTCAGATGAAATTATTTGCTGTCAGCCTAAAGCTCTTATCAATGACTACATAAGAGCTTTTCCATGCTAAGATAGCAGTAATTTGCAATGATCCATTCATTCTCTTTTACTTGGCATCCCTTGAGACTAGTGCTTCTTCTAAAAGAAAACAATGGTGGCCAGTGTTAGGGTAAATCACTTAGCTTATAGGAATTAGGATGAAGGTATTATTGATCCATTATGATATCCATTATAGAATCAGCTCCATAACTTTGTGCCCTATTAAGTACTTTAACTGAATTAACCTTTTCAAAACTGCCATGTAAATAACCTTTATTCCACAAGCTGTCATTATTTTCATCAATTTTCTTACTAATTACTTCACAAGATGATACCTTTCTTGAGTCCAAATCTATGTTTTTATTCCAACTCACTCTACCCCGATCTTTCTACAATTTTTCCTTAAAAATTAAAAATTACCACAATAAAATAAAGTGCCTTTTGAGTGCCATCACTCTCCAAGATGTCAATATTTATCTATTAATATCATTCAGACACAACATTCATTCTTTCATTTTTGTTATAAAACCAAAGTGCTGGTTATTAAAAAAGTCAACAAATACAGTTAAGTAAAAGATTGAAAATCAATCACAGTATTACTTTACACTATATTCTTCTACCTTTTACCTATGTGAACACAAACATTTCAAAAATATATATAGGGCCATGATGACTCATGCTGTATTTACTTAAAAAATTACAAGTTTTCACTTCTATTTCTTACTGTCCTGTCCACAGAAACAACTTTGTCACATATGATTTCTAATTATTGAACTCAAAGTGCTCCTCTATTTTTTCTTATTCTACATAAACTTGTGATAGCAACAGAAAGATAACGTGATGACCAAACTTTTTCCAGAAATATATTTCCTAAGTTTACCTACTCCACATTCAAAAGTTACACACCACTCACACAATTTCTAACCAGTCACTCACAGATAAATCACCAATGTCACAAAATGCTTTTCTTGCATTTTCTCCTACTTTCTCTTATATAAAAAGTGAATATGTTTTTCCATTCCACATAACAGACTCTACAACTCAGAATAAATGATTTGCCCAAAGTCAGGAAACATTTAAGCTACTTTTTTTTTCAACTTGGATAATCCTTGGCTTCCGTGTGGATTTACCTATTGACCAGAAATTGTTGTGTGTCTGTTTTCCAACACCATCAGGGTATTCTAACAATCACACACAGAAGTTACAAAAACACTGGGTTATGAATTGATCCTCTTAATATGAAATTCAATCAAATATCACATTTTTTATTTCTTTATGAGCTTCAGGACATAATTTTGAGGTATTTTTTTAACTGAAAACTGTAATTCAATATGACCTTAAATGAATAGATGCACTTTTCTTTTTTTAAATTATTATCTTTATTTAAACACCATGATTACAAATATGATTGTAGTTGGATTTTAGTCTTCTTACCCCCACTTCTGTTCCTATTTAAAAAAAATTCCTGCTTTCTTGTTCAAACTCAAAAGCCCTAAATGGGATGTGCCTCAATCTCTCTTCCTTTCCCACATGTTCTATATTATGTAAGTAACTGTTTCCTATTGATTGATAGTGATAAAATATTCTTTGGGTTCTTTCTTTTCTGAATTTTTTGTATATCTTCTATTCCAAAGGTCTTGTTTTAATAATTTCACAAATTATAAAGGACTATGTTTCTGGCAGTGTACATTGGAGTGGGAGATGTTTTCAGGAGAACTATTATGATTTTGAACAGCCAAGTTTTGGTGAAGGTTTATGCTTTCACTACATTCGAAATCTTATACCAATACCTTACATACTTTGTCACATTCAATTCCAACAGCAGTCTGGGACTAAAAGATACAGTTGGAAGGCTGCTTCCTTGCATGCAGCTGACCTGGGTTTGATTGATGGCATCCACAAATGGTCTCCCAAACTACACCAGGAATAATTCCAAAGTGCAGAGCCAGGAGTAAGCCCTGTACATGGCCAGTTGTGATTCCAATACAAGAACAAAACAATCTCACACAAGTCAAAGAAATCAGACTTTATTTATACTTGCATTCTATAGATAAAATGTTGCATCAAGTAAATCATAAAATGTCACTTAAATATACAACAAAAGAACCAAAATTTATAAATTGGTCAATGCATATTTCTCAATCACTACTTTTAATTAATAAACTATATATTCCGCAGCCAACAGAACTTCATTCTGAAGTGGTTGGAGGATGATAGAGACCCAAGCAGCAAAAATGAAGTGTTTGAATAAGCTGCTATGGGACTTCCTGGAAATTCCCAAGTTAAATGGTGGGTGGCAGGGCAGGTCACTCTACAAGAAGGCCTCATACAAGAAGTAATTCAACTCTGGAGATGAAAGATAAGCAAGAGTAGACCAAGTGATCAGATTCAAGGCTTTATGTAACATTTTGGAAGTGGGGACAAGAAAATAAACCAGCAAGTTGAAGCAGCTGAAATAAATTTAGAGAGTGAAACTTGAGTATAGAATTTGCAAGTGGTGGCAAAGGAAGAGGGCACTGTATGGTCAGAGTGGAGACTGGAGAATTAACTCAGCAGAAAACTGACAAAAAATATAAACAGGTTCAAATATACATGAGCCCAAGGTCATACCAGGTGTCCACTGAAGGTTATGTTGAGTCCTTAGTTCAGTCTCCACAACAATTTACCTTTCAGGTACCTCCTGTCCTTATACAAACTTTGCTCTACATATTATTCTGGGCATTCTAGTAGCTGGTTTGGTGGTGGTGGTGGAGGGTTGGAGACCACACATAGTGGTGCTCTGTGCTCACATATCACTCGATCTGCTCAAAGGAATACTTGTGGTGTTGGGGATAGAACTTGGGTTGGCTATCAAAAAGCTAAGTGCCTTAACCTCTGTAATATCTCTCAGTCTTTTTCATTATTTTTAAAAAGAATGCTCTATGATTTGGGGGGCTATTACATCTTTGTAAGCTGAGTTCCTAAAGTAATAATCTCTGCATTATAGAGTCCTGACTAGCTTTAATTTAGAAAAGCTAATGTATACTGAGCTTTTCCCATTAAGTGATATGTATGAAATCGCTTTTTCATAGGTCAAAATGGTTATTATTGCCAATTTTGTGTTCCAGTTTAAATAAAGGGAAATACTAAACTAGTAAATATCCAAATATTATCTGAGTCAGTTTTCACAATGAGAGCTATAATCATCTCCATCTTACAGACAGGGGTAACCAAGGTTTATAGAATTTAAGTGATTTGCTCAAAGTCACATTTTTAAGTAGAAGATTTAATTAAGCCAAAAACTGATTAAAATTAAACATATCTAAATGGCAGTATAAATTATCTCTTAGTAGTGAGAATCAAGGACAATATGTGCTGCTTAACTAATTTTCTACATTATTCTCTTTTATGTAACAGGAATGTAATTCCTGATTGTGAATAAAAAGGCTATTACAATAATAAAATCATATTATTATAACAGCAATTAAAATGTATTAAGTAATTACTTTGTGCCAAACACTAATATATTAAATCCTTTAAATCATTTGTAGCTCACAACAATAAAATTTGATATAGTCTGACAACTGAGAAAAGCTGGGTTAAGAATTTTGCCCAAGATCTCCACCTACTTGGTGGAGCCAGAATTTGGCTTACAATCTGATAAAAAAAAATCAATTTCTTCAACTTTATATCATGCAAATGAAAGAAATCCAGTATCATACATTAAGTATCATAAAAAAATCACTGTTGGTTGAATGTCGACACTAGTAGTAGCTTTGAGTTAAAAAAAAATCCTTGAAACTTGATTATTAGCAACTTAAAAACTCAAAGTAAAAAAAATAAATACAATTTTTAGATAATATACTTTAAAGGATATGAGCCATACACATGGTAATGTAAATCAAAATTTAAGATGCATGCAAAATTTAGTAATATAATCTTTGCCTTTCTTGCTATGGTTCAGATTAAAATCACAGGCTGGCTCACATAAATATTTAAAATGTTCAACATTTAAAGGCAAAATTACTTGTTTATTGGTTTTTTAAAATAATAATGAATAGAAAAGTATAAGGACATAGTATCACACTGAGGTCACTATTATGAGTAAGCATGTTAAATACAACCATTATTTTACATCCGAAGAATCTCTGAGGAACTAGTCATCATCAACTTAATAACTGGTTTGGGAGGATAAACCAGGAAAGGAGTAGGAGAGAAAGAACAAGAAGAGATTAGTAGGTATCTAAGGAAGAATCTATCTGGGGAAAAGCAATCCCCAAGAGAGATTAGAAAGTGGAGCTGTAGAAAACAGGTTCTATTCCTCAGTGTGTTCTCCTGTTTGGGATGTGGAAAAAGGAAGTATAAATATAACATGAGAGCTGAGGGTTACCCAAGTCTTAATAATGAGCCTGTAATATGATTTCTTGTGGCAGTCTCTTTAGACAGGCTGTTGTACTTTTCATAGCTTCCAGATGTTAGAGCTATGATGCAAAAAATTGAAACAAGTGTAATGGGCTTGGTTTTGCAAAATCAGATCAATTCAAATTAGTTTATGAGCCCACAAAACATAACAGTCAATGAGTTTACAAGATACTAAAACTGGAAACAGCACTAACCATTGTATTTCATGATAGAGCAAGGAATTTAAGTCAA
Organism: Suncus etruscus; assembly: GCF_024139225.1. NCBI lineage: Eukaryota > Metazoa > Chordata > Mammalia > Eulipotyphla > Soricidae > Suncus > Suncus etruscus. The sequence continues at coordinate 25,932,973 of NC_064866.1, read as the reverse complement.
AATAAGAATATTTCACCTTATTTTAAACTGCAAGCAATTTTTATATCACTTTGATATGTCAAGCCACAAAATTTGGCATTCGCCATATTCTTCAAAAGAATCAAACCCATCAAGAGATCATGACCCCAGTGTCTACTAATAGTCTCCACATATGAATATGAATGGACCCATATAACATGCTTCAGGTGAGTTACTGCAGTACAAATTGCTAAGCATACAATAAGCACACAGTAGATGTTCATTACGGAAAAAAAATGAAATTTTCCTTTCTTACTTTTTTCTTCAAAAGCAAGGAAGCCCTTTTTACTTTCTTTTGAACAACTGGACACTCACTAGTATACTTCAAGTTAAGTATCATACATAACAGAATTGTCATTTATGAATTCTTGGAAAGGCAGATTGTTCAGGCTATGTCCAGAAGCTACAATGAATAATTCACTGCCCAAAGTTTAATGACATCAAAATAATTTTAAAAGAACAAGATACATTTATGGACTTTTCAAAATTTTTAATGACCCATAATTAACAAAGAGAAATTGTTAGATGTTAAGGTTCATATATAATATTTTATGAACACAAATTGAAGTCGAAGAACCTAGGTTTGAATCCAACTCTCAATAATTTATAATTCTGTGATTGTGAGTAAATCCCTTAATCTTCCTGAAAATCATTTGGAAAGGGATAACCTTCTCTTTCTAAGTTTTAAGAGAATATGAAATAAGATATGTAAACTGTTGATACAATCTCTGGCAAAGAGTATTCATGTGGTAAGTAAGTTACTGCATTGAGTATTCAGTCATACCACTATTATCAATTTGTAATTGCTAAATCAGCAATATCATGTTAAATACTTGTAACAAAAATATGTGGGTTATCTACTGCAATAAACATCATATGGGAAAACTCAGTCTAAGGATCTAATCAACTCCAAACCTCTTCAAACGAGATGCTCTTATATAGTGCATTTTCCTCCAGGAAAACTTTATGACAGCTCATGCTGGTTTTTTCCATCACATTTTGTGCATATTAAATATATTTTATATACCTATAAGGAGATTTAAGTTCTTTTTGGAAAATGAAGCTGAGGGAACCATTGATCAGAATTTGATGTGGGAATAATTTCACTTCTGAACTGCATTTTCCCAAATACATTTGGCCCCATAAACTAAGAAATTTAATATTTCATTTTCTGAATATTGCCCAAATGAATTGTGGAAGTCCAGCAGAAGTGCTTGATTGTACTTTCATTAGACTTTCTTTTCCTTTAGGCCATACAGGTGCAATGAAAGAAGAAAGAAAATTAATTAAATTTATAGGCATGTTTATACCCTCCAGGTGTCATAAAATGTACTGGCTTAGACATTTTTCAAGTAATTAAGCAGACATCTCTGTGTTTCCTAATGAGTTGCTGCCCTTACCTTTTTTAATCTAAGAGATCCCATCACCTGCCTTCTGTCAGCTGATGGACTTATTCCCTGAATAAGCTCAACAATTTCTTCATGCTGCAATGTACTAATAGGAGTTCCTGGATAAAATGATGAGATTTTTTGTCCATAAAAACTTTCCAAGGGTGAGTAGTAATTGCAAGGGATAAGTTAACTTAAGGACATTAAGTTAATCTGCATTCCTTATATATATCATTGGAGTTGGTGGTTTAGATCATTTGAGAAACACTGATTGGCATGTTCAGATATTCAAGCACAGTGTGCCAAAACATATATTTTGAATATGTGACATTATAAAGAGAAACTGATTTAATCTGAGCTGAGACTTAGTTAAGTTGAAAATGGAACAGATCCTTAAGAGATATTTTGATGGACTGTCAGAAGGTAGGATAGAACAAGTTTCCAGCAGGTGAAAACCACTTATAACTGGTTTATATGATTGATGCTTCAGCAAAACCATACACTTTCAGTTACCAGTCACAGAAAGAATATTAAATCTATTTAGGAAAGCAAATTAACATAGACACAGGCATGCAAAAAAGGGTCAACATATAATAGAGAATGTGTGTAAATACAAACAATACAATACAATACATAATAGAGAATGTGTGTAAATGATTATATTTTGAGTGGGAGATGAGTACAAGTGGATGTTCAGAGAAGGCAAATAAGAGTCACAGTATAAAGAAGTGATCTTCAAACACCAGTTAGCAGATTGATAGTGGTTCAATAGCAATAGAAAGTAGAAAGATTGAATAACACCAGTATACAGTACAGTATGGAAAAAGGAATCCACGCCAATGGAGAAGTAAAAAACAATGGTTACAAACTCAGCATCTACAGGACCAAGAAAGGCACTGAATTCCCCTGGTGGAAAGTGATTGGGGAAGTAGCAATGAACAAGATTAGAGAGGCATAGGGAGAGCAAATTAAAATGGAAGGTTCAAAAGCCAGGAAAGCAGGTTAGAATCTAAACTTTTTGTGTAGATTTCTTAGCAGTGACATAAAATCAATTCTTTAAGGAAAAAAAAATCACTTCAAGAAATCTTAAAGATCAACCAATCTAAACCTCTCCTCCTGCATAACCTTTTCACTGATGAAAAATATATTGAAAATAGTATTTTATTAAGATTCATCTGGCTGCAACGTGAGAAGAGCTCGAGTTTCCAGGTATATGCCTATCATCCCTCAAATTACCTACACCACTTGTATTCTCCTTCCAGACTCTTCATTTAAGCAGGGTCCTAGACTTCTCTCTCCTTTACTGCCCATCCCCACTTTTTATCTGCTCAGTAATCTCAATCATGGCAGAGTCTGGTTGCTGTTGTAGGTTTTATGATTTACCTTTAATTTATGGGGGAGTGTGAGTTTGCTCAGCATTACTTGGGGGATCACTCTTAGAGGTGCTCAGAATATCATATACAGCACTGGGGGGATAAACAGGGTTAGCTATGTACAAATCAAGTGTACTTCATTCCAGTACTAACTCTCCAGTCTCTATACCTTACATTTTATTGAAGTTTACAAAATTATTAATGTTAGGAACACAATATATTTTTATTCTTTTAGAAAGAGCCCTTTCAGACCATTTCCTCCATTGTCCACACCCTGTAACTTCAGTTTTTTGGTCAGAGTTTAAGGGGTTATTTTCATATGAGATCATCTAGACTTATGCTTTGTTGCTTCCTGTACCACATATGAATGAGACCATCTGGGATTTTCTTTAGCTTGCCTTTTAAAACTTTTATGTTTCATTTTATGTTAATTTTTAATTGTGTGTGCTTTAATTAATATTCCCTTTTGAAATTCAGGTATCAGCTTATAATACTAGAGTGGCACAATAATTTTTTTAACTTTTCTTCTTGTCTTCATTTTGAGGCTGTCCATATCTCAAAAGACGTCAAATGAAAGATTAGGCAATTTTGGTCATCATTCTTTACTTATTTTTAAATAAAAATTATACATAAATATTGCAATGTGATGTGTAGGAATTGATAGCTACAGTAAAGCTAATTACCACCTCACCTATGTGCCAGAATTATTGGGTATAGTCATCAAAGCATCTTTCTAAAATCCATTAGATTACTTCGAGCTCCAGAATAAAAAAAAAAAAGTCCCCACTTTTCTGCTTGATCTAATCCCCAATGCTGCTCCCCCATCCATCAGCATATAAATCTTGTTGTCCATATCTTTATATCACTGCTACCGTGGTTCAAAGGGTTGCCCTTTCTTTAATTTCTTCTTTGCCTCCTTCAATACTTAATTCTGGCCACATCTCTTTCAGGAAATAATTAATACTCAACTATGTTCATTGCAATCAAATAATATCCTGACCTATCCCACTTAAAATTAGAATCAAAAAGGACAACTGATACATGAATAGAAGACATTGGTTCAAGCAAGCTTCTGATCTAAAGAGACCCAAGCTGTCAGATGTTTTTCAGAACGTTGCTCCCCTGCCCATTATCACAAGGTAAGGACATCATTTCTTCATTCTTCAGATTGGTTTCATAAGATGGTGGTGGCATGGCTGTAAGTAACTGAGTCTGGACCAGAAAAGAGACTTCTTTTTTGGGAAGGCTACACCCAGTGATACTCAGGGGTTACTTCTGGCTATGCGCTCAGAAATTGTCCCTGGTTTGGGGGACCCTATGGAATGTTGGGGAATTGAACTGTGGTCTGTCCTAGGTTAGCTGTGTGCAAGGCAAATGCCTTACCACTTGTGCCACTGCTCCAGTCCCCAAAAAAGAGACTTCTAACTATTCTTAGGAAATTCTAAGAAAATATTTGCAGTTGGCCCTGCATGTGTCTATTTCTAGGCCCATTACCATGGGAAGCAGGAAAGGACACATTAATTGGCTCAGCCAAGGTCAAATGTCAGAATTTGTTACCAGAAGGTGATGAACTAATGTATGCTGAGCAGAGGACAAACAAGTGTCAATGCAAAAGGACTTTTTTAACCTGTCCAGCCTGAGAAGTTCCTCTCACACTTTTATATGCCGCTATCTTAAGGCATCATTATGTCATAATGTGTTACTTTTTCTTCCTCCCTCAAGGCTATGCTCAGAGGCATAGCAACCGTGACTCCGATTCTTAATGTATTATAGTAGTTTCTTGAAAAAATGTAATTGCATAGACAAAAATGAGTAAAGTAAATAAAGTAAAAAAAAAAAGGTCTTGCCTAAATGTGAATGGGTTAATTACTGTATGTGACAGAACAGTAGGTCAGATCTCAAATAGGGTTGACTCCTTTGCAGAACAGAGAAGGGGAAGAAAAGAAACGCAGAAGGCCTTAAAAAAGAAAAAAGTGAGTTAAAAAGTTTGACAAATACAAAATATAAAATTTGAGCTTTATTTGTGGAACCAGAAAAACTAACCTAAACAAACTAAAAAAAACATTATTTTTTTATCTTTTATCTCTCTTTCTCTCTTTTTATTTTTTATCTCCCCCTTTCTCTTATTTTTTATGTAGTTACTGACAAATGAATACTATGGCCTATGAGCAAGAAGAGAAGGGGCAGCCATAGAGTTGGAGTCCATGAAAGAGTCTGAAGAAGTTAAGAGTAGGCATCAGAAAAAGAAGAAAAGGAGACAAACCCCAACAAAAGAAACTCCACTTCAGAGAATGAAGAATGAGAGAAAAGACTAATGCAGGAAGACAGCCCTCATCTCTGGAAGCCAGGCACAATAAAAGCCGTCAGTCATTTGCAGGTTTCTTAACCACCTCCTTGGGGACAGGGTCAAAAGATGGAAAATAAAGCATTCCCATGCTGGGTTGCTTTGGACACTCTTGATAAAGTTTAATTCTGAACAGAGCAAAGGAACATGCTCCCTACCTCCACCTAACAGTGTGACTTTCATGCTTTAAGGGAGGGGGTCTCAAACCCTATTCACTGTTCCTCGGATCATTGGGGGTAGGATATAGTTCTTTTTAAAAAAAAAACCTATGTACAAATTCTTATGTATGCTTCAAAATCTTATTTTGTAGTAAAAAACAAAAATGGGAACAAATACAAGATTTAAAATGAAGAACAAGTAAATGTAAATCAGCAAATTTACCAGTATTTCATTGGGAACTATGGGCCTGCTTTTGGTGGGCAGTAGGTTGAGGACCCCCCTCCGGAGACTGAAAGGAGGAGAAGAAGGAGGAGGAGCAGGAGGAGGAGGAGGAGGAGGAGGAAGAGGAGGAGGAGGAGGAGAGAGGGGGGCAGAGAAAGAGAGAGGAAGAGGGAGAGAGAAGAAGAGGGAGAGGGAGTGAGAGAGAAGTAGAGGGAGAGAGAGTGAGAGGGAGGAGAGGGAGAGAAGGGAGAAAAAGAGAGGGAGAGGGAGTAGGAGAGGGAGAGAGAAGGGGGGAAGAGAAGGAGAGGGAAGAGAGAGAGAGAGAGAGAGAGAGAGAGGGAGAAGAAGAGAAAGAGGGAGAGGAGGAAGGGATATGTGTGCCTATGCTAAGCAGGACAGACAATAGTAGGCTGAATAAACTGTAGTTTGTGGACGCCCTGCTTTAAGATCTGTGGAGAATACTTCGGTTAGGCATCTTGTGGACTTCAGCCTTAGGTCTGTGCAATCACAGGAGAATGTGAGGAGTTGGGGCACCTCATCTACACCATTCTGTTCATTCCAGATGCAATGGAACCAGCTGAGTTTCTAGAAACTCCTGAGATAGGACAATTAATTCATTGTACCTTTTGATTATTAAAAAAGAAAAAAACACACTCTAGAAATACTGAACATATGTACGGCTTCATGGAAGAGTTCATTTTCTTCCTTGATTTCTTGAGCCCAAATTGATCAAAAGCAAAATGAGGATTTTTTTTTTAAATAAATGAAGTACACAGTGAAATCTCTCACTAAGTCCTTGAAAAAGCTGGCTGGGTGCCATCTCCTCCATGATTATAATATTCTTCCTTTGGTAAGTGGCTGTCCATATTTTAAAAGTCATTTAAAAAGAACCTGTGCATGTCAACTGCATAAAATATTGGAAGAAATTTCCACAGACAAGGAGGAAAATGGAAAAGTATTTGAGGCAAAATGAAATCTCTAGGTGTCATAGTTACAGCTAGAGAAAGTGTCTCCTTACAATGGAGGTGCAGTTTTGCTATTATAAAGGATAATAAAGCTATGGCAGACAGGAAAGAAAATTTCTTTCAGAACATCCACACTGACACTTGTGACCAGCCAGGATAGCTGAGAAATTAGGAATCAAGTAATTGGATATTTTCATCTCCAAAACACGTTCCATCTGACTTCTGGAAAAAAAAAACATGTAAGTACAAAATCTTTTCCCTTCAAAGAAATTACAAGGTTAAAATATCTCAAGACCAAAATTTAAAGATGCCTATATGTTTAAATGCCATGTATCCACTCTGTCCATCTAGTTGTACCAGAAAGGGAGGGGAATAGAATTAAAGCTTTTTATTAAAGAAAAGCTATTCTAAATACAACCAACACCCTGATTGACTCATGCAGTGTGGCCCTCCTAATCACTCTCCCTATTGTGGACTGTTGCTTAATACCGAATTAGCTCCAAAAGGACTCCCATTGCAAGAACTCTACCCAAGACCTCCCTGCGTGGAGCCCACACCTCACGAGGAAATCTCAAAAGACAATGGGGAATCCTGTACTATCATCATAAGTATAGACCTATATAACACTACCTCTTATACTGTTTCGCCCCAATTGTAATCTCCTGTATCACTTTCTCCCTTTTTCTTTGTTTTTTTATTTTTCTTCCCCCCTTGTTCATTTTTTTTATTATTTGTTTTGTTCTACTTTTTTTTAATTTGATTTGTTTTGTGCTTCTTTTGGGTCACAGCTGGCGGCGCTCGGAGGGTGCTCCTGGCTCTGCTTGGAAGTTGCCCCTGGTGGGCATGGGGGACCATGTAGGATGCCGGGAAACTCTTTTTTCTTTAGATATGTCTGAGCATATATATTTTTAGTTTCTGTCATGGATCTGTTTTCTTCTCTCTCCACCCCCAAATCCACCAGCAATATAATGTAGCACCACTTCTTCCTGCAAAGGCATATTAAAAATAGGGGAAATTTTACGTGTAAAAACAAGCTCTTATCTACTAGGGATAAGAACTTATACTTTTTTACAACACAGGGACATCTCCCACCCTGAATGTATGTCATGGGGAACCAACCTAGACTCCAGGGAAATAGGCACCGACCGTCCAGCCTTGACTCCTGGATCCCAGACATAGAAATGACAGAGTTCTCCACAACAGCTCCAGGAACCAAGTCCCCTCCAGGGCATTCATAATGCTGCTCTGATGCCAACATACGCCAGTTCTAAATTGATAACCTGACAACGAGGAAATGGGAAAACTAGATCTAAGAGCAAGTTATCCTTCCTCACCAGCCAACGATAAGACAAAATCAGAAGACATGTCACCCTTTGATCTGTGCAAAAAAAATTCTATATACAGATGACTGGTTGTTACAACCAGGCCTAGACAGTACGCATCCCGGGACCACCACCACCACTACCAACAACAACAACAAAAAGCTCGAACCTAGCTTTTGGTCTACAATCTGTTCAACAAACAAGATCTCCAATTCCAGAGGTCTGACTGAGACAACCGCAAGTGAACGGGTCTTCCAGAAACATAACAAAAGACTGTGTCCCAGGCTCCATCTTAGGAGCAACATAATGACCAAGAACACCAACTACAGAAGATGAATTAAAACGACACTGAAGAAGCAGAACTGCTAGAACCACAAAGAAAGCCTTCATCATTAGCTCCATTCCTTGAGCTGCACAAGTCACCAAGATCTCTAGATACAGAGGACTGATTTTACCATCCATGACGAAACAGAAGTCTTCCACACAACACAAAAGCACCGAGGGGAGAGTAAATGATCATGCAAGGAGTCTATAGCTAATCCCATGACAGTATACTTCAGGGATGGAGAAACCCTGTATTTCCTAGGCCAAGGAATTTCCCTCTATAATATCCCCAATAGTTACTGTGCCTATGCAGGGGGGAAAAGAAAAAAAAAGGAAAAAAAAAGCACAAAAATAATCATTTTTCCACATATATATTGATTGATTGATTTTGTTTTTTGACGTCCTTATTTTGGTGTAGATATTGAAGTTAATGTCTCCTTTTTTATTTTATATTATTTTATCTTATCTTTCTCTTTCTTTTTGCACTCCAGCATGATTTGATTCAGAACCAAGACTATTGTGTGGTGCTTCTCTTTATTGCTGTAGGGCACACTGGATATTTAATTTTTGTATTGTTATGGTGTTTCAATTACCTTTTTCAAGTCCTCTCTCAAACTGAGGCTGATAGCCACTAGAAGGACTCCGCCCATTTTCAGCATATTTTAATATATATATATATATATATATATATATATATATTTGCTTAATCTTTACCCTATTCTATTGCTTTTCTTTCCCTCAAACAAAACCACATAACTCGATTTATCTAGCTTAGCCTCTCAAATAGAGGGAGAAACAAGGGAGGGCACCAGGACCAAACAGATATATGATCACTAATAGTAAGCTAGACAAAGAGGGGATCACCTACTCTAGCATCCCAGGGGGTGATGGTGGGGGATATAGGTTGCAGAAAGGGAATGGGGAAGGGGGAAGACAAATTTGGTGGTGGGTATTTCCCTGATTCAATGTTAATATGTACCTAAAATACTAATGTGAAAGATATGTAAACCACTATGATCAAAATAAAAATTAAAAAAAGGAAAGTTATTCTAAATTCAGTCCTTAATCTAGGTTAGCATGTGATCTAAAATCTTTCTTAGTAAAAGAATTCTCTGATTCACTTATATGCTCTCCCCTATGCAGCCGTATGCATTACCCAATAAATGCTGTATATTTTTACTTATGTGTATCATTTTTTTAAATGTTTGAAATGCAAACTAGATGTACTTTTCCTTTTGGTTTTTGTCCCACACCCAGCAACACCCTGGGATTATCCCTGGCTCTGAGTTTAAATTGCTCATGGAAGGCTCAGGGATTGAACCCAGATTAGTCCTGGGTCTGGGTCGGCAATGTGCAAGGCCCTGCTGTGATGTCCCTGCTGTGCTATCACTCTGGCTCCTAAACTGTACACACTTGATTCTCTAATAATTTTTCTCAAGGTGGTAAGCAGATATACAACCCTAGTCGCAAAAGCTGAAATCCCATGCTTAGATCCATTAATCAAGCATTTATATAAATGTATATCTGAAAGATATATCAGAAAACTGTGAGACATACAGAAATAATGGATATAAGACTTACCTTTAAAAGAACCCTTAGAAATATAATGGTTGTCTCAAATATAGTCAGGAGGTGGAGGAGTAGGGAGTGTGGGGGCATTGGTGGTAGGAAGGTTGCACTGGTGAAGGGAGGTGTTGTTTTTATGACTGTAACCCAAGTACAAACATGTTTGTAATCATGGTACTTAAATAAAGATATAAAAATAAATAAAAGAACTCTCAATTTATTTAGAAAATTAATATGATTAAAAGAATTTATTTTTGTTTTTAGGCCACGCCTGGTAATGCTCAGGTGTTAGTTCTATTTCCTCACCTTTTTGGTACAACAAGATGGACAAGAAGTGGGTATGTGACATTTAAACATATAAGCATGGAGGTATTTAAACATATAGGCATGTTACTCTCGGCTCTGTATTCAGTATCACTCCTGGGAGGCTTGGGGGACCATACGGGATGCTGTGGATCGAACCTGGGTTGACTACATACAAGGCAAGAGCCCTATCCATTGTGCTATTGCTCTGGCCCTGATTATTTTTCCCTTACAAATGACACTTCATACAAGGCATAAAATGCTCAACTTTGTTATATACTAAAGGAAAAAAAATAAAATTACAATGAAATGCCTCCATATGTTTCAGAATAGCAAACATGATCCATTCTAGAATTTCAAAAATAGAAGACAGAACTTTCATGCACTATTGGTGGTGTTTTTTAGATTGGGAACAGGGATAGTCACAGTCCCTTCATAAAATTGCTTGTCAGCATCTGGGAAAGCTGGAAATAAGAATAATAAAAATATCAATAATTAAAATCAATAAATAATTTAAATCAATCAATTAGACTCCTAAGTATAAACCTAAGAGAATTTTAGAGACTTGTTTAAAAACATACTCGAAAATTTCAATAGTCATGAAAACTACCCAAATCTTCATCCACTGTAGAATGCACAAATCTATTTTATTTACTTATCCAATGCATAATGAAAATGATCTACAACTAAAAACTACAATGCACCAACATCTAAAAGCCATAAGGCTTAAACTAGTCATATATTAAAGACAATAGAAGCTCACAGTTTATGTACCACAAAGACAATGTGGGCCAGGAGCAGCTAGTGAAGTTGAAGGTTCAGTAGCAAAAGTCATCAAAGAAATTTTGAGATTGGGACATAATGCTTTATTTCTTCAATCGGGTGTTACATTTAAGATTAATTTCAGTTTGTAAAGACTGCTCATCTGGCTGGGCAAAGACCTTAACAAAATCTTACTTTATAAACACAAAGGTAATTGTACAAAAAAAATCCAAAATCTCTGTTAAGAGCAGTATTATAATTTTATACTCTGAGAAACAACATCCTGGTTAAAAGCATGTAAAAAATTATAGAGTATCACAACATCTTTGAAATAAAAAGACACAACCTTCTTCTGACTAGCTTTAACTCTGACATACAAACTTGAATTTCATTATCTTTAGAACACAAAAAGCTCAATATATTAAAAACCAATGACATTTTCTAAATCCATCAGAGATGGTAAACCATCAATGCCCCAAATTTGATGAAGCAGAAACATTCTAGAATCATGCAGCTTAGGTTTAACATACCAGGGAATCTTTGAAGCTATATATTGATAGGAATACATAAATGGATTTTAGATATATTGCAAGAAACTGAGTTTGAATGAGTAAAACATATGTCAATTCTGGGACCTAAATCTTAATGGAACCTATACATTTCAATTACTTTATCTCCAGGAATTATTATAGGGTTCCCATCCTAAAGATGATCCATGCAGGATGAAGGGGTAAATCATTTTTACAGAATGGACCAAAACTTTTCTCCATTAAAGAACTTACAGCCTAGAAAATATTGTTGGGACATTAACCCAGTGGGAGAAAGAGCATTCCTTCTGCTCCAGCCCTACAAACTTCCTAACAGGTGTGAGGGCTTTGAGGAACAGTGTTGCCATGGAATAAAGCCAGAGAAAAGGTGGGGAGAGCTATATAATGTGAAGAACGCTTCTGAAGGTCACAGACCCCAGATGGCTAGTCCACTAGAATACAGAGATTCCTTGACATTGTACCATCACTCTAACAAGGCACTAATTTAATAACAGTGGTGATCACCAGTAAAATATATTAGCACTGTAGACAAGCATATATGTGAACCTCAGTTATCACAACATCATCAGACAGAGGGGAAGGATAGGGGATAAATCACAGTACAGTCATGACATAATAATTGAGCAAATATAAAATAAATATAAATAGATTGAAGGACTATGTATTTTGGTTCTTATGACTCGGTGCAACAAATCTGATGTTAAGCAGATAATATATAATAAGGCATACCAACAGGTAGAGAAAAATGCAGTCTAATAAAAAGCAAGCAAGCATTAAAATCAGATAAAATATGGCAGGGAATTATACAAGGAATTAAAATAACTATAATTAGGAGGTTAATGACTCGAAAAGAAAAAGTAGACAAGCCAATACAAACACATAATATGAAAAGAGATATATGAAATGAGGAAAATAGCCAATAGAAGTGCAGAACCTTTAAAACCATTTTACAGGTCTGCTAGAATTCCAGAATTAAGAAAGCAGATGGTGAAGTCAGGTTTCTCAATATTGGAATGGGAGGTTAAGGACAAGCAATGAGAGGAGACTGGAGTAAATCACGTGATTAGAAATGGTGACATTATGCAGTAATATTTTAATATGTAGTAATGGTATTTACTATATAAATATTTATAGGTGTCTGATACACATGGATTAGTACACAAAATGTAATTGTTCTGCCAGCAGAAAATAAAGGAACCCAATTTTTGTAGCACAAGCATATGAGAATTCAGATGTTGGCTTCTAACACCTTCCTCAACAAAAGAAATTGAGATACTTGGGGAAATAATTGATTTTTAGGACTAGGACAAGAAACATACAAGTTTAGCCTTGGGAGCCTTTTGTATTAGCAGAAAGTAAAGAAATGTAAAACAAAATCTCAGTGTTCCCAATGATCCAATCTGAAACAACATAGGCAAACTCTTCACCCTCAAACAATATATGACTCACATTTAGTAAATGTATATTATACATTATCATTTCTTCCTGAAGTATAGTATGGAAGATGAAATAAAAATTTTTTTAGTAGAGAAAAAGGACAAATATTTCATTTAGATAATGGAGATTGATCAACATATTATAAATAAACATAATATAATATGAAGAGACGGTAACTTATTTCTGAGGTTTTTCCCCCAATTTCAAAATAAAAAAAGAAACATTCAATAGAAAGGTTATTTTTACAATACCACCCACTAGTTTCCTCCAGCTATTAATAAGCCATCAAAAATAAGGAAGCTTGAAAAATTACTCAAAGTCAAGAGGAGCTCAGAGTAACATGGAAATAAGTGGACCATAGATGGGACCATAGGTAAAAATTCAGCATTTCAGAATAGTGTACAGACTTGATTTCATAATTATATATCAATAATACTTGTCTAATTATGAAAGATTCATCTTTTAAATTTAAGATGTTAATAACAGTGGAAGTAAAATAGATATGTGAGAAATTTTCTAAGAAATAATTAGTTATAAATCTGAACTGTCCTAAAATTAGCTTTTTAAAATAAAAAATAAATATAACTGTGATATATAAGAAGTGCAAGAGAAGAACAGAAATGGTAAAGCATCCAAAATAAAAATCTATAAAGATACAAAATTAAAGTAATAATATAGCCAATAGAACAGAATCTGAAAGTTTCCCAGATTTGATGTCTAGAAATGAGCAAATATAACTGTGAAGACATCTCCTGTGCGGTAGCAAGAATTACAAATGTTCACTTCTAGATCAAAAGGTGCTACTTACATAAAGCTGCAACCAAGAGAAAACTCTAGCATGAGAACCAGGACCTGGGTCAAGTTTATTTTAGTTCATGACTATTGGAAGTATTCCCATTGTCATTAGATTAGTTACTAATTCCCAATGTCACCTAGATTCCTTAGGTAATCACCTAAGTCCTAGTTCTGGAAAATACCCTAATAGGAAAATTAATAGAAAAATCCCAAACCAACAGCCAGAATAAATGTTTATAAAAACTATTAGAAAGGTTAAGAAACAGAAAAAGTCTTAGTAAGAAAAGGTCATGCTTTCATTATCTATAGCTGTATTACAAAGCATTCTAACACTCTGGCTTAAGTCAATTAGATTATATTTCATAACTTTTCTCATCAGGAGCCTGAAAAGGATTTAGCTGAGTAATTCTTCTGCTCTATATAGCAACAATTATGGTCACTTGATGGTCTTCAGAGGATGGGTAAGGTGACCTAGAGAGACAGATACTGCTTGACACATATGGCTCCTAAAAAGAAAGAAGCAACTTGGTTTTTCTCTTTTTCAGTGCAGTCTCAGGGCTCTTCCACACAGTAAATTAGATAGCTAGAATTTTTACATTGGTTATAGAGAGCATTCCAGTAAGAGGGAACTAAATTAAGTTATATTGAGAAAGATCGCAAAAAATCAATGCGCAAAGGTAAATATATTTTAAAATATTCAATAAGCTAGTAGGGAACATAAAAGATAAGTTGATATTCCTACACCTATTTGAAAAAAGAAACCAAACAGTAAAATAAATAGAATGAGAAAAAATAATCAAAACTAAACAAAGTCTTCTGAGATTATGCGAGGTTAGCGGCAGGTACAAAATTTAAAAATATAATCATTGAAATAGTTGAATGAAGCTACTTTTATTTCATCTAAATGAGACCAAAACTGATTTTCCCTAAAACCAACCAAATAAGGAAAATTTCAATAAAATATTATCTACAACAGGTAGCAACAATAGTAAATAAATTTTAAATGGCTATTAACAAACTATCAATTGGAAATCTATTCACTAAGCATACTACTCTTGATAAGTAAATACAAAGAAAATGTAAAAATACATTTTTCAGAAACAGATTAATAGAAATTAGTGCTCACAAACTCTGAATAAAAATCTTATTATGAAAAATGACAGTGAAACAAAATAGCAACAGTAGAAGAACAGAAGACAGCAAAAATGTGAGTTATCAAGTGAATTAACAATATGTTTTGCTAAATATAATACCTACAAAAATATATATTTATTATTGTTTTATTTTTTTTCTTTTTTTTATTTGTGAAATCTTTTTTTTATTTTTTTTATTTTTATTTTTTTAAATTTTTATTCTTATGAGAACAAGGGTACAAAGAAAGAGGACAAGGTAAAGTTACAGTGGAAGGACAATCACCCATAACATAATTCTCAGAAGTCCCCTTGCTGATATCTTAACTTTGAAATTTCAGCCAAAGAACATTAAGATAAATAAGACAGAATCCATGTACAATTACTTTGTCCCTCAAGTCCCCAGATTATAACACATTATAATATTTCTTAACAGTACACAAGGCAATCTAAAGCCATAAAACTTATGTAACTCCTTAAACATTACAGGCATAGTATTTTCTTACATTTCCATATACATGCATATTAGCTTAAGTTAACCTCAAATTTTAAGTGAGTTCTTTTTAAGGATTAGAGTCAAAGGAGCACAGTAAAAATGGTGTTAGAGTGGCAATTGTTGTTTGCATAGGCCCACCAAAATATGAGGGACATGGAAAGAAATAACCTTGGCCTAAGTACAAAGAGACCAGACCCCTGAAGTTTCCTGGCACAAGACCAAGTCTAGGCTCCAGGCAAGCTAGATAGTCCAATCCAATACATTGTCTGTAGTGCCAACACACTTTTATTTTTCACACAGTCTTTGTTGTTGGTATCATGTTTCTGTATTAAAGATCCTGGAGTCTGCATATCTTACATTGAAGTCAGGATGTGGAGCATCCTCTCCTTTCACCTTACAATCAAAGGGCAACGCAGGGAGCCCTGTCCTGTAAGCAGGTCGTTGTTGTTGTTAAGTCTTCTCAGTGTTAAGGGAAGTCTCTTTTGAGCAGGTCAAAGTCTGAGCAGTGTAGGTCTTCCGTGGTAGAGGATTGCTTCCAGGTGATGTTATAGACCAGCCTGGATGTTTTGTGGATGGCTTCCCTGGTTCAGGTGAGAATGGATTATGTACTTTCTTCTGAGGTCTGTGCCAGGTCGTTCTGTCAATGTTCAGGGTGTAAGGTCCCTTTGCACTACAAGATTTGTGTGTTCCAATCTCTATTAGATAGGATCTTATTTGTATGTATAGTACTTTCCCATTTTAATGTGCCTATGCAAATAAGAAGCAATGCCACGTGGTGTTATTGGCACATATGGGGGCCATAGAACAATCCCAATGATTCCCATGACATGGTTCAATCATAAGCATTAAACTGGGGGACTCTTCCACCAAAATTCCTTGTTAAACAGCTCAAAAACAGAAGATAAAAAGTGGTTAGAATCATCACTGTATAAGACAACATTTAGTAAGAATTATAGCTGTCAGAGAAAAAAAATAATATTCTAAAGAAATACATGTCCATTTTATGTATCTTGAAACAGTTTGGGGTTGTCACACACAATGCACAACTTTGGACTGTGATTAGGATTGTACACTACTGAAGTTAAAAAGAGTAATGTAGGTTAGTGATGTTTGAGAGGGGGTTAGAGAGTTAAGGAGTAAAAAAGAGCTTTGTAGGGGTGTGGGAAAGGGCAGAATACAAAATGAACATTCTGTATACGCAAAACATAACATAAGAATAAGGAATATTCTGAATACATGAAGTACATGAAGTACGCGCGGGGGCATGAGCCCCCGCGCGGTTCTGTAGTTTTTGGATGCCTAGGGAGGAATTTCTCACCCCCTCCCCCCAGGGCCCGATTAACCAGGCGTGGCCCTGAAGACCCGCCTGGTGTGGGGGGAATCATGCTCGCCTGGACTAAGTGGTCAGCCCAGGGGTCCTATGGCTAGCTGTCCTGCCCAGAGCCCCCATCATACCAGTCAAAGGCCCACGAAATCCTGGCATGTGGAGTGTTCTGAGCCCAGCCGAGCCTCTGTAGTTTTTGGATGCCTAGGGAGGAATTTCTCACCCCCTCCCCCCAGGGCCCGATTAACCAGGCGTGGCCCTGAAGACCCGCCTGGTGTGGGGGGAATCATGCTCGCCTGGACTAAGTGGTCAGCCCAGGGGTCCTATGGCTAGCTGTCCTGCCCAGAGCCCCCATCATACCAGTCAAAGGCCCACGAAATCCTGGCATGTGGAGTGTTCTGAGCCCAGCCGAGCCTCTGTAGTTTTTGGATGCCTAGGGAGGAATTTCTCACCCCCTCCCCCCAGGGCCCGATTAACCAGGCGTGGCCCTGAAGACCCGCCTGGTGTGGGGGGAATCTTGTTCCCCTGGACTAAGTGGTCAGCCCAGGGGTCCTATGGCTAGCTGTCCTGCCCAGAGCCCCCAACATACCAGGCAAACACACCAAGAAATCCTGGCATGCGGAGTGTTCTGAGCCCAGTCGAGCCTCTGTCTTATTATTGTTTTAAGTATGAAATTAAAATTATAGAAAATGGTAGCATAGAAATTAAAATACCCATAATATCTTCTAAAGAGATAGAACAAATCCTCCAGAAATTAATATGGAATAACAAACTATTCTAAATAAGATAAGCAATCCTAGAGGAAAAAAATGGCGGCATCACTCTCCCCAACTTTAATCTGTAATAAAAAGCTGTAGTAATTAAAACAGTGTAGTACTGGAGTAAGCACAAACTCTCAGGTAAACAAAAAAAAATTAAAATCTAGAGAAAGATCCTTAGATGTCTGAGCATCTAGTTTTTTTTTTAATATAGGGGCAATAAATATGAAGCTGCTTCAACAAATGGTACAGGAAAACTGGTCAGCGATAGTACCCCAAAATTAACTCAGCAGCTTTCTTAACACTATTCACTATAATCAAATAAATATGTTTGGGTCCGGAGAGATAGGAAGTTTGCCACTTCCTACTGGAGATGGAAGGAGGGGCATTGTGGACAGAAAAGGGAACACTACAGTAATGGAGTAGGGAACTGTTCAACCAGGAGGAAGAAAGGATGCTGAAAGGTAGTGAAGTATTATGCATAAAACCTTATTGGCAGCAATACTGTGAACCATAGTGTAAAAAAACCTGTTTAAAGTGATCTCAGAGATACAGGCAACTGGGTGGGAGGGAAATAGGAGGCATTATTGGAAGGAAGTGAGCAGCGATGAACGGATTGGTACTGAAACTATGTATTCCTCAAACCCAATCACAATTCATGGTCACTTAAATAAACTTTAAAAAGAAATAATGAAAATAGATGAAGTGGCATATGAAACTCTTATCAATTAGAAATATTAGAAATACACTGATTAATTTAAATTTGGATTGCAAATTTTATAATGAAGATATGTCATATGTAAAACCATAAAGATAGTTCTCAAAAGAAGTTAATTTAAGAAACTACTCTATAATTCTACTTAAATTAAAAAGAAAAATTTTTATAACAAAAGACTATTCAGCGTAAAAGGTTAGAGGGTTTGATTATAAGTCAGGAAGAGTAAATTATTTAAAGCCTTAGAATTGCTCATTCCTAATTATGGCGCTAGTTAGAAACATATGCCAATGTTAAAATTCAGGGCGAGGTACAAAGATTGTACATTCTATTATATGTAAATAACAATATTATAAGGAACAAAATGAGGTTAAATAAAGGCAATAAAATATAAAGCTCTCAAGTCAGCAGAGTTGGCCGCAAAAATAATGAATGAATGAACTCATCTCTCACATACAGAGAAATAAAAAATTGGCAGTATCAAATGATATTACAAAACAGAGCAGTATGCAGTGATGGAAAATGGTAGTGGAGAAGGAAATTAGGG
Source organism: Suncus etruscus (assembly GCF_024139225.1). NCBI lineage: Eukaryota > Metazoa > Chordata > Mammalia > Eulipotyphla > Soricidae > Suncus > Suncus etruscus. Next base: position 25,914,477 of record NC_064866.1, on the reverse strand, counting down.
AAATTAATTAGAAAAAAAACAGTGGTGAATGGTTTAGGACATTCTTTTGGAGGAAGTCCCACCCGGCAGCGCTCACGGGTTACTCCTGGCTCTATGCTCGAGAAATTGCTCCTGCCAGGCTCGGGAGACCATATGGGATGCCGGGATTCGAACCACTGTCCTTCTGTGTCTAAGGCAAATGGCTTACCGCTGTGCTATCTCTCCGGCTCCAGTTTGGGGCATTTTGATGGGTATGTGGTGCAATAATTTTGTATTCTTTAAAAAAAAAGCACATTTATTTATTTATTCATTTATTTTTGGGTTTTGGGTCACACCCAGTGGTGCTCAGGGGTTACTCCTGGCTCTATGCTTAGAATCGCTCCTGGCAGGCTCAGCGGACCATATGGGATGCTGGGATTCAAACTACCATCCTTCTGCATGTAAGGCAAATGCCTTACCTCCATGGTATCTCTCTGGCCCCAATTTTGTATACTTTTCAGATGAGAAAAACTAACATATAGAGGTATAGTGGTCAAGGTATATAGAGTTAGTAAATTTGGAAAGTGAGCCTTAAAAATAAATGCATACAAATAGATTTTTTCAGAATTATAACCAAAAAGTGTTAAATTCTCCTATTCAATTGAATTTTTAAATATTAACTTTTTTAAAAGATCTAAAACAAAATTACATAGAAAGGTATACAATAAAAATAAAGGAAGGAAAAATCTTACAATGAAAATACAAAAAGTATACTTAAGGAATTGTGGTAGAGGAATTATTAAATTCTAAATAATTGTAAACTAATTATTAATTCCTTATAAAACAATAATAATTAATTAATAATCCTATTGAAGGTTTAACCAAGAAGGAAATATTTGGTTTTCTAATCGATGTGAAGGAAATTTAGCAAGTACATGTGTACTCACCCTTTAAAAAATAGAGAGAATATTAAGATGGATATGAATAGGGAGGGTGAATTGAGGATATAAAAAAGACAGGCATCTACCATGCCTAAAGAGATGTTTTACTAAGTCTATATGTGTGCTCAAATGCTAACACATTTTTTAGGCTGTCAGCATTAGACAGACACAAAAGACTGGAAAGAGGTAGATTCTGTACTTATACACTAGATATGTTGTTATATTATAGTCTCAGTTTTCTTTCTCCCCAAAGCCTACTTTGTTTTAACCTAATCATTTGCTGTGTATTCCAGAAAAATTGGAAAGATTAGTAGAGAAAGGCAAAGAGGAAAAAAAACAACAAATGCTCTGAGTAGTCTCTTGTCTGCTTGTCACAGGAATCCTGAGACAAATGGGAAATAAAGAAGAACTCTTTCAAATACCAGGAAGAAAACATAATAATATTACAGTTATAACTAAACCTATAATAGAAATACAACTACAACTAAATTTATGAATACTACAACTGCGGGACAGAACAACCTGGTTTCTATCCCTGGCATCCCAATATGATCTTCCCTGCACCACCACTGATGAATTCTGAGTGTAAAACTAGGAGTAAACCTGAGCACTGCAGGTATGGTTCGAAAACAAAGAACAAAAGCCAAATGAACAAACAAAAAGACTACTATAACTGCAATCTGGTGGGTCCTTGATTTGAGATGGAATAAGTGTAGAATTAATGATTTTGAAGGTAAGTTGAAGTTAGCGGAACATTTTATTTACAGCATAAAATTTATGCTTTTTAACATGTAGACTGACCTGGTCCCAAAGATCAAAGGACTGATTTGAAGGCCAGAGCAATAAAACATTGAGTAGAACATATGCCTTGTACACCGTCACCCCATCTAAGAGCCCATTATTTTGATGGCAAACCCAGGAATGATTGTGATCATTGAGAATTGTAGCCCCCAAATCAACCAACCAATCAACCATACAAACACACAAACAAACAAAAACTACTGATCTAGAATATAGTCTGGAGACAAATTTAACAGAGTCTTGGAATCACACCTCAAAGAACAAAGATCTCTAGTCTCCATACCTAAAAGTGACAGTTGCTACAGATTGAAATGTTAGCATCTGTGGCAATTTGAAAATAGACAAAGCTCTAAATGGAGAAAATGTTAAAGGTAATTTTAATATATGTATTTTGAGATAATATTAATATAGCAGAATGAATATTTAGATTTTTTCTTCAACTTCTAATAAAGAATGTACAAGAAAGATTTCCACTAAGAAAAAAATGAGTTATTTTGGTTTAAAATGTCCGATCCAATATTCATTTGTGCAATATACAATAAGCAATATAGTACCATATAATCTTTTTTTTTAGCATATAATCTCAGAGCAAGGAATTAGAATGTTAGGAAAAACCCTGTCAAATTTTATTTAAGCAGTTCTTACACACAAGGGTTTTTGATAACAAATATCAAATGAATGAATGAAAAAGTCACTTTAGATGGTGACAGGAAAGATTCATAGTGACAAGCAACTGAACTTTGAAATAAGAAATCAAGTCTCCTTTAAAATCAAGCAATGCATTACTTGAACAAGGGGCAATCATTGGCCTTAAGTTTCATTAACTTTCAAAAAGCCTTGAGAACTTTCTTCATCAAACAGTATTGAAAATAGAATCTAAAACAAAGGAATCTTCAAATAGTGGGCTGACAAGAAACAAAGGTTTTAGCCAAAAGTTTCCCTGGATACACCTTCCTTCCTTTCTCATGAAATCCTCATTGACCATTGACGGGGCCAGCGAGGTGGCGCTAGAGGAAAGGTGTCTGCCTTACAAGCGCTAGCCAAGGAAGGACTGCGGTTCGATCCCCGTTGTCCCATATGATCCCCCCAAGCCAGGGACAATTCCTGAGTGCTTAGCCAGGAGTAACCCCTGATCATCAAACGGGTGTGGCCCGAAAAAAATAAAAGGAAAAAAATCCTCATTGACACAATGAATAAAAGAAAGCAACGCTTTTTAAAGCTAACCACAGATGATTGAACCAATGATTCACTTTTTTGGCCGGGAGGGGGTCACACTGGGCAGCGTTCAGGGGCTACTCCTGGCTCCGTACTCAGAAATCACTCCTGGCAGGCACAGGGGACTCTATGGGATGTCAGGACTCCAAACACCGTCCATCCTAGATTGGCTGCTTGCAAGGCCAAAGCCCTACTACTGTGCTATCTCTTTGGCCCCAACCAAAGATTCACTTATATGCTACCATATAATTTAAAAACATGATATTTTGAAAAATAGGCACATCTATGGTGCCCTTTTTCACTTTTGCAATTATTGAGAATACACATAGTAGATTCCAAAATAAATAAAAGTTTTATTGAGTAAATTTTATTGAGTAAATGAGTAAAAGAAAAGTTTTATTGAGTATTAGGAGCTAATAAAAGAACCTATTGTCGTGGCGCAAGTAACAAGATGTCTGCCGTTTGTACGCTAGCCTAGGATGGACCACGGTTCTATCCTCCTGGCGACCCACATGTTCCCCCAACCCAGGAGTGATTTCTGAAAGCATAGGCAGGAGTAACCCCTGAGCATCACCGGGTGTGGCCGAACTCCCCTCCAAAAAAAAAAAAAAACTATTAATAAAATAATCAGAAATGCAAAAAATAAAAAAGTGGTTACAAAAATAAGTGTCCAAAAACTTGACATGATTACTGGAATACATATCTGACTCAAGAACTGAATCATGCGATTTTTCATGTTAAGTATTTCTTTTTTTTTTTTTTTTTTGGGCCACACCCGGTGACGCTCAGGGGTTACTCCTGGCTATGCGCTCAGAAGTCGCTCCTGGCTTGGGGGACCATATGGGACGCCGGGGGATCGAACCGCGGTCCGTCTCCTAGGCTAGCGCAGGTAAGGCAGGCACCTTACCTCGAGCGCCACCGCCCGGCCCCCATGTTAAGTATTTCTAAGAGATTATTAGAAGACCCTGAGATTCCTAAGAAGTCAAACAAAAACTCACCCTGAAGGACTCTGGATAAAAATATCAGCATTTTACAAGAGACTTAATGAACAGATCCTGGTCTAGAAGGTTATTGATTGATAAAATGGATTATCACAGATATATTGAATAAGGAGACAGAATTTATTTTAAGAATATGATGAGAGTTGATTTTATATGCATGCTCCATTACGACTTCTACTGAAGTTGTCACTTCACTTTATGAGGCTAGAGTTGAGACTCTGAATTAATTATGGTAATTTTGAAGTATCTATGTAAGAGAAAGACTATGTGTATGAATGCGTAAGTGTTTTTTAGTAATATTTTCTGATGAATAAATCAGTTTAAAATTGGAAAGCTATGTCCTCTGGTAATTTGTTCTAAAAGCCTTCTTTCCTGTGAGATTCTTTCTCAAAATTAACACACCTAAAAGACATTCATTAAACATTTATTGAATGAATGAATTCTGATGTGACACTGAGATAATATTTTAGTATTACTAAAAGAAAAGAGTATGCATGGTTTCACAAGCAAAATTTTACAATTATTAAAGAATTGCAATGAACAAGTATTCTTGGAAAGAAGCTACATATAAAGAAGCTACACATAGAAGCTACAGTAAGTTAAAGTTGTGCTTCATATATTCAAAAGTCCCCCTTTATGAGGAAAAATAAATGATATAAACAGAACAGACATAATGCATAACAAAGAACCAAAGATAGTTCCATAAAAGATACAATATAAGGTAAGCCTGAGATGAAAAATAAAAACATCATGTTCTGATTCTAATTATATTTAAAAATTATAATGATTAAAACAGTAAAATATGAAGTTAAAACTTACACACTATTTATATAAGTAGAACTGAAAACTCAGAATTCATTAACACATGAAAAGTTAGTTTATGGGCGGGAGAGATTGCATGGAGATAGGATGTTTGCCTTGCATGCAGAAGGACAGTGGTTCGAATCCCAGCATCCCATATGGTCTCCCGAGCCTGCCAGGGGAGATATCTGAGTGTAGAGCCAGGAGAAACTCCTAAGCGCTACCGGGTGTGACGAAAGAAAGAAAGGAAGGAAGGAAGGAAGGAAGGAAGGAAGGAAGGAAGGAAGGAAGGAAGGAAGGAAGGAAGGAAGGAAGGAAGGAAGGAAGGAAGGAAGGAAGGAAGGAAGGAAGGAAGGAAGGAAGGAAGGAAGGAAGGAAGGAAGGAAGGAAGGAAGGAAGGAAGGAAGGAAGAAGGAAGGAAGGAAGGAAGGAAGAAAGGAAGGAAGGGAGAGAGAGAAAGAAAGAAAGAAAGAAAGAAAGAAAGAAAGAAAGAAAGAGAAAGAAAGAGAAAGAGAGAAAGAAGAAAGGAAGGAAGGAAGGAAGCAAGAAAGCAAGAAAGAAAGCAAGAAAGAAAGAAAGAAAGAAAGAAAGAAAGAAAGAAAGAAGGAAGGAAGGAAGGAAGGAAGGAAAGAAAGAAAGAAAGAAAGAAGAGAGAGAAAAGGAAAGAAAGAGAGAGAGAAAGAGAAAGAGAGAGAAAGAAAGAAAGAACGAAAGAAAGAAAGAAAGAAAGAAAAGGAAAGAGAGAAAGAAAGAGAAAGAGAAAGAAAGAAAAAGAGAAAGAAAGAGTGAAAGAAAGAAAGGAAAAGAAAGAAAAAGGAAAGAAAGAAGGAAAGAAAGAAAGGGAGAAAGAGAAAGAAAGAAAGAAAGAAAGAAAGAAAGAAAGAAAGAAAGAAAGAAAGAAAGAAAGAAAGAAAGGAAGGAAGGAAGGAAGGAAGGAAGGAAGGAAGGAAGGAAGGAAGGAAGGAAGGAAGGAAGGACAGTTAGTTTTATCAGGAGCCAAAAGTAATTGAAAAATGAAGTATCTTTAATAAGTGCTGCTGGGAAAATTATAGCCAAATACAAAAGAAAAAAAGTAGGCCAGATAGATAGCATATGATAAAGGAATGTGATTAAGTGTGGCTCAATTCCTGGTACCCAAAGAATCAAGATACCAAGATGGTACCCAAGGACTACTCAGGGACTAATCATGAGCACAGAGGCAGAAACAGGCTTTAAATATCATCAAGTATAATCCAAAAACAAACCAGAAAAGAAAAAATCTGAACAACTGTCTCACAACATGAGGAAAAACTAACTAAAAATAGATTAAAGAGTTAGATATCAGAACAGTATTCATAAGATACACCAAAGAAAATATAGGCAGAAGCAACCATGACATAGCTTCTGGGATGCAGTCAAAGAGTTTGAAATCAATAGCAAAAGAAGTAAAAGAAAAAAATAAATGGTATTACAGCAAAGGAAAAGGATTCTGCAAAACAAAAACTATTGTTATGTTAAAAAGACCTTAACAAATCTGTTAACTTACCATACTTCTAACAAAAGACTAATAAGGAACTTATGAAACTCTACAAGGAGAAAACAAATGATCATTAAAATGTGAAGGAGAATTGCTGAACAGAGAGTTTATTAAAGAAGACATATAGATGGTCTCCAAATACATGGAAAATATGTTCAGTATCATTTAGCAGGAAAATGCAAGTAAAAACAATAAGGCAATATCTTGCATTTATGAGAATAGCATAAATCCAAACTGCCATAAACAAGTGCTGAAGAGGATATGGAATCCTCAGAAAATCTTGTTGGTCATTAGAGTGTCCCTATAAAAAGATGAAAAATTTCTCAAAATGTTAAAAAAAAATCATCTTTCATATAATCCCCTAATTCCACTTCTAGGTCTCTGTCTAATGGACACAAAGCACTAATTAAAAGGGATATGTGTACATATATATTACTGAGGGAGATTTAAAATACTCAAGCTACGTATTACCATTTGGTATAAAACACTGAGTGACTAATAAAAGTTAAAGAATATGTGGTTTGTATACAAATGGAATATTACTCAATTATGAAAAAGAAATGCTGCTTTTACCCACAATGAAACTAGAAAGTGTCAAATTAAGCAGAACACATCATAAATAGAGAAATCAAACACAACAAGAGCTCATCCAGATGCAAAATATAAACAAGCAAAATTAGGAGAAAGTCAAAATGTAATGAAATGAACCTATAGGTTCAGATCACAAAACTGTAATTACTGCCAAAGTGGGAAAGAGGAGAGGAAATGAAGGAAAGGGGTTCAATAAATTGCAGATATGAGCTCTTGGTAAGATGGTAGTTGTAGCTTATTAATACATATTCTAAAAAAGCATGAATATGAATATGTCCTGTGTTGGGACCTGAGTTCTGAACAAAGAGGGATATGCCATTTTGTAAAGGCCACATGGCAGGCTTCTATGGTTCTGAGCAGGGGAAGATGCCATTTTGTAAGAACCACATGGTATAAACTACAACAGGTCTTCACAAGCCTATTTACATAGACACTGACTCAAGCTACCTGGCCATACCTGGTAGCCTATCAGGGAAGGGCAAAGGAGTTCCTACACAGTAGCCAATCATTCTAAAGATCATTAGAAAACTGGAACCTTCCTATATCCTTTCCCTATATAATCTTCCTCATGACCTTGTTGTGCAGGGATCATCTCCTTCAGAAATTAGCTGCGCTGACCAGTGTGGGGTCTTTTTGACAGAAGGATTAAAGTATTAAACTTTATTTCACTTGAGTGGTCTCGTCCTTCAACTCCAAACCCAAGCACCTGTACCTTGAAAACATAGTAATTGTGAAAATCAATGTTAGCTCACTAAAATAAATGATGCAAAGCAATAAAATTGGTTAGAAGGACAATACTCAGAGCTGGAGTGATAGTACAGCAAGTAAAGTAGTTGCAGAACTAGGAATAAACTGTAAATATTGCCTGTCATGCCCCTCCCAAAGACAATACTCTTACTGCATGAGGATAAATAAAATATTTCTTCAAATGGATGAAAATATATTGGAGTCAGAGTGATAATACAGTGGTAAAGTGCTTGTCTTGCACCTGGACAACGTAGATTCAATCCCTGGCACCACAGATAGTCCTCTGAGTCCACCATGAATGATCTCTGTATGCAAGTTAAGAGTAATCCCTGAACACAGCCTAGCGTGGCCATAAAACATACAAACAAAAAGTTGGACATATAATTGATTATAGTAAAACTCATAAAATTATACACAGAAAGTCAATTGTCTTTTTAAAAAAGTTTAGAGTCTTAAAAAGGAGGTATATATTTTGATTCTGAATAGAGTATAATTTTTAGCCACATCAGGAATAATGTTCAATGTTTCAAAATAGGAGACAGTTTTTACAACTCCTTGATTAAGTAATACCAAGAAAAAAACATTAAAAACATTAAGAAGCGCATACAAATATAAATTCACATACAGGAGATCCACAACACACACAATAATTGGTATCTTCTAAATTAAAATCAGTTGTTCCCGGAATATAGCTCATTATTACATTAAAAGGACAGAATAACGGTTATGATACCATGAGGCAGCTTCATTGTGGATTTGGAAGGGGGGTGTGTAATATCAAGTCAAACAATCTTAGAGCTGAAGGCCCTAGGAGACTACAATACAATGTTCTCATTTTACATAATGAGAAAATTGTGGCCCAAAGAGATTAGCATCTTGCTTGAGGTCGCATAACTAACAAAAAGCTTAGACCTGGCAGCATTAGAATTTTCTAAAACTCAGTTCTAAATTATTTCTATTATATATTGATTCACCCAAGTGAGCAGAAGGATCAGGGAGGAAAAAAAAGCAAACCATATTGGACTTTAAAACAAATGTTATTTTTGTCTACATATAGACATTAAAATCTTTTATTCCCATATGATATAATTTTATTTCAATGCCATCTAAGTGGGAAATCAAGATAAGAGTCTGTCTCAATATCTCACTATGATAAATTTCAAGCATATATAAAAGCAGACTGACTAGAAAAAACCTAAATTCAGAGATGGAAATTTCTGGCACTTTGGTGATAAAGGAAATACACTAACTGTATGACAAAGGCATAAATAAATAAACTTTATTATAATCTATGTCATCTAAATAATAATACTCTAAAAAAGAAAGAACATCTACTTCAGACAATAATATGATATGCAATCCTGTTTTTATTTACTCTATACCATTTCTTCCTTCTCTCATAATATAATATTGAAGAAATTCCAAGAGCATATTTCCAATGTGTGTCTTTAAATGTCACTCCAATACCATTTTCATACATAAAAGAATGATTAGTAATTATTTGGTATCACTGTTAAAGTCAATGTTAAAATTTCTCATTGCCTCATAGATTAAATTTTCAGCACTGATTTTAAATAAAGAATAATTTAAATTTTCTGTTTTGGTCTTGAAAACAAAATAACCAAATAAACTGCAGTAAAAAAAATCACACTAGAATCTACCTTCGCAATAACAGACAATCATTGCACCTTAAAAAATGGTTGTGCTGAATGTGTGCTGTGAAAGGGGTCTAGATATAAATCCCTTTTTTTTCTATAATCACATTAAGTACCTAAATTTAATGCATGAAGTGCATTTTAATAGAGATGAGTTCATGATTAAAAATTCAGTGGCCAGGTTGCTGGCAATGTTTACATGCTATGGTGCATCAAACGATCAATTATGCCCAGATATCTAAATGATCCTGGGCAAGGAGCCACACAGAGAAAATGAAACAGAGTCTATCCTGTCACTGCATGCAAGTGTATTCTAATAAGTCATTGCAGGGATTAGAAAGGGCCACTGAAGGAGATTCTGTAGGAGAAAACCAGCTGGAGTCCTTGTCCAGGGGCTAGAATTTGAGCCTGGACTCAAACTGAAAGTGATTGTGCATGAAACTGTTGAACTGATGGTTCCTTCACCTGCTAAAAATGAATAGCCAAGATGCCCACTACAATTCTTTCCAGATCAAATAGTCAGATTTTAAATATTATTCTCCTATTCTTACACATTAAAGTGAAATTCAAAGAACTTCCTTTGGTAGATTGAATGTTAAAAACTCACTTCATCTGTTAGAACACAATTCCAAAGGAGATTACTATTATTTTTTTTTATCAGACTAGTCAATGTTGAGGCTTGGTGACTACAATTTCCTAAGGTAGAGAGCATCACTGATAGTAGCAATTTGTGTGTAGAATCTTTTGATTAGCATAGTTGACCACTGTGGCTAAGGGATACAGAAGAAACTACATCATATTTTTTTTGTATGATAGAGTATGGGCATCAAACAGAGAGGTAGACTAATAGTTCTTGAGGTTTACCAGATTTAGCAAGTAAATATATAGCAATTTCAATTAAATCTGAATTTCAGGGCTGGAGTGATAGTAAAGTGGTAGAGCATTTGTCTTGCACATGGTTAACCCGGAGTGGACTCGGGTTCGATCCCTAGCATCCTTTAAGGTCCCCCAAGCCTGCCTGGAGTGATTTCTGAGTGCAGACCTTAGAATAATCTGCTGAGCACCAAAAAGATCTATATTTTAGATAAAGGAATAATCTTATACTAAAAGTACATATGCAAAAACTTAACATTCAAAAAATACCCATTGTTGACATGGAAACCAAATTTTACTAGATATTTTATTTATTTATTTAGATATTTTATCAAGCAAATGTAATCCCTTCACCCACATATAAATTCATTTATTTCATTTTGTAAGAAGAAAACTGAGGCTTGAATAAAGAATTCATTAACACTATTGTGTGGTGCCTGTCTTTATTGCTGTAGTGCTCACCCGTTATTTAATTCGATATTTTTTTCTCTATTGTTGTGGTATCTCAATTACCTTTTTCAAGTCTTCTATCAAACTGAGGTTGGAACCCTTTAGAGGGACTCTGCCCATTTTCAGCATATTTGACTTTAGACTTATTTTTTCTCTTATTTTGTACCCCAATCTATTGCTTTTCTTTCCTTCAAACAAAACCACATACCTCGATTTTTCTAGCTCTGCCTCTAAAATAGAGGGGGAAACAAGGGAGGGTTCCAGGACCAAACAGATGTGATCACTAATGGTCAGCCAGTCAAAGAGGGGTCTATCTACTCTAGCAGCCCGGGGGGTGATGTGGGGTATATGGGTTGTAGAAAGGGAACTGGAATGGGGGAGGACATAGTTGGTGATGGGTTTTCCCCTGATTCAATGTTAATATATACCTAAAATACTACAGTGAAAGATATGTAAGCCATTATGGAAAAAAATTGTGTTTTTAATCAGAAACTTTCTTTGACTTACATGTATTATTATTATTATATCAATTATATTATATGTTATGTTATGTCACTATATTACGTTATGTTAGTTTACCTCATTATGTTAATCAATTTTCTCTCTTGAATAAATTCTTATAATAAAAAAATTAAAATGTTTAAAAAAATGAATCCATTGGGGCCGGGAAGGTGGCGCTAGAGGTAAGGTGTAGAGTAGGACGGACCGCGGTTCGATCCCCCGGCGTCCCATATGGTTCCCCCAAGCCAGGGGCGATTTCTGAGCGCATAGCCAGGAGTAACCCCTGAGCGTCAAATGGGTGTGGCCCAAAAACCAAAAAAAAAAAAAATGAATCCATTAACACAGAAAAATATGGTAGCTATGGACTTCTACTAAAGATCTATCAAACTCTTAACAGATGCATTTCCATCTCCCACAATACTTTCATTATCTCCTTAACCACACATGGAAAACAATTTAAAATTTAAGAATACAGAGAAACCTAATGAATTTGAATGTAGGGGGACCACAGAGTCTTTAAGCTCTATGTATGTCAAAGTGAAATAGCAAGACAGTTGTTTAATAGTTTGGGAGACATTTTTTCCAGATCTTCTAACAAGTCAACCTATAAAAGTAACCCATGTTCCAACCAAATCAGCTTTTAATAAAAAATATTATAGAAAACAATTATTTCATATTAATAATGTATCAATATAAAATTAATAGAAAACATATTCCTATGTGTTTTTATAGTACTCTCATGTAAATCAAATTGTGTAGAGAACAGAGTAGGTAATGAAAAAATATTCTGAAGACTTAAAAAGGTCTTCTAAAAATGTTGAAAAGCATTACAGATAAATGTTACTGATGTATGGTTCTATCATTTTTAAACATTTTAAATTTTCTGAAAGGAAGTAAAATGATAAGCATGATACTCTTTCAGTAACAGTATTGCCAAAAACAGTACCTAAAAAATAAATAAATAAATAAAAGGAGGAGGGAGAAAGAAGAAAGATGTCTACAATAGAGAAAGGAGGGATAGAAAGGAAACTGGGGACATTGGTAATTGGAAATGAACACTTGGGTTTTCAAAATATATTTTACTAAAACCCAACTATCAAAGTTTTTTTTTTAGTATTTTATGGTGTTTTAATATTTTTTTAATTTAATTTTTTTTCTTGAGTTATATGATGACTTGAGTTATGGAAACTAACTGGAGCTATCTCAACTCACAAATGAAAGATAAATAAGATGGAAAGAGATTTAAAACAATCCTAAGGAAGGCAATAATTAGGTGCTTGGAATCAAATGAGTGAATTTGGGAAGAGGAGACGATGTATATTTGTATGCTTTAATGTGTTCGCCTTATATTATGTCGTTAGGAAATATAAAAAAAAAGTCAGGATAATACTGCGAATACATGAAAGCTTGAGGGGGAAAGAGATTTCAAGTCAGAGACCCATTGTAATAGTAACCATATGGCGTACCTACATAAATATAGTTGGTGATCATCTCAAGCAGTCTTGGAGACATTCAGACTAACCCTGGAACATAGGGGTATATGAGCCAATAAAGAAACAACCCATCCCCAATAAATGACATTGAGGCTAAGTTCTGAAGTTGATAAGAATCAATTAGAAGACTTAGAGCAGAGGAAATGTGCACAAAGGCACAAACTGGAGAATGCATGATCCATTAAAACCTCAAGCAGCTTAGAATAGCTGGATGTAATATGTCTAAAAAAAAATTATGAGACAAAATCTGGGACAGGAATTCAGGGGCCTGATCATAAAAGACTAAGGAAAGTTTGAATTTGATTGTAAAGTAAAAGTTGGAAAAGGTGAAGTCTGTAATAAGTTAAGAGATAGCACAGGGGTTAAAGGGCTTTCCTTGCATGTAGCCAAGCCTGGCTTGACCTCTGGTATTGCATGTGGGGCTACACGTAGCAGCACAAAGTGATGAGAGAGGCTAGAATATGGCTACACTTTCGGGTGTGCCCAAGGAAAGCAGATAAAATATAAAAGATAAAAAAAATTTAAGCAGGAGAGACACAAAATCAATTTTCTTATATTTTCAGTTTTTTGAAGAAATAATTCACAAAACTAGGATAAGGAAGAGAAGGAAGGAAGGAAGGAAGGAAGGAAGGAAGGAAGGAAGGAAGGAAGGAAGGAAGGAAGGAAGGAAGGAAGGAAGGAAGGATGCATTCTTATATAAATGAAAAGAAGAAACTGAAAAAGCTGCTAATTAAGAATTCTAGGACTCCAGAGAAAAGGCTAATGACTTGAACTATGATAGTAGTAGAGGAAAAAACAGAAAATAAATCCAAGAGACTTGACGAGATTATAGGATGTATGAAGACATCACCCTGCAGTTTGAATGCTAGAGTCTTCATCTTAGGTTGTTAGCTAAGTTACTTCAATTTACTCAGACTTGTTTCTTTGTCTGTAAACTGAACATATAATTACATACAAGTGTTTCCAAGGGTATTTTGTAGGAGCACGTCTGATAGAAAGTACATGCTCAATAATAGTAATCACTGCCTGCTTTTATAGAAGAGTAAGGAGAGACTCTGGCTAGAGAAAAAGAAATCCAGGGAAAGTAGGTAGTGAGGAAACTGAGTTAAAGTACCCAGAATTTCCATTTTCTCTAAAACATAGGAATGTTTCAGTTGGCAGTTGGAAATTTAGTCTTAAAGAGAACAAAAAGGATAGCATTGAAGAAACAGTAGTGGCAATTAGTTACAACTTAAAATCATGCCAGAGAAGTTTCCAGAAGGAGAAGAGGAATGAGCAATGTATAATATAGGATTAATATATATTTACATATACACACCATATATATAATACTGAATAAATAACAACAGTGATACTTGAAGGGGTTTTAGAGAAGTAAACAAAATCACAGGAAAGAAAACCCCCAGACTATTTAAGAGAAAAACCATCCTACTCTCCAAAGGAAAATACAATTTGACACCTCACAAGACATTTAAATTCCTGAAATGTAATCATTAAACAACTAGCACATGTTGAGGTCGTTCTCTCTCTCTTTCTCTCTCCCTCTCTCTCTCTTAATATATATATTAAGTAAAATTTTTATGTCTTTATTTTTGTTTTTGGGCCACACTTGGTGACGCTCAGGGATTGGCTTGGGGGACCATATTGGATGCTGGATCAGCCATGTGCAAGGCAAATGCCCTACTGCTGTACTACTGCTCTGCCCCTTAATTCTTATAGAATTTTATATAAGTCTTATGTAATTTTTAAAGTCTTATATCATTTTATTGGCCAGTCTCTGCTGACTTTGTTTATAACATATAAAATTAAAAAAAAGAAATTCTACTATTTTCTTTTGGGTGGGGGTCACACCTGGCAGTGCTCAGGGGTTACTCCTGCCTCTGTGCTCATAAATTGCTCCTGGTAGGCTCAGGGGACTATATGGTACGCCAGGATTCAACCACCATCCTTCATGGGTCAGCTGTGTGCAAGGCAAATGCCCTATCGCTATGCTATCCCCCCGACCCCGAAATTCTATTACTTTTTAAAATAGTCAACCATTCTTATTCTTCAGAAAAGCATCAGGACTGCCATTATTCAGAATTAGATTATATTGTATAACGAGAGCTGACTGAACGAATGTGAATGTTCAAATAAAATGCTATGGTCCCACTGGGAATTTCTGAGCATGTCGAGTGTTCACATATTAAGAATATGGATTGTGAAAAAAGACCACTTTATATTTCTCCCACCTAGGAATATCAATTTCATTCTAAATTTTAAAAGTGGCATACACATATTTTCTTTTTTTTTTTTTTTTTTTTTGGTTTTTGGGCCACACCCGGCAGTGCTCAGGGGTTACTCCTGGCTGTCTGCTCAGAAATAGCTCCTGGCAGGCACGGGGGACCATATGGGACACCGGGATTCGAACCAACCACCTTTGGTCCTGGATCGGCTGCTTGCAAGGCAAACACCGCTGTGCTATCTCTCCGGGCCCATATTTTCTTTTTTTTGTTGTTTTTTTTTTTCCGGGCCACACCCGTTTGGTGCTCAGAGGTTACTCCTGGCTAAGCGCTCAGAAATTGCCCCTGGCTTGGGGGGACCATATGGGACTCTGGGGATCGAACCGCGGTCCTTCCTTGGCTAGCGCTTGCAAGGCAGACACCTTACCTCTAGCGCCACCTCACCGGCCCCGTCATACACATATTTTAAAAATAAAGGGAAAACTACTTTAAAAGTATATCCTCCTTTCTTAAAGCAAATATTGCAAAAGAGAAGGAAATTCCACAATTTCAGTCTCTACAGTCCTGCGACGTGAGAAGAAGAGTGGAGAGACTCATCCCAAGACAGTTATCCTCACAGTTGGGATTCTGAGACCAAGAAGACTCAAGAGGACTTGGGTGTGGAGAAAGGAGGAAGGGAAGGTAGAACATGCTGGAACAGGTAAACTACCTTGTTGGTTGAAGCTTGTTTCGGTTTTGCACAAAGTCCATCAGCCTTTCTATTAGAAAACATTGAGTACACTCATGCACCCTGGAAGAATGTTTGCAATAGAGCACAAAGTTGGAGTCAATCATAAAAGAGTACCAGCCAACTAAAGAATGAGAAGTACAGAAAGATGTTCCAGACTTCAAACTTCTTTCTTTATAAAGTTATTATTGTTTTTAGGGCTGGAGCCGTAACACAGCAGGTAAGGAGCTTGTCATGCACATAGCTGACCTGAGTGTGAAAACCGGCATCCCATATGGTCCCACAACCCTGCCAGGAATGATTACTGAGTTCAGAGCCACGATTAACCTCTGAGTGCTGCTGAATATGGCCCCCCAAATTATTATTTTTATTGTTTTTAATCATAAGAATGTATACACAATATAAAAATTAATGCTTCACAATCATACAGCTCATGAAATTATATGCATTTAGGTTTTTAAGTAATTATCAATGCTATCCATCCCCAACACTTTTAATTTATATTGGGGCTACACCAGGCTGTGCTTACTCCTGTCTCAATGCTCAGGGATCATACCTGGTGATGTTCAGGGTAGAGAATCAAACTAGTCAGCTACGTGCAAGGCAAGTGCCTAAACTTTTGTACATACTATCCCTCTGACTTCAAAACTTTTTCATCCTTTCAAACAACTTGACACCGTAGAACAGAGTTGACCATTCTCTGCCCTCTCACTTCAATAGAAGTGAGCCATCCTGCTACTTTCTTCGCATGAATTTAAGTCATCTTGATACTTAACAAATGGAATCATACAGCATTTGCCCTTTTTTGGATGGCTTCTTTTATTATCATAATGTAAAGGGCTCATTCATCCATATTATAGTATGTATCAGAATTTTAGCCCCTTCTAAGATTGACTAATACCACAATTGTTTAACCATTTATCTCTGGCCATTAAGGCTGTTTCTACCTTTTGGCTCTTGTGAATATCAGTGTACAATACCTACACAAGAAAGTCACTTTGCTTATTTTGGGGGGTAGGGTGTACTCTCAGTAATGTCCATTGGCTACTCGACTCTGCACTCAGGAATAACTCCTGTCAGTTCTCTGGACCCTATGGGTGCTGGAAGAAAAAACTGGGTCAGCTGCATATAAGTCAAGCACTCAACCCACTGTACTATCTCTCCAGCTTCTACTTCTTTTAACTATGGCCTCACACTCACCCAATGAGATCATGAATTTTTATAGCAACTGTCTTGGGAAATTGAGAACTTTTCATTTTCAGGTGTGTCCTATCTAGAACTGTTTATCATCCCAGAGTGATATAGAGGATTCTATTAATTGATATCATACTGGACAACTGGCAAATATATACCACTAAAAACTTTTTAAAGACTGTGGAATGCTGAAGCATTTTATGAACCTATAAATATTGCGAGTGTACTGTCAGTATGTTCAAAGATAGATAAAACAATTAGTCAACTATATTTGAACAATAAAAGCATAATCTTAAGAGCTAGAAATTTTTACTTGCATTTTTCTCTTTAAAGAGAACTCTGTTTATCTGGTTAGAAAAAATGTTATTTGCAATTTTGTCCTTGTGTTTAATTGCATTTCTAAATTTGCCCACTCATAAGAGTTTTTTCCACCTCTCAAATATAACTGGGTATCACTGTCTGCTCTTTCATATATAAGATAGGATGTACTAAAATAAGATGGAATTAACACTCTTAAAATTCCATTGATTTATATGCTACCAACCAAAATAAGATTACCCCAGAAAGTACTATTTGAAATTCAAATGAATTCTGCCTTACATGGAATAACTTCCTCTTGATCCTCACATTTGTAATCAATGGGGAACTCTGAATTTTCACATTTTTCAGCTAAGTCAGGATTCCTAATGGAAAAACCTGCTCTGTTCTGTGGATTTGTGAACTGTCTAGAGGATTCTGGGTCCATTAACCAACAGATAGATTACCATGAGACACAAATATAATGTTTTTTGTCTCTAACTGAGACAGTCTTGCTACAATATTATTCATGTGATTTCAAGAAAAGTAGTTGTTGTTTTCCTTAGAATCACACCTGGAAATTAATAAAGAGCAAGTCATTCCTCTCGAAATTAACTGAAAATTCTAAAGTAAAATTAATTATGCATGCTGTCTTAAATTCTGGACCCTGGAGTTAGCAAGGAGAGTGTCTTAGAATTCATTCATTCAAAATCTCAAAGTGAATCTGCATAATAAGAAATAGTATTTATACAGAGTATAAAAGAGCTGTGGCTTATGAAACCGGGATATAGGTTCTTGTATGTTAAATAAAAGGCGCACCTCAGTACTGTGTCTGGGTGTAATGGTCATAGCTATTGATTGAAGTATGAGCCCTTGTCCTATGCAGTGTTGTAAAAAATCAGCATGCTATATTATCACTTTAATACTCAATGTGAGAAATATAATCCCACCAAAATATTACATATTTACACCAAATAATGCAAATATTATTCAAAGTTTACAAGATAACAACAGTGTGAGTCTGTTAATCACAATAATCAAACTGATAGGTGTTATGTGCTTGCCTTGCATGCAGAGAAACTTGGTTTCGCTCCAGCATACCATATGGCCCCCTGAGACCTTGCAGGACTGATCCCTGAGCTATAAGTAAGTCCTGAGCATGGCCCCATACAAACAAATTAACTCCCCCAAATTTATTGATATTTTTGAAATTAAGATGTATCAAGTAAGATACTGTCAACAATGCATATGGCATAGTGATCTAAAATATAATACTTACCTCATTCCATGTTACCTAGAGCTAGTTAATTAAACCAATCATAAATCACTCTCTTGTATGATCACTGAGCATAATAACAGAATAAATATTCTCAGGGAAATTTCTCTCCTTAGTCAAAATTGTGGTACCTGAACATTTTTACATGCAAAAAGTGTAAAAGACTGATGGCTTTATTTTCCTTCTTTTTTCCTTTTTATTCCCCCCTGCTTCAATTTCTGCCCTGCTATCCCATAAAGGATAAAAGAAAGTCACCCTGCCCTTGCTTCCGAATCATATGTATCATTGCACCACCTGAGGCAGTGAAAACAAATGAAGAAATGACAGCATCTGGTATCAGTATTTCTCATGACATTGTTTCAGGGATATTTAGATACAACATTAACTCCTTATTTTCCATTGCAGTGTTGTTAACAGAAGCAGTCTGAACCTCCACCAATATTCATAATTCATCTAGTACAAAAAAACATTAGGATTTACAGAGAGAAGAACCACTGCCTGCTCCTTTGTAAACCAATTCATATGGTTGAGATACTCTAATCTTGGCAACATCCATTCAATCGCTGATTTATTCATTCATTCTCTCTATGCTATGCTATAGCCTAATGGTTAGGAATCATGTGAAATGATCCTGAAACTGTACCTTAAGGCTTATCCTGTAATTGGAAGCAGGAATAAATAAAATATAGATTATCTCTCATCTCCCATGCAACACTGGTGGATCCACATTTACTCAGACCTCATTGGATTGAGTTCAGATATGCTTATAAAGTCAAGCACTATGCTAAGAACTGAGATTCAATGAGGAGCAACCAAAACTTCAGTGTTGGTGCAAAAGAGAAACAATAAGCAAGTACATATAAAATATATATATATGTGTTTTAATTATGAAATGTAATCAGCAAATAAAAAATATAGCTTTTAAGTTTGAGAAAATAAGAATGGGCCATAGGGAAAGTATAAATGAATAAGGCACTTGCCTTGCATACCTCTGAGCTGTATTCTATCTACAGAATCTCATATGGTCTCCCAGGCACCTCCAGGAGTGATCTCTGAAGGTAGCACCAAGAGTAAACCTGAATAGATGTTCCTCACACATAACACAATCTTCACACACACACAACACACACACAAACACACACATGAAGGAAGGAAGGAGGGAATGAAGGAAGGTAGAAGGAAGGAAAGAAGGAAGGAAGGTAGAAAGAAGGAAAGAAGGAAGGAAGGATGGAAGGAAGGACTGAGTCTTTTTGTGAGGCAGCCTTTGGTGTCCAACAGTTCTGAACAGAATTTCAATCTCTAAAGCATGCAGTATATGATATACAGCATATGGTGGTACATGTTTGGAAACACTATTCTAAACCTCTTATCTATAAAATAAGAACAATGGTAGAACCTCTCTCTCATTGGATGAGTATTATCATGTCCTGTAAATGTTTTAAATTAAGAGAATTTTAGCCACATTGTCTTAACATTATTATCTAGGGAGGTAGTATATTATACAAAGTTTAGAGTATGCAGGCCCGAACAATAGCAAAGCAGGTAGGGTCTTTGCTTTGCATGGTTTGATCCCTGCATCCCATTTGGTCCTCCAAACCTGCCAGGAGTAATTTCTGAGTACAGAGCCAGGAGTAACTCCTAAGTGCTACCAGGTGGGGTTCCCCCAAAGCAAAAACAAACAAAAAATTAAAGTATGCAAAATGTAAGCCTAACAAAGACCTGAAGAAAGATGTCAAAGATGAAGAAAGTACATGTACAAGGCGTTGAGATGCAGATGCAATCACCTCCATCCCAAAGCAACTGTTAGAAGACTGAGGTTGCTGGAGACTAGAATAAATTTAAAGTGGTCGTGGACAGCTTTGCACTGAAATACTTAAAAAGATAAGCCCAAGAGAGATAAGGCAGGACCTTTGATTCTAATTGCAGTTATCTGTTTTATTGTACATACATACAACTAAAGCCCCAAGAAACTTAGAGACACATGAGTTATAATTTTTGTTTGTTTGTTTTAGGGCCACACCCTGTGATGCTGAGGGGTTACTCCTGGCTATGCGCTCAGAAATCCTCCTGGCATGGGAGATCATATAGGATGCCGGGGATCGAAACAGGTCCATCCTAGGTCAGCCGCATTCAAGGTAAGCGCCCCACTGCTGCATCACCGCTCTGGCTCCACCCATCTTATAATTTTTAATGTTGATCTTAAAGTTTAGAATTTAGAAAAGGCAAAATAGGTCCAGAAAAATAAGATGAGTCTAATTAATTAACGCAAGTAAGAAACTACATTGCTTCCCATGAATGGGTGACAAAGAATGTAAAAGAAAAGCTTTGGGATATATTTAGGAGACAGAATCAATAGTAGTCATAAACTAAATAAGGTAAATGATGGTTTGCATGCTTTTACAGTAAACACAATAACATTGTATTACACATTTTCCTTTATTCTTCCTTTCTTTTTTATTTTCGTTTCTGTTTTATGATAACACCTGGTGTAGTGCTCAGGGCTTACGTTGGTCTTTGTGCTCACTGCTGGTGATACTTAA
This sequence comes from Suncus etruscus, assembly GCF_024139225.1. Taxonomy (NCBI): domain Eukaryota; kingdom Metazoa; phylum Chordata; class Mammalia; order Eulipotyphla; family Soricidae; genus Suncus; species Suncus etruscus. The sequence continues at coordinate 25,893,678 of NC_064866.1, read as the reverse complement.
GGGGCCATATGCAGTACTGATGATCAAACCAGGATTATCTATACACAACAACTCATCCCCAGTACTATCTCTCCAGATCTATCCATTTCATATTTTTATAAAAATCTGATCCTTAAAGTCCCTCATTAAGAAACAGATTTTAGCATCATTTAAATCTGAGTGAGACTATGATTACTTCAGCCATATGAACCACATTTGTGAACCACAGCGCAAATTCTGCTATGTTACAGGAACAAAAGAATATCTTGTACTGGATTCAATAGTAACTCACAAATATTCATCACTATCTAGAATCCCAGCCTGGGACCTTATTAAGAAATAGGGTCACTGTAGATATAATGGTTAAGATGAGGAAGTACGGGCTGGAGCAATAGCAAGTAGGACCTTGCACGCGGCTGATTTAGGAAAGATCTTAGTTGGATCCCTGGTGTCCAATATGGTCCTCCAAGTCAGGAGCAATTTCTGAGCATATAGCCAGGAATAATTCCCCTGAGCATCACTGTTTGTGGTCCAAAATCCAAAAAAAAAAAAAAAAGATGAGGAAATAAAGAATTACGTGAGATCTAACTTCAATGTGCTGGTGACCTCAAAATAATAAAGGACAGATACAAACATATATTCACAGACAAAAGAAAGCCATGAGAAAAAGAAGAAAGAAACCAAAGTGATGGTGCAATAAAAAAACTGATGACAGAGAATCAATGGCATTTGTCTCTCAGTAGCTTCATAGAAAGTTCAGTATAGGAAAGGACATAGATTGTGAATATTTGGAGGCTTTTACCTAACGTATTAAAAGTATATACTGGCCCACAGGAAGCCCCCAAATTTTATTGGAACAATACCAGCTTGGATTGAAGGGAATAGATACCCCAAAATGATGGGGTGAGATCTCTGAAGCCATACTATTTGAAGAAGGAAGAAGGATGAGGAAATTACTCAGGAGCAAATGTAGTCATTTTTCATGTTTTCATTCTGAGAGTGAAACTAAACTCAAGAGAAAGTGGATCTAACAGCTGGAAAAACAATTGCTGGGAGTAGGTCTGGACCCACATTAAAGGGCCAATAAGATGTCCCCAGCAGAATTTCAAAACTGCTGTTAGATTCTGACTATTGAGTGTCCACAAGGAAATTGTCCTTTTCTAGAACTAAGATAGTAACATGTTTCTTCAGAGTTTGAAAATGTGGGGAACGAGAAACTGCAATCTCAAAATGGGTTTTTGGAAAGCTAATTAGATGGGAGGAGCTCTGGAGTCTGAGTAGAGCTTCCACTGCAACACATTTTAGTCTAAATATGGCTCAAAAGAATGAGGTACATATGTAGGAGAGGCCTCCCTCAAAAAGAAGGAAGGGAAGGAGGGAGGGAGGGAAGAAGGAAGAGAGGGAGGAAGGAAGAGAGGGAGGAAGGAAGGTAGGAAAGAAGGAAGGAAGGAAGGAAGGAAGGAAGGAAGGAAGGAAGGAAGGAAGGAAGGAAGGAAGGAAGGAAGGAAGGAAGGAAGGAAGGAAAGAAGGAAGGAAGGAAGGAAGGAAGGAAGGAAGGAAGGAAGGAGGGAAGGAAGGAAGGAAGGAAGGAGGGATGGAAGGAGGATGGAAAGAAAAGAAGGCAAGAAAGAGAGTAGAAAAGGAGGATAAAAGGGAAACAACAAAGGAAAGAAGAAAACGAAAAAAGAAAAGAAGGATACAAACTTCCCTGTGATTATTTTATTGTTTCTCCAGCCTCTAAATAAGCCAGGAGGACACAAGATGATTTATTTGACCATTGAAAAGAGGAATTATGCAGTAGAATTGCATCCAGAGTCTGCACCTTTTCTCAGAGACCACATTCCTGACCTGAAATAAGACATGTCGGTAATTTTGAGGGAGGGCATTTCATCTTTGTGTGTTTTACTGTGAGATGAACGGAAATGGTTGTGGACAAAGATGACTGCATTTATATCTCACATCTCACAAGATCTTTATCAACAACTGAATTTTGAGCTGGTTTTGTTATGGTACATCATTAATCAACTTAAAAGGATCAGAGAAAGGAGGGGTGAATCAATGATGTCTTGCTGGATTTGTTTTTCAACAAATGAAATAGTGAGGAAATTACTGATGGGACCAACAAGTGTGAGGAAAGAGGATACAAAGAGTGAGGACAATCACAGTTGTCTTTGGCTATGCCATTTCTCCTAGGTGTATGAGACATTCAAATGTACTCTCCTTGGCTCAGTCAGAATTCAAAAATCACATTAAGAAATATACAGTAGAAATAGCTCACTAGTGACATTTTATAAAGCATGGCCTTGCAGAGCCATTATGACATTAGCACAAACAAAAGATTGATGTCCTCCAAATAACATCATCATACAAAACTAAAGCAGCCAAGCATAAGTTGCCACCAATTTTTCATATCAATGTTCATTATTTTGAAAGGGCACCATTTGGCCCTAATTAAATAAAAGAAAAGGAACTGTACTATTTGAAAATGTTTGAGTGCTCCAAGTGGAAAAATCTCTCTAAACAATCACTCTTGCAAGAAAGACACAATTTGCAGTTGACCTAACTGGTCACTTGCCAAAAATAAAATCTTGGACTGGTTTCTACTTTCAGCCTGATGCAAATGAGAGCTATTTCAAAAATGGTGTTCCTTATGTGGATGCCAAATAACTTAAACACTGCAGTATGCCAGACACAGCCATAAAGAACAGAAGTAGCTGTTTTGCATCCCAGCATTAATCACAGGAACAGACAAGAATAAACAGCAGTTGGGTGAGGGGGGTGCCCTGTGAACAAGGATAATAGATGTTTGTGATGACCTCTTCTGCCAGTCAATTAAAGGCTTTGGAAACCATGAAAAAGAAGTAGAACAAAACAATCAATGTAATCTTCTGTTACCTATGTTGATAAAACATTGGCAATTTGTTTGAAACCTCAATACAAACCAAACCATCCCAGCCTGCCAGACACCATGTTTCTGGTTGCCATGTCACCATAATAGCCTCGCAATTCCATTTTATTTCTGCATGGGGTGATTGATCCCTGACACTAGATGTGCAGCAACCTTCAATAGGATTTCATCATTTATTCAAAAGGCAACTGCACAGCCACAAATCAGCAAGCAGAAGAATAAATCTGACTCCCTGATCCTGTGAAGATAAAGAATGCTGTGTAGGGTGACAGAGTAGAAGAAGACCACACAACTAGAATAAAGTTTAATACTTTAATCAGTCAGCCAACAAGAATCCCCAACCTGGCCAGCCAGGGTCCATCCCCTAAAGGAGATGAGCCCCGCCCAAGGTCATGAGGAAGATATAGGGAGGTTCCAGTTTTCTGATGATCCTAAAAATGATTGGCTCTTGTCTAGGGGTGCCTTCCTACTATTCACTTGTACTTCCCTGATAGGCTATCTGGGATGGCCAGGTAGCTTAGGGCGGAGTCTATGGAAATAGGCTTGTGAAGCCCTAACATGTGACTTACACCATGTGGTTTTTACAAAATGGTGTCTCTCCATGCTCAGAACCTAAGAAGAAACCTGCCATGTCGCTTTTACAAAATGGCGCACCTCCTTGTTCAGAATTCAGGTCTCAACAGGCTGCTGTCCATAGGTATCCTGCTTCTCCGCTATCAGTACAGATACCTTTTCCACCAATGGAATGCCATTCAGATAAGTCTCCTGTGTAACTCTCACCTCAAAACTCCAACAAATCTAAGTAAAGGACATTAATTAATCTCTACAGCACCTGTGCTAAAGAAATTTTAGGACTTTAATGTTTACTTTGACCATGGCTAACTGAAAACACTGCCCAAGGAAAGAAGGGCTAATTAATAATTTCTTGTTCCTAACATAGAATCCCTAGATCCTAGCATAGAGAACTATACATAGTTCAACATAAAAAATAAGGATTTTTAAAAAAAATGATGAAGCTAAAGTATGCAGGAAAATGTTATCTTACTTGGTTACTTCTTCCAAAAAGAAAAGAAATGTGAAACAAAATTTTGTCACTTAGATTTGGAAATCAGGGAAAAACATTTACACGCTAGAGAGATAGTACAGTGGGTAAGCTGTCTTACATGCAGCTGACTGAGGTTTGACCCCCATCATCGTATATGGTCTCCTAAGCACCACCAGGGTAGCCCAAAGAAGAAAAAGAAAACAAAAGAATTTACTACTATCACATTTTTTAATTTTTGCATAATTATGTTGCAAGAAAATTTCTTTAAAATGAGAGACTTACATGCTGTACTTGGACAGTACTTGTACTTGATACTTTTCCTATCCCCTCTCCTTTCCATTCCAAATGCTAGATTTGGATCATAAATAAATGTCTCATCTTGCATTTCAACAAAATATATTTAAGCATTCAGATCTTCCATCAAATGCTAAAACCTTAAATATTCTAACACAAAGGGGGAAAAGCAAATCAGTTTGGGGACTTAGGGATTATTTAGGGTGTTTTATTTTTCATTATTTTAAGATAAATTAAAAATGGTATGGTACAAAATCTAGGACAGCAATCAGGCCCAATTCCTCTAATAATTGTTATTAATATAAAAAATAGGGGATTGTGGAGAGTTCTTCAGTATTTTTTCACCTAAAGGAGACAACCAGAATGCTATGCAAATCAGTGCACTTATCTAATGAATAATGCAAATGAGTGTTCTGCATATAGCAAATAAGTCTGCAGGAATTCTCTCTGCCTCACCTCACATTTTTTGTGGATTTAAACACGGTGTGTCACAAGAAATTAGAGAAAGGAATTGCCTGAACCAAGTCAGTGTAGATAGCAAGGACATTAAGATGCATGGTACAGCTAGGGAGGGAGCTGACATCTCATTAAAATGAAAATATTGCTATTTTTCCTTCACCTAGTTAATGGAGTTGTATGACACCGTAATCTGTGATTATTTGTGTGACTATTACTTAAAGGAGTCCTCAACAACACTCTTTTGGAATGGTTCTAGAAAAACAAAAAAAGCCACTCTCCTCCAGTGAAAATTACCTAGGAGTTTTTACTTTTCTCTTTTATATAAGTTAACCAACACAAGGTTTTTTATTTTATTTTTCAGTAGCGTGACAGAATCCACTTAAAACTGCATTTTCGACAACTTTCTTACTGCTTGAAAGGTACTCAATTGCCTAAATAACAATGGAAAACAAACCCTCATTTATTTAACACATAATCAATTGATGTTAACCATGGGTGTACTCACTGTGACTTTTCAGTCATGGGCTATTTCACTGAAATGCATTTTTGACTTAGAATTCACGGCCTTTGTTTCTGGTTTGCTAAGGAACCAACTTCTGAATACAGAATTCTTTCCCTTGTATAACATCACTGTATGTGCCTCCTGTTTCTTTATTGCTATTGTTCAATTCCTTTCTCTGCCAGTGCTAGATTTTAATCACTGTTAAAAGAATGCTTCACCAATTGGGACAAGAATGTTCCATGCTTCTCTACCAAAATCTTTAGTGCTTTAAGACATGAGCAGCCACCTGCCAGAGAGGAATTTGCCAAGAATCCTTGGGCTATATTTTTCCAGTGGGCCTCAAGGGAACTTAAATGTATAGAAAAGGATCAAATTGAGGCCACAGAGATAGCACAGTGGTGGGGTGTTTGCCTTACATGCTGCCAACCTGGGAAGGATCAGGTTAAATTTCTGGCATCCTATATGACCTCCCAGCCTACTAGGGACAATTTCTGAGTGCAGAGTTTAGGTCACACCAGGCAGCACTCAGGGATTACTCATGGCTCTACGCTCAAAAATCACTCCTGGCAGGCTCAGGGGACCATATAGGATGCCTGGATTCGAACCAATAATCTTCTGCATGCAAGGCAAACTCCCTACCTCCATGCTATCTCTCATTTATTTTTTAAAATGGAAAGAAAAGGATCAAATTAAAGCAGCAATGCATACATCTTTTCATGAAAATTGCTTAAAATATGTTTTAAATCCATGGCATACTAAATAAGTAATACTGGGGTCTTATGGAAGTAGTATAGTGAACAGGACATTTGCCTTGCCCACAGTTGACACAGCTTCTGTCCCAGGGACAGAAGCTGTGTCAACTGTGGGCAAGGCAAATGTCCTGTATGTATATATATATATATATATATATATATATATATATATATATATATATATATTCCCTTGATCCTGCCAGTAATGATCCATAAGCTCACAGCTAGGAGTAAGCCCAGAGGATAGCAAAGTGTTGTCCCCCCCAAAAAAGAGGGTAATACTGACCAAACACTAAATAGGACAATAACCACACTGAGATAAGTTTTGTAATACACATTTATTATTATAAAAAAAGATCCCTTCTATACTAGGCAGTCATGGAATTACCTCTGCAACTTAATTTTGTCAGATGTTTCTCTAAATTTAAATTTCAGAGAGAAAATACCTAAATGAAATAATGTTTTCAGATAAAATTTTCTAAGAATCATTGTTACATGTACATACTAAGACTATGAACTTTTCAATAACCTTTAAAATAATTTTAGAATAGGTTTCTAAGGTATGTGAAACTCTAGAAAATACTTTTATTCACTCTTGGTACTTCAATTCATGCTGTCATATACTAAAACGATATCAATTCATGATAAGTTTTGAAAGTTGATTAAGAGTTTCTAAATTTAAACTAAAATATAAAATTGCTTTGCTTGTACCATGTTGCTTTGTGAAATTTTCACTTTAGTTAAAGGCTTATTTATGTTTATATATGTTTACTGAGCTTTATTGTAAAGCACATCACTATTGCATTTAAATTAAAAAATTGGGGCCAGCATGGTGGCTCTAGAGGTAAGGTGTCTGCCTTGCCATCGCTAGCCTAGGACAGACCGCGGTTCAATCCCCCGGCATCCCATATGGTCCCCCAAGCCAGGAGTGACTTCTGAGCGCATAGCCAGGAGTAACCCCTGAGTGTTACTGGGTGTGGCCCAAAAACCTAAAAATAAATAAATAAATAAATAAATAAATAAATAAATAAATTGAAATGTTGTTTACTCTAGGGCCCTTCATCATATCATCAGGCAATTACATTGACATTGGGAATGAGTACAAGAAAGTCAAATCAGTTTGATTATCATGCTTACAAAGGAAAAGAACTGATTGAAGCTTTGAAACCAGTGTAAAGCACAAGAGTGCAAAATGCACAGCTTTACTTAAAAGTAAATATATTTTTCATTTCATAATGGCTCTTCAAAGAGAAGCACACATTTTAACACAGTGCCTATGTTGTTCTAGGGATAGATATTGATTCATGCTCATGTCATTAGGCAGAATTTGCAAAGTTTTCTTAGATACAGAAGGAAAAGAATTACAAAGGCAGAAGAGAAAATTACTCAAAAGTCTGGAGTGCAACTTTCACATGTTCAAGGTGCCATTTTCAATCTCTGGTGATGGATGTCCTGTCAAGAAACAGTAGTTTTATCCTTGGTAGCCCCAGCACCATTTGGGAGGCCAGAAAAACAAATTACTAAATTATTGAAAAAAATTCTTATTTTGGTTTTTGGGCCACACATGGCATTGCTCAAGTGTTACTCCTGGCTATGCATTCAGAAATCCCTCCTGGTATACTTGGGGGAACCATATGGGATGCCGAAATCAAACCCAGGTCCATCCTGGGTCCACCCTGTGCAAGGCAAATACCCTACTCTTGTGCTATCTGTATAGCCCCAGATCACTGAAAAAATTTTAAAAGGTCAAGAGTGATAGTGCAGTAGGTAAGGAGCTTGATTTGCATGCTGCCAACCCATGTTCAATTCCCAGACCAATATGGTGCTAGATATACTCCCTGGTAGAATTTCTAGAAAATAATGTTACTTTTTTTTTCAATATTTCTATTGTGATTTAAGCTCAGACCCCTCTCTGATGTTCCATTGAGAGAGGGATAGATTGGAAGAGACCAACCAAAATTTCCAAGGATACTGCCTTTTTCTTAGAAGTCAGATTGGACATGTGATGGCACAAAATATAAGTGGCTCTACCATACACAAGAGCTTTAACCATCAACAGTTGGTAGCATCTATTTTTCCTCTGATGAAAAGGTCAGTCTTTCCAGATAGTTGGTATTCTTTTAGTCTCTGTCTTTTAGAAGACACATGGGGCCAACTAGAGTGAACTCAAGTGCTGCAAGGTGCTGAAATTTGGGGATGGAAAGTTATTATGAACTATCTCAGTGACACAAAATAGAGGATAAAAATAAACCAGCAAGAAACAAAAAATAATCTCTATCCAGCAGCACTAGGTCCAACTGTACTTTCAGAACTTAGAAGAAAATTATTTTTATTTTAGAATCCTATGCCAACATGTCAGTCAAAGTCAGGCTAAACTAGAGAAAATTTTCAATACAAGAATTGATGCAGAGTTTATCTTCCCAAACACTTATTTGTAAGTTATCTGAGTTTAGATTCTAGCAAAGTAAAAAAAGATTAGAAAAAACTAATTAGGGATCCAAATTGAAGTTAAAATCCAGAAAAACAATGAAGAAGATTGGGCATGTGGGTATGTAAACATTGAACATAGGATTCCACACAAACAAAATCATCCTGTACCTCTGTGTTCTTCTGAGACCAGAAAATAAAAAGATCTGTATATTCTGTACACCTGGAAGGGACGTAACCAAACTGAGTAAAATTCCACATAGGCTCAAAGGCCACATAGTAATTGTCAGTAACCCAGTTAAACTAGTAAGACATAGGTAGAAGAGTAGGTCAAATAGAAAGGTTATGGAAAGGGACAGTAAAACAGTTTAGGTTCTGCCTCCTCCCTTGATTTTCCTCTTGAGAGAAATGTTCACATGGAAATACCTCTTCAAAAGTATATTCATTATGAGTATTTATTAAAGCATAGTTTGGGGGTGGAAGATAAGTATAAGATGAAGGAAAATAGACAAATAATATTCCCTAAAAATTCAAAATTACTACAATTGATAATATATCTATTTTCAAAAGCTATAAAAATAATAAAGCTCAAATGTTCCCATCAGAAGAAAAAAAGGTAATGGATGTTAACTAGTCTTACAGAAAACTCACAAGAATGGTACAGGATATGAATTAATGTAAAATATGGCATGATGTTTTTTTCACAATTGATGAAAATTGAAGACAATTTTCATTCTCCTTCAAGTTATACAAGGACAATGACATTCAGCCTATAGAGAAGAAAATATAATTATAGCTCTGTACTTGACCTGGCACTAAAAATGTTTGCATAGTCATAACAATCTAAATTTAGTTTATTGGCTTTCATCTTAATGATTCAACCTAAGAATAAAGCACATGGCTGTCTTTGCAGGAAAGACTGAAAATGTAAACATTGCAAATGGTAATGTAAATAAAAGCAAAGTTGACAGAGGAAGCAGTGTGGAAGAAAGGAAGAAAAGGTCAAAGCAGTTTTCAGATTTTGACTACTTTGGATAGTGCTGCAAAGAATATGGGGTTGCAGATGTCTTTAATACAAATACACCATGGATTATTACTCAGTCATAAGAAAAGACAAAGTTATACAATGTGCTGCTACATGGTATAATCCAGTGAACCAAGTCGGAGACTGACACAGAATGATCTTTCTCATATGTAGAATATAAAGAAACATACTATTGTTTCTTTCAGAAACAAAAGGCAAAGACTTTGGAAAGAAGGAGCATGAGAACTGTTACAGTAGGAAATATGCCACTTAAGGGGCCTTGGAGATAGGACAGAGAGATGACAATGATTATAGAGCAGAGAAGAATTTAATTCAACCAGAAGTTGAAGGAGATGCTAAAGATGGTAAAGTGTAAAAAACCATATTAGCAAAACTACTGTAAACCACACAACAAAAACTAAAAGAATAAAAAAAATGTCTCTCTAAGAAGTACACTGGTGGGTGGGAAGTTTTGATGGAGGGAAGTGAACAATGATGAAGGAATTGGTAGTCAAACATTGTGTGCCTGAAACCCTTACATGAGTAACTTTATAATTTTGCACTGACTAAATTTGCATAAAATAGAGGGGAGTGCAAAGTAGTGATGGTCTTGGCTTACTGAGAAAGTTGAGCATGAACAATGTCACCTGGGCAACAGTACACAACCATTTTCAGGGTGTGGAATAATAGTTTTAAAAGTTTATTGGTCACTAATACAGTACTTTTAAAGGTTTGCATACATGATTCCATGTAATCAACTACTTGATTTTTTTTTCAAAATGAAAAGAAGTGATGAAATTATATGTACAAGCTATAGTTTCATCCTTAAAGATCTAGAGACAATAATATACCTCCTGCAATTGGTACAGCAACTCAACTGAAATGTGATTAAATCCAGAGCTATGGAGAAAAGTCTGAGAAGAAAATCCAGAAGTATTATTATTATTATTATTATTATTATTATTATTATTATTATTTGTTTTTTTGGGGCCACACCCGGTGACGCTCAGGGGTTACTCCTGGTTATGCACCCAGAAATTGCTCCTGGCTTGGGGGATCATATGGGATACCAGGGGATCTAACCGCGGTCCATCTAGGCTAGCTATTGCAAGGCAGACACCCTACTTCTAGTGCAACCACTCGGGCCCCCAGAAAGTATTTTTAAAGTTACTTTTTAGGTATGAGAAAAGAGAGTAGAAAAGGAGGAAACTTTCTGTGGTTCTTCAGTACTTGTTGTCTGGTACATGAGGTAACTTACTGAAAAATAAAATTAAAAAGTAAGAAGAAAGGTGGCAGTTAGAGAGATAGCACAGCAGGTAAGGCCCTTTCCTTCCATGCATTCCATCCACATTCAATCTCCAGCATCCCAGCTGGTCTCCTAAGCACCACCAGGATTCCTGAGTGAAGAATCAGAAGTAACATTCAGGCATTACTAGGTGTGACCCAATAACTTAAGAATAGAAAAGGAGGAAGAAAGGTGAAAGTAATATAAACCTGAGTACGAAGTTTGGAGCCTAATAGTGACATTCTTCAAGAAATTTTGGAACATGAAACTGATTTCTCTTAGAAGAGAGATGAAAATGGTTCTCAACTGGGGAAATTCTAGGAATCTATGTAGATTATTTAGTACTGGGAGTAGGTGCTACTGGTACTTAGTGGATGAAGGCCATGAAAGTTGCTTAACAGGTGAAAATAGACACAACAGTCACCTCCAAGCAGGAATGATTCAAACAAAAAGTTAAAAATACCAAGCTTTGGAAACTGCTTCAGGTCATGGAGATTTGTTTAGATGAATGATAAAATGGTACCAAGCCGGGGCATGAAAAGCAAAGGCAAATTAAAAAAAAAAACAAAAACAACAGTTGGTAGTATTTTTTGGCAATTTTCTGTGGGTAGAAACTAAACACCTTTGCAAATATTTACTGGAGAAAAGAAAATTCAGTTTATCCATATTAGTGAATTCCCTAATGTAGTATAACATCATATTTAAGCTAAATATTTTCAATATGCTCCAATCAGGTAAGCAGCATAGCATCTTAAAGCATTACTGTACTAGTATAAGCAATTCATTTCAGTCAGCTAATGTACTTAATGGTGAAGTTAAGAAGTGTGCTTCGGGGGCCGGAGAAATAGCATGGAGGTCAGGCATTTGCCTTTCATGCAGGAGGTCATTGGTTCGAATCCCGGCGCCCCATATGGTCCCCCGTGCCTGCCGGGAGCAATTTCTGAGCCTGGAGCCAGGAATAACCCCTGAGCACTGCCGGGTGTGACCCAAAAACCAAAAAAAAAAAAAAAAAAAAAAAAAAAAGAAGTGTGCTTCATTAAACAAATCAACACAGCCAATCCTTGAGTGCCCTCATCAATACAACCAAGATATTTGTAAGAGTTTATTCATTAAAAATCTTTCTCAAAACATAACAGATGCAGGTGCTTGGAGTCAAGTACAATTAACATATCCATGAAAATGCAGTTATTTTTATTTTACTTTTAGAAATAATATAGATATCACATTTCCCCCAATACTCTCCTTATCAAGGAAATAGATGAAAAGAGGATATCTACTCATAAGGAATGGACAACCACTTAACTTCCCTATATCAATCCCCCACCATTGTAACCACTCTATTATTAATACCAATAATTTCTTTACAACAAAACTTTATTTTATAAACAAAAGCACCCAATTTTCTCACAAGAGAATGTTCCTTAAGGGGAGGAACCTTGTCTTACTAGATTTTCTTTCTCTCTAAGTGCCCAGTCATGAAAATAATGGGCCCTCAATAAGTACCTATTGATTTGTACTGAATTGCTGAATTTAATTTCAAAATGCCCCCAGCAAGTTTCCGAACTTGTCAACACTAAAATTACTTATGATCCCACGCAGATATTACTGACAAAATTATGAATTTTAACAAAAGCTGGCCTTAAAACTACTTGTGGCTCTCACCATGCATATGTCAAATGAGTTCTCAATTTGTATGCCAAGTTGAAACACATTGCCCTAGAGAATTTCTTATGATCGATCTCATTCAAGCAAATTTACTCATTGTCCCTCAACATCCCACTATTATCAGAGACATATCTTTTATTTCAAGTTATGTAATAGTTATTCATAGGAGACAGATCTGTCTTCTAATTTGCTTAGCTTTTAAGAGAAAAAATTAACAAACTGGAATCAAAGGGAACAACAATACCTTAGTAAGGATTAATTATACCAGCATGTATTCCAGTGCTTTGAAAGGAAGACTATAATCATTGCCACTGAAACAAGACCTGAAGGATATATTACAGTCCCCAAAACTTCACTTAATGTGCTTATGGCTCTAAGAAATCTAGTAATATCCTGATGGCTACCTAGGGTAACAATCAATTTCTCATATTAAGTTGCCCAAGGCCATAGCCTGCTGTGTGCTGGTGTCAGGGCCCTTTGTAAGCTGTTGAGTTCAAAAATCCCTCTTGCTTTTTTGACACAAAATCTGAGCAGGATAGCACACACTAGTAGGTTGGGCTGCTTCAAAAACCAAGAAAAACTTGCATTAGAAACTTTGTTCTGATTGCACTATTGTTACAGTTAATTCCTCCCAATAAACCGCTTTTCTTTGATTTCTTATAAAGCATCCTAGAAGTATAACACAAGTTTCAAATTCATCTTGTACTTTCTGAGTTTCACAACCATTATAACCTAACTTTAAATACTTAATTACAGTCTTAAGCACTCATGCATTAATCAGCCATACATTAGTCATATAGTTTATAGTTTTAAAAGCAATTTAAATTGGCATTTAAAATGTATTCATCCATTCAACCATCGAACCATTATTTACCAAATATGATAATACAAAATTTAATATACAGTTATTATATACAAAATAATACAAAATTTGGAAATACAAAATTTGGAAATGGGACTATAAAGACTTTATAGTATAATATGTAGTTCTCAATGCTAATTTTGATTAAAAATACACAGATAGGAAAAAAAATGAAAAAAAAAGAAAGAAAAAAGGGGGGGCAGGAAAAAAATACACAGATAGAATTTTAATGTATGAGCTTCCTCTCAAAATTAAATGATAAATTTAGCATTTCTTTTTTGTTGTTGTTTGTTTTTTCGGGCCACACCCATTTGATGCTCAGGGTTTACTCCTGGCTAAGAGCTCAGGAATTGCCCCTGGCTTGGGGGGACCATATGGGACGCCGGGGATCGAACCGTGGTCCTTCCTTGGCTAGCGCTTGCAAGGCGGACACCTTACCTCTAGCGCCACCTTGCTGGCCCCTAAATTTAGCATTTCTTAAAATATCCAGAAAGTTCTAGTGTGGAGCAAGGAATGAAATTATTGTGACCAACTGAGTTGCACAATCCAACAAGACATCATAATACAGAGTAATAAATGCTATTAAAGGCATGATGAGAGCCCTTTGGAAAACCATAAAAATTATTCATTCTGTGTAGAGGAGTATTCAGGCAAGGGCCTATCAATAAAACTAGACATAATACTTCTATAGAATGACAAAAGACATTTTAGAAAGAAGATGGAGGAAGGAGAAAAGAAATACTAAGAAAATAAGAGGTTATGCATATTCTTGCACAATAAACTAATAGACATTTGTCCCACATAAATCTTTAATTCATAGTGGAAATTAAAGAAACTAGACTCAAGCATCAGGAATATGGCCCTGAACAAATTACTGAACTTCTCTGACCTTATTACCATTTAAAAATTGATAAAAACTCAGTTATTGTGAAAAATAGAGGTATAATGTGATGAAAACCCTCAATAACTGTTGTCACTAATTACTTATAGAAGCTCAAAACCAGATAAATTTAATTCAGCTTTGGTAATTGCATTAAAATTATTATAATATCAACTAGAAACAAAGCCTGGGCCTGAGCAATACCACAGTGATAGGGCATTTGCCTTGCTCGCAGACAACCCGGGTACAGGACAGTCCAAGTTCAATTCCCAGCATCCCATATGGTTTCCAGAGTGTGCCAGGAGTGATTTCTGGGTGCAGAAACAGGAGTAACCCCAAGCGCCACTGAGTGTGGCCAAAAACCAAAATAAAATAAAATAATAAAATAAAATAAAAATATAAACAAAATATAACCAACATACTACACTGCTACATAACATACTTATTATGTTGTTGATATATGTCATTGTTATGACACACAGATTCTCAAAAAGCTTCAAGTTTTTCTCCAATACTGACCAGAATAATGATTAATTAATCAAAACCAGAAATTAAAATTTTATTTATATTGTATGTAAAACAAAATTTTAAAACTCAACTGTCTACCAAGACTATGAAATAAACACTCATGTGGAAATGTTCTCAGGTTTAATATTTGCTAATATATCTGACAATGTGGGTAAGAATAATGAACAATTTCTCCTGAATATATTGTAGTGACATAAAAAGAGCTTCATAAATATCTCATCCTATTTTCAACAGATACATATAACCTTCCTTAAGAGATAGGAACTTGTTAAATCTTTCCTTCCAAGGTACAGGCTATGCTGGGACATTATTGAAAACTCGCAGCATGACACTTACCTTTCAAGCAAAGTATAGTATCGTAGGTCATATTTACTTGTCAAAGATTTGACCCAATTATTTCCTCTGCCCACCACAAGTAAAAATGTACCAAGTTATTTTATTTGTTCCTAAAGGAGTAGAAATACAAATCTAAAAGAGTAAAAATATAGGCAGAATTTTATTTCAAAAGAATCATGAGTCTATACTTGTCCTGGACAAGTCTTTATCCCACTCCTAGAAATAAATTAAAAAAAAAACATAAAGGAAAAAAGGAACAATGTAAAAATGAGAACAATTTCTACAGTCATGATATAAAGAGGTTTTAAGGTGCACTGGGAAAGGAAAGGCATCTTGAATGGATCTATCTCAAAGAATGTTTGAAGCACTGCTTCTTGCTTCTTTGACAAATATCATCTAATAGTGTGGAAGTGAAGTGTAATTCTAACTCCTACACAGAGAAATTATGATGTTCTGGTGGATAGTTAATTTATTTCAGGGCTCTTTATATCAATCACCTAACAATCTGGAAATAAATGTGCTCTTTTCTAAATAAGGTGACTTCTCTAGAATGCAATTCACAGTGTACAGATTGAAGACATTACTAGATTCTTTACATCAAATTTGAAAGAAAAGATATTATTTTCATAATTATCAAGAACCTATTTCTTTTTAAATGCTCATAATTTTCCAATAATAAATTAGTGAATTTAAGTTTCTGAGAGTCCCCAGTGAAATAACATAAAAATATGTCTTCACTTAAGGTGAAACCCTTAGCTACATTGATTTTGTTAAAATTCTGTTACCAGACATATTTTGAAAATAAAGTCAATGGTTGTAATATTCCAATAGGTCTTTACCACTGTGTCACTTTTCTTTCCCAGTGACATTATAGTTAAGATGATTTAAAGTCCTGGATTTGTATAATGCTGATTTTTACAGTAAGAAATAGAGTTTAGGAGGTAGAGTGATAGCACAGTGGTAGGGTGTTTGCCTTGCACACTGCCGATCTAGGACAGACCCAGCATTCCATATGGTCCCCTGAGCCTGCCAAGAGCAATTTCTGAGAGTAGAGCCAGGAGTAACCCGAGTGTAGCTGGGTGTGGCCCAAAAATTAAAATGAAGAAGAAAGAAGAGGAGGAGGAGGAAGAAGTAGCAGAAGAAGAAGAAGAAGAAGAAGAAGAAGAAGAAGAAGAAGAAGAAGAAGAAGAAGAAGAAGAAGAAGAAGAAGAAGAAGAAGAAGAAGAAGAAGAAGAAGAAGAAGAAGAAGAAGAAGAAGAAGAAGAAGAAGAAGAAGAAGAAAATAGAGGTTAATTCTAAGGAATTTTAAACAATCCTGCTACACATTTTGCACTGCTGAAAATGATTCTGAGCACAGAGCCAGGAGTAAGCCCTGAGTTCAGCTGGGTGTGGCCCCAAACCCAAAACAAAACAGGAA
Source organism: Suncus etruscus (assembly GCF_024139225.1). Classification (NCBI taxonomy): domain Eukaryota; kingdom Metazoa; phylum Chordata; class Mammalia; order Eulipotyphla; family Soricidae; genus Suncus; species Suncus etruscus. Next base: position 25,877,315 of record NC_064866.1, on the reverse strand, counting down.
TCCTGAGTCTCTGAAGTAACCTAAGAAAGGAAAAATCCTTAATCCTAAATCTTAAACTTCCTAACTCTTAGAGGCCACAAAAAAGAAAATGCTGTTTATTAGATGAGTAGAAATCAAAGTCCAGCACTCAGATTAGGTGAAGAGTGGATAATTAAACATTTATAAAATGATAAAAAGTAAAAAAAATATTTACTGAGCATTAGTAAACATCAATAACAGCTATAATACTTTTCAATATTTAAAAGGGCATAGAACATGGTATTTATTTGAAATACACAAAATGTATTTAGATTGCTTTGTGTACTGCTAAGAAATGTTTTAATGTACTACAATCTGGGGACTTGAGGGACAAAGTAATTGTGCATGTGTTTTGTTTTATTTTTCTTAATGTTTTTTGGCTGAAAATTTAAAATTAAGGTGTCAGCAAGGGGATTTCTTTTGAGAATTCTGTTTATGGATGATTGTCTTCCCACTGTATTCACCTTGTAATTTCTTTGCATCTTTGTCTTCATAAAATCTCTCCGGCCCCAACAATAAATACTTTGAAAACAACCAGAAATAATACCAAATGTACATCCGATTAGTTCATTTTCAACTGGTTTTTATTAGTAGTATAATTATATTTATTTTGATGTTTATTAACCTTAATGATGTTATCTACCATTAAAAATTGCAATTTATTATATTATCAATAAAAATTTAAATTAACTTACTTTCATGTCAACTATTAGACATAACAATTCTTTGAAATTATTTACTAAAAGATCATAAGGTTACAGTACAGGGATATCTTCCACCTTGAAAATATGTCATGCGGACCCAACTTAGACCCCAGGTGATTAGACACCATCCGTCCGGCCTTGAACCCTGGATCCCAGACATAGAAACGACAAAGTTCTTCACAACAGCTACGGGAAACAAATCCCAACCAGGACATTCTTAATACTGCTGGGCCACCAACAAGTGCCAGCTCTAATATGATATCCTGACAACGAGGAAAATGGGAACAACTTGACCTAAGAGCAGGTTATCCTACCTCACCAGCTAACGATAAGACAAAATCAGAAGACCTGTCACCCTTTGGTCGGTCCAAAAGCCAAGATCGCGATTTACAGATGACTGGCTACTAGAACCATGACTGGACTGTATATATCTTGGGACCAATAAAAAAGCCCCAGTCTAAGGTTTGAATTACGACCTGCACAACAACCATGATTCCGTTTCAAAGGTCTGGCTGAGACAATTGCAACGGAATGGGGCTTCTGGAAACACAATGAAAGACGCTATCCTAGGTTCCCTCCTAGGATCAGTGCAAAGACCAAGACCACCAATCAGAGAAGATGGATTAAAATGACACTGAGGGAACAGAACTTCTAGAACGACAAAGAAAGACTTCATCATAAATCCCACACCTGGACCTGTGCAGATACTGAGAGCTCTAGATACAGAGGTCTGATTTTATCACCCAGGAAGGAGCAGAAGCCTTCCAAACACCACGAAAGCACCACCGGGGGAGTAAATGAACCTGACAATATACTCCAAGGGTGGAGAAACCCCATATCTCTTAGGCCAAGTGAATTCCTTTTTGAATGACCCCAATATTTACTGTGCCATTGCAGGAGGGAAAAAAATGGCAAAAAGCACAAAACATTTTTTATATTTTTATATATATTATTTTTTAAATACTCATTTTTATTATTTTTTTATTTTTATTTACCTATCTACTTCTTGTCGATTTCCTTGTTTTGGTGTGGTTATTGAAGTTGTTGTCCCCATTTACATGTATGTTTTTTCCTTCTTTACTTTTCTTTCTTTATACGCCCTGCTATGTTTTTTATCTCAAGACCATGGCTATTTTTGTGGTGCTTATCATTGTGTTTGTTGGAGTGCTCACTGGATATTTGAAACTTCTTTTTAGACTGTTGGGGTGTTACACCTTATTTCTCTCCTTCGTCTCTCAAACCGATGATGAGAGCCTCTAGAAGGATCCCGACCATTTTTGGCGGATTATATTTTTACCCCAGTTTATTACTTTTCTCTTCTTCAAACAAAACCACGTAACTTGAACTATCTAGTCCTGCCTCCCAGTTAGAGGGGGAAATAAGGGAGGCACCAAGATCAAACAGGTGCAAGACTACTCAGTAGTAAACTAGGTACAAAGGGGACCACATTTTCTAGCAGCCCCAGGGGTGAGGGAGGAGAATTTGGAAGGTAGGACGAAAATGGAGGTATAGGGAGGACAAATCGGTGATGGGAATCCCCCTGATTTTATGTAAATATGTACCTAAAATATTATTGTCAACAATATGTAAGCCACTATGTTCAAAATAAAAATTATATTAAAAAAAGATCATAAGGTTATATAAGGATTATGGCCATACCTCAGTTGTAAAGATAACAGGGACATACATTCATGTTGAGAACCTGGGATTTGATTCCTGGCACCCACATATGAACTGTATACATATACAGATATGTATATGCCCATATGCCCATATACATACACACTATGTGTAGGGTCTGGGTGCTGAAGTATACAAAGACAAAATCAAATATAGATATTGCCAAATTACATTTTTATAGATTTGATTAATGTTCATAGTCAACTGACACCAAATAAAGAAGAATATCTTAAATATTGTAGGTCAATCAACAGAGAAGCTTTAAAGAATAAGGCTTTCCTAAAGAATCAGAAATCTAGCTGTGAACATTAGCATCTGACTATGGCAGAGCCCTCCAGACCACCCTTCTGGATGCCATGCCTAATGACCTTGACTTCCCTAATCTGCCTCCATAATTATATAAACTAATTTCTGATGATACATAGTTAATATACATCTATTACTAGTTCTGCTTCTCTGCTTGATACTAACTGAAATCTAGCAAGCTACATTGGGAGGCATGGGTGCTGCTGTGCCAATTAAATAGAAAGCATTCCTTTATTTAAATATAGGTATCTTACCATTTGAATTTCTATTTTTAAATAACAATAACATACTATTTTGTAAAAGTTTTAATATTTTATTGCATATTTACAATGTATGGTACATTAAAAAGGATTTACAGTAAAAGTTAAATATCTAAGTAATTAAAAATCTAGTAGGAAAGATTGAATGAATCATATATAAATATATTTGAACACATAGATTGGGAGCATGCAATCATGCTTATAATTATACAGTTAACTGCTATATCCAATAAAACAAGAGTTGAATAACACTAGAATAACTCTAGTTGAATAACTAGAGCTGGGTGGTACTGAATAAAAACAGTGAACATATGAAATGTTAAAGGCTAAAGTGTCCTGCAAAAGCATAGCTATCTCCTACACACAATTGTGAGTAGACTTCTTCTCACCCTGTTTATTGGCCATTATTTAGGATTCTTCCCAGCCAGATAGATGCACTCACATTGCTGTACCTGGGACGAATGGCAGTGCATATTGATGATATGCATCATCAGTGCGCATTAGTGTATAAGAGCTGATTTAAAATATACATGTATTACCAGAAAGGCAACAGTATAAAAACTATTTCTATTAAAGCTTTTACTATCATCATTTATTACTATTCTCACCTTAGCCTTAAGCTCTAAACTAGGAAAGAAAAAAAGAGGGGAGGGGAGGAGGGGATAGGAGGGGGGTTGAGGAGAAGGGAAGAAGGGATATGAGGGGGGAGGTGAGGGGAGGGAAGGGGAGGAAGAAAAGGAAGGAAAAACGAAAAAAAAAGAAAAAGAAAGGAAGGGAAGGGAAAGGAAAGGAAGGGAAGGGAAGGGAAAGGAAAGGAAAGGAAAGGAAAGGAAAGGAAAGGAAAGGAAAGGAAAGGAAAGGAAAGGAAAGGAAAGGAAAGGAAAGGAAAGGAAAGGAAAGGAAAGGAAAGGAAAGGAAAGGAAAGGAAAGGAAAGGAAAGGAAAGGAAAGGAAAGGAAAGGAAAGGAAAGGAAAGGAAAGGAAAGGAAAGGAAAGGAAAGGAAAGGAAAGGAAAGGAAAGGAAAGGAAAGGAAAGGAAAGGAAAGGAAAGGAAAGGAAAGGAAAGGAAAGGAAAGGAAAGGAATGGAATAAAAGAAAAAAGATGGGGCTGAAGCAATATCACAGCACAGGGTAGGGCATTTCCCTTCCATGCTACTGATCTGAAAGGAACCTGGGTTCGATCCCTGCCTCCCTTATGGTCCCCTAGCCAGAAGCAATTTCTGAGTGCATAGCCAGGAGTAACCCCTGAGCATCATCGGGTGTGGCCCCAAAACAAAAACAAACAAAAAATAAAAGAAAAATCTATAAACAAATAGAAGTGAACTAGGAGATAAAGTTTAGTTGCTAATGCACTTGCCTCAAATACAGAAAACCCTAGTTGATCTCCAATACTACATATAGTCCTAGAAATGATTCCAGGGCAGAGCCAAAAATAATACACGAAGACCACCCAGTGTACCCACCCTCCGAAAACGAGAGAATAGGAAGAGAATAGATAGCAAATGTTAAGCTGTCATATCACTACTTGGCCAAGGATTGGCAAGCCAAAATAACCAGTAGTACTTTTCAATCTATATTTTCTTGAGTTTTAGCTAAGAGATGAGATTGGCTTCTAAGTAGCAAAGACCTAACCTTATTCCCCACAGGATTTCATCAAAAGGACAATTCACACTGTCCTATCAAAAAGTTAAGCTATTCTTTGTGAAATAATAGCACATGATATATACACAACAATGTCTATAGATTAAACTGAAATGGTTGGTTTGTTATTGCTGTTTGCATGCTGGGATCAAATCCAGGCCTCAAGCAGTGAAGCATATGCTGTACCACTGAATCATATATCCAGCCTCTTAAAATAATTATATTTTTCACTGTACCACTAAATTTGAGTATAGATTTGATAGGGAAGAAGAACTTGAATATTTAGTAGATTTTCTTGAAGATTTTTGTGTTTAAAATTATAATGCAAATTTGAAATTAATGGTCAATTTGATCAATTTTTGAATGGCAAAAACTTACAAAAATACAGTGACTTCAAGGTATTTCTATCATGTTATTTGCTGAGAAATTTCTATGAATCAGTTCTCCATGGCAAAGAGGAAAACTATGGAACCATTCCTGAGTATAGGCAACTGAATCAAGAAGAAGACACTAAAACTATTCAGTGGTCCTCAAACTATGGCCCACGGGCCACATATTGTATTTGTATCTGTTTTGTTTCTTCATTGCAAAATAAGATATATGCAGTGTGCATAAGAATTCGTTCATAAGTTTTGTTTTTACTATAGTCAGACCCTCCAATGGTCTGAGGGACAGTGAACTGGCCCCCTGTTTAAAAAGTTTGAGGACCCCCAAAATTTCCACAAAAAAATTGCTAATTTAATCTAGAATTAAATTCAACAAACTATTATTGGAGGGGGAGTAGGGTCACACCCTTTGACACTCAAGGATTACATTTGGCTCTGTGCTCAAAAATTGTTCCTGGCAGGCTCGGGGGGGGGGGGGACGGGGGGACGGACCATATGCAATTCTGAGGATCAAACCTGGGTCAGCCAAGTGCAAGGCAAATCCTACCCACTGTGCTATCACTCCAGCCAGAAATTGATTATTTTAAAACCTATTTACTACTAGGTTTATTGTGATTATCTTGTTAAGTGTCATAGCTAAGCACTTCCACTCTATTTTCCTCAAGGGTGCAGAGAAATAGGTGTAAAGAGAAAACTTAAGTTCTGTCAGTATATTGAGAACTGTCAAGTTTAAGATATTGTGAGTTTGGACTGAGAGAACAAATGATTTTAGACTTTCTAGACTTAATAAAAAGGTTTTCTGCATACTGACCCAATTTTTATCACATGACCAGACCTGAGCATTAAACTGACCCAGCTGGTTTCTGGGCCTTCTGAGAATTGTTTGGGGACCGTAAAAAATAAATTGAGTGAGCCTGGAGAGATAGCACAGCGGTGTTTGCCTTGCAAGCAGCCAATCCAGAACCTAAGGTGGTTGTTTTGAATCCCGGTGTCCCATATGGTCCCCCGTGCCTGCCAGGAGCTATTTCTGAGCAGACAGCCAGGAGTAACCCCTGAGCACCGCCGGGTGTGGCCCAAAAACCAAAAAAAATAAAAAAATAATAAATTGAGTAAATGAATAAAATTGTATTTCAGGAAAATTTGCTCCTGGACAGAATATTTTATTTCAAAGATTAATAATCTACTTATAAATATAAAATTAGAACTTACAAAATAATTTATATTGGCATTTAAAACGAAAGACTAATTTTCTTTTAAATTATTGCACTTTTTTTGAATAGGAGTCACTTCTGGGTGGTGCTGTACCATACCCAAAAGTGATTTAGTGGCTACTTGGTGTTGGGGTTCTAATTCCGGTCCTCATATGTTTCTAGTATCCCTTAGAGTCATAAACCCAGTTCCAAAATTTCTCTTTAAATATATATATTTCTCAATGTTAGGGCCCAAGATAGTAGAGAAAGTAGGCATCTTCCATGCACATAGTCAATCTGGGCTTGATCTCCAGCACCACAGAGGGTTCCCTAAAAACCATCAAGTATAAACCTGCAGAACCAATAAATAGACCCTGAGAACTGTCATATATGACCTCAAAATCGAACTGCATATATAATATTATATAGTGTAAAATAATGTATACAATCATATAAAAATGTTGACTATATCTAGATGGATTTAACCATAATTTTTATTTAGTTCCTGTTACTTTGTTTTTATTTTCTTTACTTTTTTTTTTTTTTTTTTGCAATGCTAAGATTGAATCTCTAGATTCACACACATGCAAGACATGAACTTTATTTCTGAGTTTAGTCCTTGGCATTACTCCCAAATGATATTGAAAACTTAACAAATGATTTCCTTCTATGATTGTGGCTTTCCATGAAATAAAATTAAAAAGCAGTATAAGCAACATTAGAGAACAGCTCTGGGCTGGAGTGATAGTACAGTAGGTAGGGCATTTGCCTTGCATGCAGCTGATTGGGTTAGATACCAGACATCCCATATGCCGCTTCTGGCCATCCAGACTGCAAAGAGTGATTTCTGAGGGCAGAGCCAGGAGTAAATTCTTAGCGCCTCCAGGTGTGAACAAAAGATACCCCTTCCAAATAAAAAAACAACAGCCCTGCCCATTTCAGACTATGCTGCCTGATTAATCTCCTAGCTTCATAGTAAAATTTCCACCAGTTATACTATGATATTCTAAGCTGCTTTTACAGAAGAAATCTCAAAGTTTTTTCTGGTATCAATTTGTTAATCATTCAATATTCCTGATCTCGTGGAGCTCAGAGAAATATATTCTAGAATTATTTCTTTGGAAACCTTTCATAATTTTTATGACAAATGGATGTAGGCCATCGAGAATGACTAGTTACTTAGATGTGTCCTTAACTAACAAAGCAATTGAAGAAGGAAAAAAATTCTTTTTGTATTGTTTTTGTTTTGTTTTGGAGTCACACCTGGCAGTACTCAAAAGTTACTCCTGGCTCTGAGCTCAGAAATTATTCCTGGCAGGCTTGGGAAACCTTATACAATGCTAGGGATTGAACCCAGGTCAACTGCGTGCAAGAAAATGCCATACACAATGTGAGCCTGAAAAATAGGTGTTTAATTAAAAAACTCAAGAGAAATTTACATCTTCTTTAATTTATTCAATTTTTTATTTAAAGACTAAATTAAAGCATTATACACTTAGCACCTACTACAGTATAGTCAATTAGAGTTTGTTATTATAGTTTTACAAATATATGATAAATCATAATCTATCATATATTATTTATTCTGGTTTAGAAAAGACATTTAATCTTTTTAAATTCAGCCTCCTGATTTGTCAGACTGAGATTTTTTGTGTATGTAATAGAATTGCCATGACTTAAAATGCATGAAACCAACTTTATTTTTGTACAAATAAAAGTAATACTAATCATTCATGTGGAATTCATCTGGTATTGATACTTTAGGAATCTGACACTGTTAACTAAAAAATTTAAAATTTAAAATTTAAATTATTTATGTTGGGGTCAGAGATAATATATTGGAAAGTAGAGTTTCCTTGCTAGAATCCCATTCATATTTCAATCCTTGTAACTGCATGTTTCACCAAACTCTATTATGAGTGATCCCTGAGCACAGATCTAGGAGTAAGCCCTAAGCATTTCCAGATAAGTCCCCAAACCACCCAAATGAATATATTATATAATTTAATAATCAAATAAACTGAAAAATGGAACACTAATGTTACTCTATTTATAGACAAATATGTTTAGAATAAAGTTCTTTTTGATGGCTATGCATAAATTCACACCACCCTAAGGATGGCTGTAGGCAGACTCATTGAGTTATGAAGATTTGTTCTGGAAGAGTGCAGAGCAAATAAAATAGAAGGCATTTAAGCAGTTTTAAACGTTTCTTATCTGGAAAACAATGGCAAAGCCAATTGTCCAATGTGCCAGTGAAATGTCATGCAATGTTAATTCAGTATTTGGGGAAAGAAGAGTAACAGGGAGGTTTGGTTTAGAATTTTAGCATAGACTCAATCTAACAAAATTTATGGAATGGAACAGGATAAGTTACTAATTCTGAATTCTCCATTATCTTTCTGACTAATCCCATCTTGAATAAGGACTTACACTCACAGAACTTAATATCAGTATTACTAATTATATATTCATCTATTGTTATGCATTACCATATTCTAAATTACATGAGTAACTCTATAGCAAAACTGTTGACAGGCAAAGGATAGTACATAGTATAGTAAGTGAAATTTCTTGTACAAATTGGATGTCTTACAGTTAATTGTTTCAATCCTTAAAATAAATTTTAACTAGGCAATTTATCCAAAAGTACTGGTTGGGCATCAGTAAACATAAAGTGAAGCAAAGAAATATTAAGCTCCTATGATTTGCAATCACTGAGCTTGCAAATATGTGTGTAATAAGAATTATACTATCTTTGTATATCACCTCACCTATTATACACAGCACTTTTCCCTTTATAAAAGAATTTCACCTTCATGATTGTTTAATGTTTGACAGATTTGAGAGTGGGAGAATATGCCAAGTATAAGAAATGATGTTATGGTATTATATAGGGGAACATATGAACAGCTGAGAGAGCAGGATTTAGATTAATTTATGGATGGCACAGTCATTACATTGTTGCTGTTGAGATAATCTACAAAAGGAAATTATTTTAGAAGGGAAGCACAGACAAGGCTTCACTTGTTCCCTTAAGCTGGAATGTCCTTCCTTTCTTCTTCCATCTCAGAGCAGTTTACTGTTCCCTCAAAGCTTAGCTCAAAGGCCATTTTCTTTATGAAGCCATCATTGATCCCTTTGAGTTTGCAATGAATTGCATCCCACTGTGTTCCCATAGCTCTTTCTATGTAGCAATAACAGAACATTTATTTCCCTCTTCTTCATAACTACTTGTTTACTTTATAAGCCTTCTTGAAGGCTGAGGCCAGCTTGTCATTGTTGTGTCTGTTATGCCTAGCATAGGGATCTGCAGAGCAAGGAATTCCATATGCACACACAGTACTGAACTAAAGGAAAAACTAGTTTAAAGAAATAAATAGTCCTGAAAAATATCTATATGTATAATATTCTGCTAGATACTGCAGCAGGGTATTTTGATGTCTTAATTGAGGTCAGGGACAGTGACAAAGTGAAGAATAGTCAAAGTGGAAGTAAAGAATTACTGAGGGACAATAATAAAAAGAGTAAAGAGGGAAGGTGGATTTGTAAGAAAACAACCTGTCAGATTTTTCATTCAGCTTTTATTTATTAAGGCTTCACTGTATACCAGACTATAAACTAATTAATTACTGGGGGTGTGTTGGTTGTCCTCACTAAAAGATTATGTCCAAATAGCATGTGAACAGAAAGATACAATGAAACAAGTTCAAGCCATGAATGTTAAGATTCATCTAACAATATTTTTCAAAAAACCAGGAGTATGCCTAAGATCCACTGATGATTCGGAGGTAGGGAGGAGTAATGTGTATCTTGAGGCAGGCAGGAACAAAAACTGGCTTAAGGCTCAAATTTTCCATTTCATATATTGAAACTTTTTTGTTTTATAAGTAGTTATGTTGTTAGACATGTCAAGTGCAGTTGTTTAAAAAATTGATCCATTGTAAGTTCAAATGGCATTTCATCCATGAATGATTATTTTAATACTATGTCATTTAAAAAACATTTTATTTACTTTAAAACTGCAGCGGGAAATTATTTTTAAACATCTGGCTATGATCAGAACTTCATAAGCAGTTTCTAGATGTCAATATAACATCAAAAAAGACCAAACAGAGAACACAGACTTCTCCTACCCAGAGACACAAAAGCAGCAGGAGCCCCAGCTTTGGCCAAGGCTGGCAGAATCCCTGAGAAACAGAGGGGTAAGTGCCTCTTCCTACAAAGGACATATTTAAGCTGAGAGGACATGCATATCCTCCACTAAAGGAAAACAGGTTTCTCCTGCCCAAAGACACAACAGCACCAAGGAGCTCAGCTCTAGCCAAGGTTAGCAGAAGCCCTGAGAAATAGAGGGATGAGTGCACCCTCCCCCAAAGTACATATTTAAAACTAAGAGGTGTTGTCCCTCCTTTCTGCTGAGGGAACACAGTCTTCTCCTGCCCAGAAACACAAAAGCAGAGGAGCATTGTTGTGCTTATCCTCTATTCAATATACACCAGCACAACAAGTAGAAAAAAATGCCACACTGCAAAAGACACTATGGGAAAGCATCGCAGAATATCACCATGCTTAGAGAATGAAGATGATGGATCTGAAGACCCAAAAAGTACCAGCCATCTATATAGCCTCTCTAAAAAATACTTTAGAGAGAAAATTTGGAGGATGTTCAAAGAACTCAAAGAATTTATGGAACAAACCGAATGAACCACAAGTAAGAATCAAGAGAACAGGAAAGTAGAAATGAGAAACATGAAAGTAGAAATAAGAAAACTCCAAACCAAAACTACAAAACTTGGAGCCAAAATAAAAGTCTCACTGGAAGGCCTCACCAACATAGTAAAACCTACTGAGGATAGAATCAGTGAGCTGGAAGATGATCTATATAACAACTCTCTACAACAGAAGAGTCTGGAAAAGAGCCTTAAAACAAAGAATCAGATGTTGGAAAAAATCTTTAAAGAATGTGAACAGATTAAAAATACAGGTCTGTGATAAACTTAATAGAAACAACTCAAGAATCATTGGAGTCCCAGAGGCCCAGCAAGGAAAACTCAAGAAAAATCAACAATCAAGGATATCTTTGCAGAAAAACTCCAAGAGTTAAAGAGTGCATGCAACCAAATACTACATGCCCAAAGAGTGGTGGCTAAAAGAGATCCAAAGAAAAACTGTCCAAAGCATATATCCTAGTCATAAAATTAATCCAACAAATAGGGATGGAATACCGAAGGCAACAAGATAAAAAAAAAAAAAGAAATTATGTAAAAAGGAGCAAAACTTAAGGTTTATAGCAGATTTGTCAAAAGCAATCCTCACGGTCAGAAGGCAGTGGTGGGATATAGAGACAAAAGTCAAAAAAATGAATGTTTTGCCAAGAAAACTTCACCTAGCCAGACTTATTTTCAGAGTTGAAGTAGATATACACAGCTTCACAGAGAAACAACTGTAAGTTGAGGAACTTTACAGACTCAAAACCAACCTGAAAAGAATATCTGAAGGGTTTACTTTAAGGCAAGGTAGACACAACAAACACAACATCTTACAAAAAGTTGACGTTAAACTCCATGACAATCATCTTTCTCAATGTCAATGCACTAAATACTTAAAATAATTGCTGACAGATCTGAAGAAAGACATCAACAGCAATATAATAATAGAAGGATATTTCAACAGTGCCCTGTCACATATTTACAGGCCAGTCAGGCTAATGCCCTACAAGAATATACTAGCTTTGAAGGCAGAAATGGAAGAAAATGGTTTAGTTAATATATGTAAAGCTTTCCACTCCCAGAGAACTGGATACACATTCTTCTCCAATGAACATGGATCATTCTCCAATATAGACCACATGCTGGGCCGTGAAACATACCTCCATAAAACCAAGAGGATAGAAATTGTAAGAACTACCTTCTTGGCCCGGAGAGATAGCACAGCGGCGTTTGCCTTGCAAGCAGCCGATCCAGGACCAAAAGGTGGTTGGTTCGAATCCCGGTGTCCCATATGGTCCCCGTGCCTGCCAGGAGCTATTTCTGAGCAGACAGCCAGGAGTAACCCCTGAGCACTGCCGGGTGTGACCCAAAAACCAAAAAAAAAAAAAAAAAAAAAAAAAGTACCTTCTCATATCATCATGCACTGAAAATAGAGGTGAATCACAAACACAGAGAAAAAGCTTTAATAATTGTAAATTAAATAACTTACTACTGAACAATGACTAGGTCAGAGATGAAATCAAAGAGAAAAACAGCAGATTTCTTGAAACAAACAAGAATGAGACACAAATTATCAGAATTTGTGGGACATGGCAAAAGTGGAATTAAGAGAAAAAATATAGCTTTACAAGATTCACCAAGAAGGAAGAAACCTACAGAAATAAGTTAATATGACAGCTTAAAATTTTGGAAAAAGAACAAGAAAATGAATCAAAAACAGGCACAGAAGTAAATAACAAAGCTTTGAGCGGAGGGAAATGGGGGACATTGGTGACAGGAAAGTTGCAAAGCTGAAGGGGGGATGTGCATTTTATGGCAAAGAAACAATTATAAACGTATGTGTGAACATGGTGCTTAAATAAATTATTACTAAAAATGAATTAAAGACTTTGATATCATACCTGAAATTAGAAGGTATATAAAAGAAAATGTAGGCACAACACATTATGAGATTATGACTAAAGGCATCTTTGAGGATAAAATAGTACTGTCCACACAAATGAAAACAGAGATAAACAAATGGGGTTATATTAAATTAAGAAGCTTCTAAACCTCAGAGGAAATAGTGACTAGTTTACAAAGGCCAGCCAAGAAATGGGTGAAACTATTGACCCAAGACCCATCTTATAAGGGACTAGTATTGAAGATAGACAAGGCACTAACAGAACTTAACAAGAAAAATATATCTAACATGATCAAAAATGGAGAGAAGAAATGAACAGACATTTTCTTAAAAAGAAATGCAGATGGACAAAAGACACATGAAAAATTACTCCACATCACTAATAATCAGGGATATGCACATCAAATCAACAATGAGGAATCATCTCATGCCACAGAGACTGGAACACATCACAAAGAACAAGTACAACCCATGCTGGCAGGAATGTGGGAAGAAAGGAAACCTCATTTACTGCTGGTTGGAATGTTATCTACCCCAATATTTCTGGAAAACAATATAGATAATCCTTAAAGAGCTGCAAATTGAACTCATATGATTCAGCAATAGCATTTCTAGGGATATACCCTACAAACACAAAAACATAATAGAAAATGCCCTCTGTACTCTTATGTTTATAGTAGCACTGTTTAGAATAACCAGAATCTGGCAAAACCCAAGTTCCACAATAGATGAGTGGCTAAAGAGATTGTGATACATTTACACAATGGAATACTATGCAGATAATAGGAAAAATGAAGTTATGAAATTTGCTTATACATAGATGGATAAGCAGACTATTCTGTTGAACAAAATGAGTCACACGGAGAGGATAGACATAGACTAGTGTCACTCTTCTTGGAATATAATAAAAAAAGACTGTATGGCAATAATATTTAGAGACAATAGAGCTGAACACCAGGAGCACCAGCTCATAACATAAAGCTTGCAACTAAGAGCAGTGAGTGCAGATAGAGAGAGCACTAACCATGAGTATGATAGTGGGGGAGAGAGGAAGAATGTATGTCTGAGAGACAGGCAAGGAATTAGGATGGGGAGGCAAATAGGGGACATTTATGAGAGATTATACTGGGGAAGGATAGTGTACTTTTTATGACTAAAATCCTGGCATGAAAATTTTGTAAACATGGTGATTTAAAAAAGCATATCCTAAAACTATCCCTACCCCTAAACTTTACATAAACCTAACCCTAACTTTAAACTTATACCTTAGCATACTCTAACCTTAAACCTAACAATAACATTACACTAACCCTAATCTATCCCTAACTCTAAACCTAAATCTAAACCTAAGCCTAATCCTAATGCATAAACCATAACCCTAATCCTAATCATGGTTTTTCAAACATGAAAAAACAGAGTATGTGGAAATAAAATAAAAGAATATTTAAAAGAGAAAGAAGCAAAGAAAGAAAGGAAGGAAGGAAAGAAAGAAGGAAGGAAGGAGGAAGGAAGGAAGGAAGGAAGGAAGGAAGGAAGGAAGGAAGGAAGGAAGGAAGGAAGGAAGGAAGGAAGGAAGGAAGGAAGGAAGGAAGGAAGGAAGGAAGGAAGGAAGGAAGGAAGAAGACCAAAAAATGCACAGAAAGGGGAACCTAAGAGAAAACCTTAAGATCTTTTTAGGGCCAGAGAGACAGTACAACAAACTGCACCTTTGTCAATGTGGTGCTGACCCAGGTTCAATCCCTGACACCACATATGGTTCCACAGTACTACCACAAGTGATCCCTGAGCACAGAGACAGGAAGCAGGGAATACCTTTGAAATCACCGAAATCTAAGAAATCCCCATAAAGCAGAAAATGAGAAATAAATGACTTAAGTTTTTATCATGAAAATGAACATTTATTAAGTCCTTCTATAAGGCTCAGGCACTGTGAGAAATACATTACTCTCTTCTGTTACTCAGGACAAAATTAAATAAATGAATTGAATTGGAATTAAATGTTAAAACCTGCCTGAGAGCAAATATTAAAAAATACTGAAGACATTCATTTTTTTTTAAGTTAGACAGGACCAATTCCAAAAAGTCAATTGCAAGTGCCCAAGCCTCGGTGATCCCACATTTGCCTATCTATAAAACACAGTAACCCCCTTTTTGGAGGGCTCTGAAGGAAGTAAAACCTTACTGTTGTGATTCCTATGGGAAAACAACTGCCAATTTACTACAAACAACCAAGCAGAAGTACAACATGTGTACTGATCTACCTAGACTGTCAGTCTAAATAGAAACTTCCTGGCTGTGGTTTTAATTGGAAATGGAACCCTTCCTTTGCTGTCCAAATTTATTACACTTCCACATCACACTCGGGTTTTCATCTAGGAGACAAGTCATTTAGGTGATGGATGAGGCAATATTTATATATCATCTTGCAAAGTAAGCAAAGAGACTTCCAGTTTAAAAGCAATATAATGCTATCGGTAGAGTCTAGTAATATTTAGAGGGGTAGAATGTATAGAGTTAAATATTTTAAATAACTTTATACTGTGATTTTTGGATCAGCTGCACGAGTAGAATATACCTATTTATTCTGATACATGTCCCTCTCAAAATCTATTTGTATAAAGGATTTTTATTTGAGTTTAATATTTATTTTTCCAATCTCATGATTCTTCCTCTTGAAGTTTTATGAGTACTTTTAGTAATGTTCATACAACTACCCAGTGATTTACTAATTAAAATAAATGAGAAATTAAGAACCATGGTTAATGGAGTTTTAGCAAAGACCTTGCGTTAATTATGGATGCAACGAGAGAAGATAAAATTTAACTAGGAGAGCCTGAACAGCCAAGGCTATGAAAGAAACACAATTATTAAAATATTTTATCATCACATAATGAGAAAAAGCATATAGATAAACAAGATAAAACAAACCATAGATCACTATGCAAAAAGAAAAAGCCTATCAAAAGCAAAAAATGAGAATTATTATAATTTGCTAATACTAATGAAAAGCAATATGCCCAGTTTTGATGAATATGTCCATAATACTGCAACCCAGCAGATTGGCTTCTGGATGACCATTTTGGGGAAAAAGAAACAATGAAACAAAACTCTTTCTCATATGCAATAAGAAATAAGTACACTTATGCATCTGTAGATTGATTTGCAATAGCAACAAACTAAAATAAAACAAAACTACATTCCCAAACATCTACAAGCAAAAGATGTATTTACAAATGAAATATACAGCAACTATATAACATATAATATGCTTGAAGCAGGACAGGCAGATCAAATGTACAATTTACCAAAAATGTTGAATAAAAAACAAGTTATTCTAGGAAGTAATATTAAAATCCCCAAATCAAAACAATATAATTTTATGAGCATTAAAATTGGTGTAACTGACTTCCTTACACCTATATTCATTGCAGCACTATTTACAATAGCCAGAGTCTGGAAACAACTAAGATGCTCTTCAACAGATGAATAGTTAAAGAAACTGTGGTACATATATACAATGGAATATTATGCAGCCATCAGGAGACATGAAACCATGAAATTTTCCTATGTATGGATGTACATGGAATCTATTATGCTGAGTGAAATAAGTCAGAGGGAGAGAGGCACAGAATAGTTTCAGTCATCTATGGGTCCTAAAAAAGATGAAAGACATTCTTGCAATAATTTTCAGAAACAAAAGAGAGGAGGGCTGAAAGTTACAGCTCACTACGTGAAGCTCACCACAAAGAGTGATGAGTGCAACTAGAAAAATAACTACATTGAGAACTATCATAAAATGTGAATGAATGAGGAAAGTAGAAAGCCTGTCTCGAGTACAGGCGAGGCTGGGGTGGGGATGAGGGAGATTTGGAACATTGGAAATGGGAATGTTGTACTGTTGAAGGGGGATGTTCTTTACATGACTGAAACCTAACCACAATCATGTTTGTAATCAAGGTGTTTAAGTAAAGATATTAATTTAAAAAAGAAATGGAAAAAAATAAAATTGGTGTAACTGATATAAAAATACAGACTAGATTGACAACACTGGTACCATTGTAGATTCAAGAAATGAATTACTAGATGGAGACAAAGACTATTTCTATTCACTCAATAATATTTATTAATTAAAAATCCTAAGAAAAAATAATTCATTCTAAGGTAAGTTAAAATTGCATTTGTTGGGCCCGGAGAGATAGCACAGCGGTGTTTGCCTTGCAAGCAGCTGATCCAGGACCAAAGGTGGTTGGTTCGAATCCCGGTGTCCCATATGGTCCCCCATGCCTGCCAGGAGCTATTTCTGAGCAGACAGCCAGGAGTAACCCCTGAGCACCGCCGGGTGTAACCCAAAAACCAAAAAAAAAAAAAAATTGCATTTGTTACATTGTATTGTATGTTTAAGGTGCTGAAAAATTTAAATTACTTTATAATATCTTCAATTTTAATGACCTCCTATGAGCTTTTCCATCCAAAGATCATGCATGAATTAGATAAAGAAATGTTATGATGAATATAAACATACCGAGACTTAGTATGGGCAGACACAAAATAAAAATTATATGCGTTGTAGCTTGTATTGTGGAAGAAAAAAGGGACATAAACAAGTGAGCAATATTTAAAATCACCAATAGCAGACATTTATAACTAATTGATACAGAAGGTATCCAGTAGGTAAAATAATAGGTGTTCTCTCTGATGTATCTATATCAGTCCTATCTTGGATGTTAAACATTTTGATTTCTATTAATAACTTGAATAAAGAAAAGTGAAGCAGGTTTAAGAGGATGGATGGTTAAGGGATGTAGAAGAGGTATAACTTTAGAAAAGGCTATCATTTAGGGTCTTTTGAGAAGAATGCTTTAATAAAGACATGAATAAAATATAGAAACAAGCAAAGAACCTCAAACTGAAGGAGTAAAAAGTAAAGCCGGTTGTAAGAGATATATGAAAAATTTGCAAGCAGGGAGGTTAGAAGGGCAAGGTTCTGGGACCCCTTGTACATCAGTGCTATAGAGGTGTGGTATATATTTAAGCCACAGAGACAACCTATAGAAACATAGTATTCAAACTACAGCAACCAACTTAAAGTGCATGTTAAATGGCCTAGCTTGGAGGTTGTATGGAACCTGAGGACACATGTGGAGGGAGGTTGATATTAGTGTTGGGAATGATGTGGTGATATTGAAACATGATATGCCTGAAACTCTATCATTAAATAATTTAAATCATGATGTCTTAACAAAAACATTTAAGATAAGACATTTTTTCAATATCACATATAGCAGATCTGAAAAATATAGTTGCAAGTAGAGAAAACTAAGCAAAAGTATGATCAAAGTGTCTATTAAAGAGACATGCATTGTCTTTTACATGCATGCATATAAGGCTCCACTCACTATTCTCCATCCCCTGGAGAATGGGTCTGAGAAGGGTAGCTGGAAGAATTAATAAACCTCGACACTCATATGGGAGAAAAGCATGAATATGGAGGTCTTCCAGCCTTGAGGGCCCACCAAACTGACCTTCCACAATCTTTATGACCAACTCAATCCACAATCAGGAGGAGGAGGGTCCAGTGATGAACAAAAGTGTCTTATCTCAAGTTTATCAAGTAGAGGTAGGCATTTTACATGTCAAAAGGGATGGGTTGAAAGGAAAGAGGAATCTGGGGAAAGTCTTTGTTCTGGATAAAATGGGATGATGGGATGTAGTCCAATAGTTCAGTATAGGGTATTTTCTACAGCAGATTTAATTCTGAATCTATCTGTAGTGGATTTATTTCTCAATAGTGTGGGTCTCTGTGTTCTGATAAAGAAGGGATGCCATTTTGTAAGGACCACATGTTGTAAACTATATGTAAACCATAAGCCTGTTTCCATTAATATAGACCCCAAGCTACCTGGTCATACCAGGTAACCTATCTAAAAATGACACAAGAGAGCAGGAAGAAGGTACCCTAGACAAGAATTAATTATTTTTAAAGATCATCATAAGCTAGAATCTTTCTATAATCCCTCCATATATAATATGACTTGTGACCTTTGGCATGGTTGTCTCCTCTGGGGAGACAGTCCTGACCAGTCTGGTCTGTACAGGGCTTATGGCTTATGTAATAAAACTTTGTTTAGCTTTACTACAATTGTGTAATTCTCAACTCTGGACCTTAACAAATAGAACAGAAATAATGGGAAGATACTGAATCAAACAAGAACTTGTTATACTAGGATTCTTTTTTTTTTTTTTTTTTTTTTTTGGTTTTTGGGCCACACCCATTTGACGCTCAGGGGTTACTCCTGGCTATGCACTCAGAAGTCGCTCCTGGCTTGGGGGACCATATGGGACGCCGGGGGATTGAACCGCGGTCCGTCCTAGGCTAGCGCAGGCAAGGCAGGCACCTTACCTCCAGCGCCACCGCCTGGCCCCTTATACTAGGATTCTTAAGAGTGTATGCATACATATGATCTAATTATATAGCATACTGCTTATGTAACCTGTTATAGTATTATGCATATATAGATTTACAATATGGCATACTATATACTGCATTATATATACTGTATATATACTGTAATATATACATATATACATATTACATACTATAGTATTGGAAAAATAGATTTCAAATAAGGCAAGAGTGGGAAGCAGTGAGACATAAATAAATAATACAATATTCTAGTCATAAGTTATAGAGACAATGAAAAAGTAGTCAAATTTGGGAGGCATTTTGAAGGCATATCTAACAAAATTTGCTGATGGATGTTATGAGAGATATAAAGGAGTTAAAGGGAATTTACTTGTCTTGAGCAAGTGCATTAATATAAGCTTCTGTTTACAAATGGGAGAAGATAATAAACAAATGATTTGGGGAGAAAAAATTAAAAATTCTATAATAATGTCATTTTCACTGCCTTTTAGACATCCAAGTGGAGACAGGTAGGAGGCAGCTAACTATATAACAATTATGGATATTGTAACAACAAAAAAAATCAGAAACATCACACTACTTTTCTCAACATCTCACCCACAAGTATATGAATTTGTCAGTTAGCCAACAGTTGCTGTCATTATTCAAGTTTTAGTTGATAAATATAATATATACTCCACTCTCTATGATCTTTAGCAGCGTATTTCCATTTATACAATGTTTTTCATGGAAAAGAAAGCAGGGATGGAAACAAAAAGTGTGAATTGTTTCTCTTAGGTCTGAATGAAGACTCTACTCATCACAATATGTGTATTTCTGTACACTGTTTACAGATTGCAGTTTTCTGAGGTTAGTTAAGATAAAATGATTTTTAAATAATGAAATCACAACATTACAGTGCACCACCCAACTAATAAATATAATTTTAAGTGGATTTTTTACAATTGTTGTAGTATACATATTGCAAAGAATATAAGCGGAGAATGCACACTTTGATTTGAGTGGGGCATCCAAGTCAGAATGCTTAAATTTTTATCATGTTCCCACAATTTTTAGGATACTACTTAGCCTCATGTCCTAATTACCTCACTATTTAAATAAGTGTAAGTATAGAAATGAGAATTACACACACACACACACACACACACACACACACACACAATCCAAACATTTACTACAATGTTTGGCACCAGGTAAGTTCTTGTTAAATAACAGCTACAAATATTGTTTGCAAAAACATAATACAAGCTCATTTTGACAAACACAAATCAAGTATAACTTCCTCTGTATCTTCCTATGAGGAATAAGATCTCAGGGACCTAGTGGATGTCCAAAACCAGACAGTAAAGAATCCTAAACACAATATATACACCAATGATAAAGCCTAAGTTGATTTATAAATTGATAAGAAAATAATAGTAGTAGTTAATACAAATAACTATAGCAACACATTTTAAATATGTATGTGAACATGGACTCTCCTTCATCTCCTTTCTCTCTCAAAATAACATTATATAAAATCTTTAGGCTGCATAGAAAAATTTAGACAGGTAGCTGAAACTGTACAAAGTCAACTGTGGCTAAGAGGGACAACTATACTGCTATGTGCTTCAAAATATACTCAGAATTATTAAGGCACTGACTGCAGAAATAGCTTATTTTTTTTGTTGTTTTTTTTTTGTTTTTTTGGGCCACACCCGACGTTGCTCAGGGGTTACTCCTGGCTGTCTGCTCAGAAATAGCTCCTGGCAGGCACGGGGGACCATATGGGACACCGGGATTTGAACCAACCACCTTTGGTCCTGGATCAGCCGCTTGCAAGGCAAACACCGCTGTGCTATCTCTCCAGGCCCCAGAAATAGCTTATTAGCACTATTCTGAGTTAAGACAACTGCCACATGGATAAAACTACTCCCTAACACCACATACAAGATTTGTCTTTCTAAGCCTTGATATCAAAACCTGTGTAAAATAATGAATGGTGGATGGATCATGGAACTCTGGTGCTGGACATGGTAGAACAGTATTGCAAATATAAAATAACCTGATAGTACCATATATATAACATAGAGTGGTCCAGGCATCCAAACCAACCCACGATGCACTATCATATGTCTACCAATTCATTCT
This sequence comes from Suncus etruscus, assembly GCF_024139225.1. Taxonomy (NCBI): domain Eukaryota; kingdom Metazoa; phylum Chordata; class Mammalia; order Eulipotyphla; family Soricidae; genus Suncus; species Suncus etruscus. Next base: position 25,855,962 of record NC_064866.1, on the reverse strand, counting down.
GCCACGTGCACATCCTCTTGTGCAAAATGTGTTGCCCTTACACGTATTTTTCTTTCTCAAGACAGTGAATCGATTCAGACTATTTTACTCTTTATATGAAACATTGCCAAGAAAAAAGGAAACGAGAAAAAGCAAAAAGTCACATGTGATAGTGAAAAGTCACAGTGCACACATGACCCAGTGAGAATATCACTGTTAGATATCTCAATGAATATCAAACCTCTGGAACCAAAGGGCTATTTCATTTTACTGAAGCAATATCCAGTTCAGTGCTTCATTTAATATTTTAGGAGCCTGCTTCAAAGTAGGTCAGAGAGTGAAAACCAATTCTGGATTTTTTTCTAAGTTCGCATCTTTCTTTAATTTTCATGAAACCAATAGTATGTGAATCTATTCCCAGCAAGACCAGAAGAAACTTATAACCTGCCAATCTCAGTAAGTTCTTTCCAACATTATGGGTGTGAAACAACTTTCATCATGTTCCTCTTTTCTAAGAAAAGAGAGTCTGAAATTTAAAAAAGGCACATGAAAACTTAGTCTGTTCCTCGTTCTGGTGAAGTTAAAATCAAAGCAGATTTCACACTAACCACTTTATACAAGGAATATGTTTCAATATGTAATTGCTTCCAAATGACTAATTCAAATGAAATGGAACACTTTACTTAGGGTACAGGCCTTCTTATAAAAGTTTACGTAAAGAGGTGCAAGTGGTAGGGTGTCTACCTTGCACATGCTAGGACAGACTGTGGTTCAATCCCCTCATGTCCCATATGGTCCTCAAGCCAGGAGCGGTTTCTGAGCTTCATGGCCAGGAGTAACCCCTGAGCGCCACTGGGTATGTCCCCCCACAAAATAAAAAAAGTTTTCATAAAGAAAAGAAATATGGGAAGAAGTCAAATGAGTTTTTCCTAGTCTCATAGGATGGTTTGCCTGCCAACAAATGCAAAACAAGAATATATAAATTTCTGTCTAATGAAAGTTATGGAAAAGCCTCTGAAATATGATGTTCTTCTGGAATAAAGGACTTTCATAATTTTATTTTATCAACTAATAAAAATGGATCTATTTTAAAGACCAAAAAATATAATTCATCAAAATATGTGGATATAATTATTGATTTTAATAAAAAGTTATAAAGGAATAAAAAGTGCAAAAAGTTGAAAATATGCAATTATGAATAAGAAAAATCAAGTAGCCAAAATACATTAAAAACTCTTTTCATTAAGCAAGAAAATATGATTTTTAAAATGAAATATTTTTATATTCAAATATATCTTGTATATTAATACTAATTAATTATTTTACCTTGGCAGAAAGTTAGTCAGAATATGAACTATTTTATTGTTCTGCTTTTGTTTTGTTTTGCTTTTGGTTTTTGGGTCACATCCGGCAGCACTCTGGCTCTACGCTCAGAAATTGCTCCTGGCAGGCTCAGGAGCTCAGGCTCATATGGAATGCCAGGAATCGAACTACTGTCCTTTTGCATGCAAGGCAAATGCCTCCATGCTATCTCTCTGGCCCCATGTTCTGCTTTTTGTTAAACTGCACTTATCTAACTGATAACATCCTATATTAGAATATCTTTTAGTGTTATAATATATAGTAATAGTTATGATCTAAAAATAGCATATTGTGAAAAACTAGCAAGTGTAGTATATTATATTATGATATAACTATCTTTCTAGAAGACAATATGCACCTTTTAAGAATCTCCAAGTGTAAAAGCCAAACATTCTAAATGTCTATAAATAGAAGATTGATTAAAGACATATTCCTATGTTAAATACAATATAATATATCTCAAAATGCATTATATTTTTAAAGGAAGTTAAGCAATGTGATGTGCATAATACATTTCCATTTGTGCATGTTTCCCACAATGGAAAACATATGATACTTAAATGTTATGGATCACAACCAGATATTTTTCACTATTAATTTTCAAAATAAGGAAATAAATTTAAAGTATAATAATATATAGTAGTATAAAGTATAGTAATATAATAATAGAGGTCAAGCACAGCTCATAGGAAGGATAAAAGTAATTTTGTGAAGTTTTTATTTCAGTAGTAGATGTGAACAACTGGTTACTGGGCTCTTATATAAAGTGTATCTCTCACAGAGGATCACTTTACAACAGACTGGAAGTCCTGTAGATAGTTTAAAAAGGGTAATTTGCTCATCTTCAGTTTGTAGCTCTCAGGTCTCCTGTATATTCTACAAAGAGTGTGGAAGGAATTATTTCCTTTACTTCCAGTAGTGCTTGGATCAAAGCAAAGAGAACAGGGCCGAGATAAGAGCTCACACCCTAATTTCTTGTCTCATTTCACACTCTAATTAGATGTCTCACACCCTAATTTCAACCAATGTCTCTTTCTCCCTGCCTGATAAAGATAGCACCCACTCCATTCATGAGTACTTATAGTCCTACTTTTTTTTTTTTTTTTTTTGGTTTTTGGGCCACACCCAGTAACGCTCAGGGGTTACTCCTGGCTATGCGCTCAGGAGTTGCTCCTGGCTTGGGGGACCATATGGGACACCGGGGGATCGAACTGCGGTCCGTCCAAGGCTAGCACAGGCAAGGCAGGCACCTTACCTTTAGCGCCACCGCCCGGCCCTTATAGTCCTACTTTTTAGCCTCAAAAGTGAGTTCAACATTCCCCAAATTCTGCAGTGTTGGTACATGAAGTAAGAAGGATGCACTTCTGCTGGATATGCCCCCCCAAGAAGAGAATATCTAAGATTGTTTACATATAAGAACATAGATTGTTTACATATAAGAACATAGATTGTTTACATATAAGAATTTATGAAAACATCACATTTACAAACAAGATTATTCTAAACAAAATGTGATGACTGAAAATTAAAAGGATGTGCTTTATGTGCTATACTCAACTCAGTGTTCTAACCAAATATTGAAAAAGTTGAAAAAATATCTAATCAAGATGAGAACATAATTAAAATATATTATTCCCATATAACTAACCATGTATAGCTCTCAATATAACATAAGTTAGTATATAATGAGAAAATTTTAAGAACAGTATCATATTACTAAAAAGTTAAAAACTTTATATTATATAAATCCAATTTTGTAAAACTAGATATGAGATATATAAGAGTTATAGCAAAATGACTTCATTCTTTTGTTAGAGTTCCATGTTTTATAAATTTTCTATTTAAAGGAATATTTTTAATTGGCCATAGAAAATAACCTTCATACATGCTTTAATTTAAAGCTCTAAGGAGTTTATGCAGCTAGAGTTATGATAAAAGTTCTCAAAAAACACAAAACATCCTGGAAATTCAAATGCTATATCAACCAAATGGTCAACTAAAATTATTATTTATTTCTAAGTCTATGACAAATATAATAACACAGAAAAATTAGTAAATCATAGTAAATCACGTAAAATAGTAAAATAGTAAATCATGTTAACTTAAAGTAAAAATCTAAAAAAACAGAAAAATCAATTTAAAAGACAGTGAGTAGTCTGCAACAGAGAATACGGTGAATACTCATCTATTTCATTTTTGAGGGGGTCTCACCCGGCAGCGCTCAGGGGTTTCTCCTGGCTCTATGCTCAGAAATCTCATCTGGCAGGCTCAGGGGACCATATGGGATGCCGGGATTTGAACCACTGTTCTTTTGCATGCAAAGCAAATGCCCCATCTCCATGCTATCTCTCCGGCCCTCACATATCTCATTTAAAGAGCAGTAATACAGTTATAGTTAGAATACAGTAAACACACAAAAGAAATAAGACATAAAAATGCTGTGAGAGTTTAGTAGTAAACGCAGTAGAATTCTTTTAGAGATATTGTATTACATTATATTATATGTCCATATGCATATACATATGTTTTCAGATTTTAAAATCAGCTGAAATTCTACATACCTTAATTACAAGAGTATATACATATATATATACAAAGAGAATGATTTAGGCTGAAATATGTAGGGAGTAACTAGACAAACCAAATTGGGTTAAATCTTAAAGGATGGCTGGAAAACATGAGAAAAGATAAAGCAAGGAAAAAACTTGTGCTTGGTAGAAAAATACAAAATAAAGTATTTTTTTATATGATAATGCTAGTTCTCAAAGTGAAAGGACCAAAATGCCAAACACCTATAAATAGTTTTGAAATCAAGCATGGGAAGGCCTCCATCAAAAAAAAAAAAAGTCTTATACTTTTCCTTCAGGACTCCAAAACAATATGGAAGAACTATGTAATTTCCAGAATATTTCTCACACATTGCAAGTGATATTGCTCTAGAGTGAAAGCAGATAAAGCTACCTCTAGGAAGAATGAAGGAGGTAATTCAAAGGAGTTCTCTATGAGATAGAAGTTTCACTTTCGAAAGTGTGCATTTGTGTATTCAGTTAAATGTTTTCTCTAATCAAATAAAACTGGAGTTCCAGGTAAATGAGCCATGCTTCTGTTCCTCAGTGTATTCCAATATCAGAAGTCACTCTACCATGAACTATGAACCAGGTTGTCATTTATATGCTGTGACTCCTTCTGCTCCAGGTTGCTTTATTTTTTTCCTGTCCTTTTCAACACTGTTTAACTTTATGCCTTTGACTACCTGGTAGTACTTCCAAGTGGATAAATAAGATTTAACATAACAATACTTCATGTTCGAACTGTGAACGCTACCTTACTTCTTTGCTTCCCCGTGCCCTCTGGATAAATACAATTTTATATTAATTTTGCTTAGGATGTCTTACTTTCTTTGAAAGCTGGGACCATATGTAATTTGCCTTCGATTCTCACCACCACCACTAGGTTTTGCAGGTGCATCCTACTTTATTTGCTCTATATAAAATAGTCTGGAGAAGGAGCCAGAGTGGTGACATAAGCAGTAAGACATCTGCCTTGCTCGAGCTAGCCTAGGACCCACTGTGGTTCAATCTCCCGGCTTCCCATATGGTCCCCCAAGCCAGGAGCGATTTCTGAGCACATAGACAAGAGTAACCCTTGAGCATCACCAGGTGTGGCTCCTAAACCAATAATTAATTAATTAATTAATTAATTAAATAGTCTGAAGAAATATTGGTTAAGCATTAACAAGGTCACACAGAACACCATCTGGGGAAGGGAGGAATGCACAGTAGAAGATGGCTTTAGATTTTGCTTGTACTGCCATAATGTTTTTTAGTTCCACCCTAAGCCTCCCCCATCAAGCATATAAGATATGCCTCTAGTGTATCAGCCCAATTCTTATATTTCCCTTTCAGTCCGATTGCTAGTCCTAAACCCCCAGGAGATGCCATGATATTTTGATGGAAAATAATGCTTATAAACCCAGATTTTAAAAAAATGTTGCACACTATGCCTTGATGCAATACAAAATAAGGAGCTATTGTAGGGCCCTCAAAAGGAAACAAATGAGAGAGTGATATATCAGAAAGATTGATCTTCATGAAACTTAATTGATTGCAAGCAGAAATTATGTTTTTTCTAAGAGTCTAAATAATGAAGTAACAACAATAAAGTGCTAATAATGAAGGAATTATATGTTCTAAACTTTTCAAGCCAGGCATAAATAAGAGATAAATCAGTTCAAATGAAAGATGTCACTGTGATTAAAACTTCATTTAGTGAATTAGGTTTCACGTGAATAGTATATTTTAAAATTAGTCAATTATAATGTAAGTCAATGTCATTTCTAGTTTTAGGAAAATTGCTATTAATACCTTATTGAAAATGCAACTGAGCTTATCAAATTAATTTTTCAAAAGCTACCTGATAGCTGCCAGATGGTAATCTGTAAAGTTGATAGCCTTGAGACTATGAAACACTACTTACTTTATACTATAGGTTCCTTGAAAAACATCAAACTTGAAGGTTTTCTACTAATTCAATGAAACCCATTTTAATATAACAAACTATGTTTTATTCATATATTATCACAAACATCAAAGGCTTTTTTCTTTAATAGGAGTCTATCTAGAAATAGAATAACATGGAATGATCCTGGGTAAACCTGTATTGGTACTTGAATAAATGCCTATCAAGAGGGTAGGCATATTAGCATGTTTCTGAAAAAAAAAAAAAAATAAAACCATTTACATATCATTTTTTGACATTTTATTTTGAAAAATTATACCCATTCTTTTAATTATTTTACCAAGTGTAATGAGGGGACTGCTAACTACACCTCATAGTATATTGCTTTCTCCATTTTTTTTAGTAATATGCATCTACTTGTAATTAAAGGCATGCTGCATTAATGATGCCGAAAGCCTCTAAGGAAAACATCTAATGTCCACTTCACATTATTATGCCAGAATTACATGCACAGAAGACTTTTTAATAATCTTTGTTTCCTAATTTAGTTTTGGTTGGCTCTGAAATCCATAGCAGCACTCAAGGGCTCGCATTTCTACAGTCATCAGCACTTCTGTACCATAAATTGTACAAACGCACACAACTTCTCATGTCTGTAGTTTGCTTTTCAAAGCTTGTGTTTAAGTTATCCAGGAAATTGGTTGCAGACTGGAGAGATAATTGCAGATAATTTTGCCATTTTTAAGTCACCAGAGTGTTTTATGGAAATATGACAGCTAAGTTTGTCTAAACACAAAGAACAAGTCATAGCTTTGCTTTGTCATGTCAGATTTACACATGGATTTCAGATCATCCTATTTGGTCTAGATGCAAATTAAAACAAATTCTGACAAAAGTGTATTATCTGCTACTTTTATGTAGCTGAAAGAGGAATATATATATATATATATATATATATATATATATATATATATATATATATATATATATATATATATATATATATATATATATATATATATATAACATGTCATCCCAGCCTAAAAATTGTGGTCAATCCTCATCTGTACTCCCAATTCTTCCCCTTTAACAATAACAACAACAACAACAAATACAACATAGTGTTTTATTCTCCAACAACTTAAAATTTAAAGATAATTCATGGTTTGAATGTGCATTTATTTCACTAGAATAAATAGAAGTAACAGAATTCTGTTAAAGTATATAAATGCTGGTATTATTATATACAGCAATATAGAATTCTTAGTTATTAAGTAGGTTATTTAGCTGAAGAGAATGAGATAGATTGTTAAATAAAATTATGCAACCTTTTTTACCACCCAAGTTTCAGTCTAGAGTAAATCCAGCACTCCATGATGTCATTGGCAAATAATAGAGTGAATGCACTGAGCAGTTCCATAGGCTCAATTGTACTAGAACTTCAACTTTATACAAAATAAATTGGCTCTGAGAATTACAGAGTATTTCTCTGGCCAAATGTCCCCTCGGTGCTCAGAATTGCTACAGTCACAGCTAATAAGGGTGTCACTAGCTGAGCCGGTGATTACTGAAAGCATTTTGCAGCAAACATTTACATATAAGGGCTAAGTAGCGATTGTGCTTATGTGGCAGCTACCCTGATGTAATAGGCCATAATGACACCAAGGAAGCAGGTTGGATGCGTGTGTCAAGGAGGGGAGAATGTAAAAGTCATAATATAAATGACTTTATGGATTCCCATTAGACCTTGGGCTATAGAGTATCTAAACAGGTCTGATATGACAGCCACTTGAGAGAGCTTTACAGCCAAGTGTCAGGAACCCTTACATTAAGGAGTTTTATGGAAAACCCAAAAGTGTAAAGAGGAAGTGTTACTATATTAGTTAGCCACTATGATTTACTTGGTATGTGTCATGCATACAAAATGGGCTCCAGTGTGTATGCAGTTAGAGGAGAGATTATTAATTCTGTGATGCCAATCATATTTATATAAAGTAGTCCAAATTAAGCAATGTCAGGTAGTAGCTCTCATGGCTTCCACAAGTCCTTGAAAAACAATTCTACTCAATGACAAGCTTAAATCCACCGAAGTTTCTAACTGTGTGCATCCTACCCAGATGCAGCTTTTAAAAAGACTCCTCTGGAGTTCCTTGTACACTTATAATGTATACATGGCATTTTACATGAGAGAGCTGGAGAGCATCACTTTAATTACCTTTCTTTTCCTTTGTAGCCTTCACCTCACTTACTCAGTGGTCTGGTTGGAATTGCTTGTTTCAGGACCTTAGACCTTATTCTCTGTGGAAGGCAGGCATGAAAAGTTCTATAATGTGACTTTTTTTCCTCCCCACTCATAATGAAAGAAAAGCATCCTGAAGATACTAAGACAATCCTCCATCATGATGGACAGGATGGTACTGAGCAAGCATTAACCAAGATCAGAGACACTTTCCCTTCCCTCACACACTGCACATCTCACTAGACCTAGCCAACTGGAAATGAGTCTCTGAAAACAGAGTGTTTGCTATTTTACTTTAACTCCATTTTTTCTTAATTCCAGAAGAGATATACAGCCACAAACATTCATCCAGTATACATTGCTAGAGTGTTATTAATTATATAAAGAGTTGGTGGCCAGGACATGCACAAGATCCTGGGTTTGAACACTGACCCTCTTTCGGCCCCTGTGTACTTACTACATAGATAGTGTGGCCTCTAAAATAATAACAGAAAGTAATAATAATGCTAATCATGATGATAAAAATGAAGAGTTGGTCCACAACTCACCCCCATGCAAAAGAAGTAGAAGTTAACACCCAGCCTGTCAACTGGAAGCACTTTCACCTCAGATATGCAATGAGATCTTAAGCTTGATTTTCTCAAAAAGAGATTATTGAAGACCTTCTAAAAAACGAACAAATGCCTTTTCTCTTTTAGAGTTACTCCAGTCTCACCGATATGTTTGAATAAGCTCTTCTTCTAGAAGTCTGTGATTTCCAAAATGCACCTCCTTTGCAAATTACATACCTATTTCCCAGGGAGATGGTCTTTTCTTTGAAATATTTAGTCTTTCAGGGCACTTTAGTCATAGTGACACCTAATAGCCAAGCTCTTTTTCTCAGTCTCTACAAAATCAGGTTTAGACTATAATTCAAACCAGTCCCCAAAGGCACTTCTGAAAAATGGCAAGCCCTTAGCTTTTAGGTGAAAACACTCTTTATTGCTCAAAATTGTTTCCTGTTACAAAACCTTTTCTATAGTGCTAGGTCTAAGAGGATCCTATGCTAATTTAACTCTCTGGGGACTAGGAGCAGATGTTCCTTTGATTAATAGTTTCACTATCATGAAAATGCCAGGCCAGGTTCAAGATAATAAAGTTAGGCAAGAATACCATTAAAATCTGCCATACGATTATGTCTGCCATGGGAAGAGGGAGAAAGAAATGAGTTCACAGTGTCTGTGTCAACTATAGACCACCTAAACTTTAGCACACCCTATGAATATGATGTCTGAATTTTTCAAAATGTTGACCCATAACATTTTAACTAGAAAATTCTTTTATCTATATTTTAGTGGTGTAGTTTCAGCAGTGACCTCAGTGAAAATCCAAACTATCACTCCAATGTTATTTTTACCTATATATTAAATTTTCCACCCAGACAATATAAACCTTTATATTTATATTATATATATATATATATTTATAATAACTGACTTTGCTTATCAAAAGGTATATTTTTGACTTTGTGTGCCATCTTTGTAGCATTATATTATTTATGGCTATATTACAGAAACCATAATTTCACCATTCTAACATTTGCCTCTTAAATACCAGTAGTAGGGCTGAAGTAATAGCACAACAGTAGGGCTTCTGTCTTGTACATGCCCAACCTCGGATGGATCCTGATTTGATTCTCAGCATCCCATATGGTCCCCTGAGCCTGCCAGGAGCAATTTCTGTGTGCAGAGTCAGGAGTAACCCCTGAGCACCTACATGTATGACCCAACCTCCCCCTAAAATAAAATAAAATACCAATAGTAGAAAAAAGTAACCCTTAAAAACAAGGAGTTGTCTGCAGCAACAAATAGAGTCCTCTGGGATCTAGAGACACCTCAAAGGGCTGGGCACAAGCCTGACATGAACAAGTTTCCTCCTCAACCCTGCATTTCTAGCCCTTCTTTCCAAGCCCCCAAATTTTTGAATTTCGAGGTTTAGCCCTGCAGGCTCCCAAGCACTACCAGATATGGCACTGATGGCCTCCAGGTCTACTGGCTATTCAGCACAGCACAGCATTCAGCCATTCAGACATGCATAAAGATCACAGGTTGATTAAAGATCACAGGTTGGCCCCTGAGAGCCCTTCAGTACCTCCACCCTCCACATTAATAAGAGTTCTCTGGGAAAACCTTTCCATGAAGCTTAATTCAAATTCTCCTTTTTTTTCTCATTAGAAATACCCTAACCCAAAATCTCCAAATCAAAATGAGGATCATTAAATCTAACCTAACCATCGAACTCTGAATTATAGGCCTTGAAACTATATTTTTGTGTTTACACAGAGAAAACATATGTGCAAAAATCTTTGTATTTTAATAGTTTACACCAGATTGTATCTCTACCCTAGGACATAGAGCATTACTAATCATCATAGTCCCAGTCTCCAATTGGAAATGTAATCTTCAGTTGGATTTGTTGTTTTGTAATTTATATACAATGCACCTGTCTCAGAAAAACCTTTGGCTTTCAGGAAAGTAGGTCAAGTCCAGCGCATCAATCATACTGTGGAAATTGTGAGTCCAGGTCATGTGAGACGCCACTGAAAAAGAAGCTAACCTGTTAGCATGAAGCTCCACCTGCAGATTCAGCTCATTGTCTGAGCCGAGTTTGACACTTCTCCCTGGAGATAGCACCAAGAGCTGGGGCATCTACTAAAATATGTGTGCATAAGTCATAATTACTCCATTTTAAACACTTAGCTTATTTAAAAGAATTGTCTCACCATTGCGCAGAATGTCTCAGGAGGGTCTCCACAGGTAATATCTGGAGGATCCAGTTTCACTTTCAAGTATTTTGTCATGTCTGTGGATTCCGGCTGGCAGGCCATGTAATCCCAAACTTTCCCTTCTTCTGTGTAAATTAGAGTCTTACACAAGTCATAATGTCCTGACACCAGAAGATAGGGCTGCATCACCGAGGACACTGTAACCCAAAGGGCATGGATTGACAGAAATCTTGACAAATACATCTCTAAATTCTTGGCAGTCCTTGTAGTAATTAAAGCAGGATTTGCTTATTGACGTCTATATCTGTTTTATATACACATATATATCTCTATGTAGATAGATCTGTCTATATATTTTTAAAGTGTACAAGACCTCTGAAAAGATTCCAAAAATTGTAAATGAAGGGTTCCAAGTCTGTGTGCATTCAGGTATAGTGAGGACTTTGGTGGAAGCCTAGCATTCTTTTGTATTTTACATTAACAACTTGAAGCTCTGTTGCTGTCCTAGAACAGATCTATTAGGCTTGAGTCTTGTAAGCTTTTGTAAAAGGTGTCCAGTAGTAGGTAATGACTTTGCAAAATGATGCTCTCCTGTTGTAGATCGGATAACCCACGGTGATCCTTGACTTTCACAGCTCACAAGGGATGACTAGAAGCATTGAAGTATCAGTCTTTGAAGCAAAAGGATGAATGTCTACAGCTTGGTATCCCTTTCCCAAGAATCATTCTTTTGCTTCTGGCACCAACACCCTTTTAGGAAAAAAAATAAGAATAAGAGTTATTGTCCCAGAATCAATGCATTTCAGAATGTATGATATGTTGACATTTGGGAGGTTTGATGTAATATAAAGCAAATTGGTGTAATATGAATAACCTTTACTCAGCTGCTTTGCTAGAATGAGCAACCCACAGAAATCATTCACATTGGGGAGAATTTCTTTGTGAAAGGTTTAACTCTTCCCTATCAAAGACAGATGTGTGTATTCTAGGTGAGTTACAAGATTTTGAATCAAAAATTAGATTTTCTTCTTGACAAAACTGAGAGCAGGCAGTCAGATTTCAACATTTCTCAGACATGGCAATGCTAAAAAATCTTCCAGAAGAACAATAGGGAAATGAGTGCTTTTATAAAAATGCCTAAGAAAGAAGTGACAACTACTTGAATTCCTTTTGTATTTTGGCAAAGAGACCCCCAAAATCTCTAAATTCCTTGTATAATTCTTAGCTTTTATCAGTTGGAGAGAATAACCAGCATTGTTGGCACAAGTCTATCTATCCCTTTGGGTTTGCTTATTTTAGTGGGAGAATTTTGCATCTTTTGTTTAGTTGCAATTAGTAATAAAGATAAGTAGGCTCTCTGAAAAAAATTTTTCAAAAGCAGAACCAAAGGGGCAAATTTTCCTCTCTAAAGAATTTTCTATTTTCTTATATCTTTTTATAGCCATTACATCTGCATTTGCAGTTACTTTCTGTAACAGAAGAAAAGACTTTGTCCCAGAGGCAAATATTATATGCTGCTTTAAAACTAAAAGCTCTGTAGTAAAACGCACAATTTAAAATGCACATATAAAAATAGCTGAGGGCGAGTTAACAGGCCATGAAGCAGAATAATATGGCACTAATTCTAAGAGAAAATAAAAATTACTTTTTAAAAGTATTTTTTGTTAACTGATAATGTAGCCCTACATGGCTATGGATACAGCCATTGATGAGTTTTTACTGGTAACTTTTCTACTTAGAAATCACTTTTCAAATCCAAACAAACAATACTTGATATCCAGGTTTTTAAATTGAGCATTTCCTCAATTCATTGATTAGATATTGTCATTGTCCCAATAATTAACTACCTTTTAAACAACTGAAAACTATATAAAAGAACCAACAGTTTTTAAAAATTCCTTTTGAACCATCAATTCACATAAAGGGATTAAATATGGAAGTTCACTATCTTAAACTCATAAAAGGAATCCACTATATTTAAATAATGCACCATCTTAAAATGAACTAAGCTACAGAGACTATGAAATGCCAACAGATGGTTGAATTGTGTTTCCATAGCAAAGTAATTTATAATAATTGCTTTATGGATGCAAGTACAATTTTCATTATATTCAATTCATAAAATGTTATCATACAGCTGCAATCTGTGATATTTTCTATCAGGAAAAGTGTTGAATATTTGAGGTCCTATGAAGCAATAATTAGCAGTTTGTCTAAATATGTATAAATTACAGATTTGAATCTGTGTCTTCTTTGTAATATAAAGACTATACTGTGTTTAGCACATTTGGAAATCCTAAAACTAAAAAGAAAAAAGTTAAAGAGATGCATATCTTTTGGGTAATAACAGTATTCTGTGTTTTTTTTTTTTGTCAAATTCATTAGAAACCTTAAATTGATACTTTCAGCCACATCCAACAATTTGACAATTTCATCTAAAAAGTGTTAAAATTATACAAGTGGGTGTATTTTTCAACTGTTTACTACCTTATTACTACAAGAACACATTAATAAGAATTGCAAAGAGTTGGGCAATAAAACGGAAGCCATATAATATATACTAGCATCGAAAACACTATTCTTTCTTTTTAATTCTTAACTTCAAATATAGTAACTTCTTTATCAAGAAGATACCCTGGAAGACATGTGTACACTGCACTGAGTTTGAACTGAGTGAGCATTGAGAGTTCATTTTACGTCATCTATAAAATGTCATCCTACATATATATTTTAATGGTTCCTAAGATTAATCTTTACACATTTAGTCAGAAAATGGTCTACCCATCATCTATTTATTCCTAGTAAAATTTGATGTTTAGCCAAAGTCTTCTTACTAAAATCACAAGGTACATGGTTGAGTATATGTATAGATATATGCTTAAAATTATAGACCCACTATTTATAGGCATATAAATATATATTTATATACACAAACCTGTTACTATTTTCTGAAATTCAATCTTGCAAATTCTCATTAAAGAATACCAGAATTATAATGATAGTCATTACACAGAGTTGTGGATTGCACCATTGATCGAATTTAAAGAACTGACAAGGAAAAATGCAGAGGAGTGCAAGATATTTGAATATTAGGCAGTGGCATGACTGTGCGACAGACATTCTTGACAAGAAGCAGCCAATTATAGCTTAAATTTCTGGCACATAACCAGTTGTGATTAATAGTTTTCCATTACATTACAGACATATTATTAATGTATTAAAAATGTCAAGCTTTGGCAAGCACTAATATGGCATGGCTCACTTAGTCTGCAGAATTTACATTTAATGAGCTCCCATTGACACAGAGAAAAGGTATTGACCACGGCTTATTACAGATCAGAAGCTGGGGGGGGTTCACAATACTGGTCTTTAATATGAATATTTGATGCAGTCTAATTTTTAGATTTGTATAGTGTCACCTGGTATGTGTTTTCCATACAGAGCTCCCTGACTTTAAGTGCCACACATGCTATAAAGAAAACCCTCTTAATTTAAAATCACTAAGGAAATTAAATCTAGAAACTTCTATTACAGACAAGGGCCTCAAGAAAGCCTCTGTCAAAATCATTAATTTTTCTATTTGTAACTCACGACATTTTCCAAGAAAAAAAAATTATATAAAAATTTAATATTATATACCCCTTAACCTCTATTACCTAAAAGCACCGGTTCCCATCTGGCTATGCTTTCAATCAGGTTAAAATCATTGATAGCTTCTTAAAAGCTAGGTCATGCCAGCAAATAGCTAGACAACCTGATTACAGGAGGACCAGGCAGTGACATACTCAGGGATTTAATGTACTAAACCAATCCCTTCTGGCCCATAACCAAACGAATTGTCATGTAATGTGAACTTAAGACTCAAGTATTCGTTTTCACCTAACATAAGCCTCTTCAGAAAGGCTCCAGGCTGCCCAAGATCACTTTTTGAACCCTGAAACTCATTACAATTAAATAATTCTATCAGCCCTACCTGTGTTCTAAAATACTGGAAAATTCTATTGATTAAATATGCATGCTTGTACATTCATATTAACCTCAGTACGTCATAGATTTTTAATTGGTATATGAAATTGTGGAGCCAACATAAATGTATAAAATTATGTCATGCTTCCAACTGATAGGAGTCATTGATCTAAACTAGAATGGGCTATACAGTAGCTTTGTATACGTGGATTATGTCTTTGTCCCAGAGTCCATAGAGTTCGAAACCCGTATACCCGCATTTATCTTGCACAAACAATTCCAGAGGACTTTTATCCCAAAATATTACATGAAAGTAATGACAATTATTACAGACAATGATAATCTAAAATCAATCACATGTTGCATCAGTTTAAGAAGAAAATATTGACAGCAAATCCAGTAACTTCTGTTCGCTTTGGTATTTATTTTTATCAGATAATCTCATTGGGGGGGTTATGTATGGCAAGCTATTTAGTCCATAAATACTCAATTCTCTGGAGGCACTTGAAATAGGCAGCTATTGACTCATTGCTCATAAGCATTAATAATTCTATAAATATGCATGTTTCTGAATGGGAAGAAACAAAAAGAACACTCACTATAATCATATTCCACCCATCAAGTGAAAAGTATAGATATGTACAAATTTCATATCTATAAAAATTAGTTTCTTCCAGCACTGTCATAATAACATTGACTAGATGAGATATTTAACATAGACTGAATGTTCTTTGCATGCATTTATTTGTTAGGAAGAAAGCTTTTTCAAGTCAACTTAATGAGAGCCATTTCCTTCAATCCCTTTGTTAACTGTCTCTCAAAATATAAGTAATTCAACTTGTACAGCAACATCATTGGCATATTTTACTCATACTTGATTGGGTATTATAAATAACTGCCAATCATGAGATTCTTAAGAAATCAAATTGCACACAGGACCTGACAGATCTCTTTTCACCAACAGAACAATAATTAGAGGAATTAGAGTTCTATTTTACAAGATATTTGGAGCTGAGATGATATATAAAATTATGTCAGAATCAGTTAAGCTTAGAAGAAATCCATGTTTCATTACAACAAATCTTCACGCGCTTGCAGAAAGTTCAGACTTAAGGTTTTCAGCACACACTGTAGAGAATCTACACCCACCTAAAGTTTTGAAACAAAACTCTGAATTCCATGAATGGGTAGAGATCAAATTATTAATTTATGCTACTTTGTTTACTGACCTATAATATAATTAACAAAAACACATAAGATAATCACTGATTTTTTAGTGATTTAAGTTTAATGTCTTTCCAGGCAACTTGGTGCTTTGTTAACTCTCCAACCCTCTCTCCAAATCTTAAAAAAAAAGCAAACACTTAGAAAAACATCTCATTTAAATGTATAAGAATTTAATTTTTTTAACGTGGCTTGAGATTTTTTTAAAAAAAGAATTATAATAAAAACACTAATCACAGACATAAAAAGAAATCGCAAAATACATTAGCCTTCTCAGAAAACAGTTCATCTGAATCATTTTTATACACGGGTCCAATGAAAACTGACTAAATAAACTTAAAGAAAAAAAAAAACCCTAGCAATAGGTAAAAATAGAATAAATGGTTTTGCTTCAAAAAAAAATTCAAGACAATCCATTTCAAATATCACAATATCTTTGCATGACCAAATTAATAGCCAAATACAGGGGTTATTAATGCGCTTGTCTTCAGTTGTGAACTGTTGTCCTTTTTAGTATCCACAAAATATCATTTTAATTATATTAAATATTTATACATAGATTGTGTGAATGTAAGATAGAAAAACATTATATGTGAAACACTTGGAAGCATTTCTCCCCTTGCATGCTGACCCACATGCCAAGATCCATTTCTCCAAAGAGAAAGAGGATGAGGAGCAGGAGGTTAAGACAATTGGACACAGTTTGGAATTACTTAATGAGACCAGACGCTATTATAATTCTACACATTTTAGATCTGAGGCTCCACAAATTTAAAAGGTGCTGGTTACCCCACCTAGAAGCAAAGAGACTCTCTGAGAAATTTTTTTTGCAAACTTAACCATAAAGCATAAACCTGAAAAAAATATATATCACTTTGTTGGGAGAGATTCCTGCTTACTTTCCCTATTCTATTTCAGATAAGAAAAGTTTTGGTGCTTCCAAGTCATAAAATCGGGTCTTATTTCCAGAATCCATCAGCTGTCAGAGACACCATATGTTTAGTGAAATTCTGAATCTCACTCAGAATTTTTTTTTTCATTCCAAAGCTTTGACAGTCATAAGATTTAAGCAAAGGTTCCATTTACCAAAATGCTGGGGAAAGCGAATGCGGTAGGAGGTGAGAAAACAACAGGCTCTCCTCTGTGGAAATCTCTACTCGAGGAAAAGATTGGAAAGCAACCTGTGACTTTCCCAAATAAAAGTTGCTTTCCAATCCCCGCTAGAAAATTTTTCCTCCTTTGCCCAATAAATGCCATTTTCCTGAATAGATTTTCAGCGGTAACTGGAGATGGGGTGGAGTGTATATGTGGGGGAAATCCCCAGTGTAGTTACCAAAACGTACAGCAGAGGGTGCAGTTTCTTTTTATTTAAAAAAAAAATCCAAGTTTTTCCATGTATGAATCACTTAATTGGTTATTTGGAGCCCAGTAAGATTCAATATTATTTATATTATAGCTAGAGATCTCTATATACATCCAGGAGAGAAATTCTAGTCCCTAGATCAAGCTATCTACCCATGCATAGTTGCATGAAATGCTAAGCCAAGGATTTGCAAAAAAAGAATTCCCAACAGGCTCCCTACCAAGCAAGTCTTCCAATCTTTTCTTCTCTCCCGAGCTGCACAACAACGGGATTAGTTTAATTCTTTCATTTCCCACCCATCAAAGAATTAAATGCGGGGGGGGGGGGGAAACTTCATAAGCTCATGCCTTGGGGCCTACCAGTTGCAGAGGGGTGTGCAAAGATGCAAGAGGGCAAGTTTCCCCTCCCCAACTCCTGAGACCATTTCCAAATAGAACAAGATCATCTAGCCAGTTGCATTGTGTGTGGCCAAGTGCAAGAGCGAGCGAGCAAGCTCTCAGGGCTCCATCCATCCATTGCATCTATCCATCCTTGGAGGAGACAGATAGCAAGCACCCCGGGTGCGCACCAGCTCTGGCTCCTGCACCGAATCTGGCTCCGCGCGCTGCCTCCCTCCTCTGGGGCGCTCCTGCAAAGTTCCTTGCCCATCCTGAGCTTTCCCTCCTGGCACTGGGGTGGGAGGGGGGTGATGGGGCGGAGGGAAGAAGGATGGGAGGAGGCAAACCCCACTGGGAGGCGGAGGGGAGAGGGTGGCACTTACCGGGTGGCCCTGGGGGTGCCCTTGCCTTTACGCCGGGCGCAACTGTGCGGGGCCCGTCTGCACGGGGCGGTGGCCCGGCCCAGCACGGTGGCAGCAGCCCTGGAACCCGCGCTAGGTCCAGAGGCAGCTCCCACCAGGAATCCTTGGGTGCAAGGGTCTGGGGTGGGGGTGGCCAAGGGGGTGTGCATCAGCCCCTGCAGCCCCCTGGGGTCCAGAGAGCTCCCTGCCTCTTTGCCAACCGCTAGCAAGGACCCTTCAGGACCCCGATCCCCAGCCAACCCAACCTGACACTCCACCCGACACTCCCCAAGGCTAATTACCTCCGATCGGGTCCCGGAGAAGATTGGGGAGCCCGGTGCGCGTTGCCCAGGGGGAATTCCTTCCCGTTGACGTCCTCCTCGGCAATGCAAAAAGAAAGATCAGTGACTTTGACAGGTAGATGAGGAGGAGGTGGAGGAGGAGGAGGGAAAAAGGGTGGGCGGAGAAGAGGAGACGATGGGGAAGAAAGGTGCCTCTCTATTCAAAATAAATAAATAAATAAATAAAAATCCAGAGAGATTAAATAATAAAATAGCCTCTTCTGAATTCTCAGGCGGCTCCTCTCTGCGTCTTGCACACCCCAAATTGGCCGCTGACACTTCTGGTTCTGAAACTTTTCCTTGACTGAGGTCCACCTCCTCCTGTTTCTTTTTCTTTTTTTCCTCTCCCTCTTTTTTCTTTTCTTTTTTTTTTCTTTCTTTTTTTTCTTCTTCCTCTGTTTTATTTTGATTTTGATGCTCTCCAAGCCGCACGATTTGGATATCTTGATCTGCGAGAAATCAGAGCCGGAGGAAGGAAGGCGATTGGCATCCTAGCCTACCGGTGTTGGACAAGGGCTCTCTCTGGGTATTTGCATTTCGGAGCCAGACGTGGTCCGATGGGATTGCAAATCCGGACCAACCATTCGTCTTGGCGCCAAGAAAAAGAAGAAGAAAAAGAAGATCCGCCGGTATCGGTACCGGTACCACTTTGGTTCTGGTTTCCTTCCCGCATTCCACCACTCAAGTCGCAAATGTCATCAGCACCGCTGACAGCTGACAGCTCCGGATGAAATTAATTGACAAGGGCTGGATGAAATTGACATGGCCCTGGAGCTAGCGGGTCCCGCCTAGGTCTCCCCTGCCCGGGGATGCCGAGCTCGGGGCGGGCAAGCTCTCCTGCAAAAACTTAGGGGTGCGTCCCAGGGAGCATCAGAGCGATCGCTGCGAGGGCTGATGGAGAGAGAAGGCGAGAGGGAGAGAAAGCCTCCAGCCCCCCTAAAAGCCGCAGCAACCCTCCGATGGGATGGCACGTACGTTTTCACTTAAAAGCTGCTCCTCTTCTGCAACTGCTAGCAAGTGGAAGGTTGGCAAAACCTTAGACTACCTCGAGATCTGGCGCTCCGAGCGGTCCTAATTCCATCCTGCTGGCTTGCTTCTAGATGCTCTTCTTGGTGGTCCGGCTGCGGTAGAAAGGAGAGGAGATCTCCCTCCGGGATGCTGGCTGGTGCTTTGAAATCACCCCCTTTGCCCAAGTCCTGATTTTTAGAGGCAAGCAAGTAAGGAAGCGAGGATGCTAGTGACTCTTTACTCACCTTCCTATTCACTTCTGCGGCGCCGCCTGAGTCCCAGCCCTCCTCCCTCACTGTACCCTCCACATCACCACACACCCACCCCATTCAGAGTTTATCACTCTCTCTCTCTCTCTCTCTCTCTCTCTCTCTCTCTCTCTCTCTCTCTCTCTCACACACACACACACACACACACACACACCCTCTTCTGTACGTGGATCCTGTGTTTTGTCCAGCTAACTATTCTTTGGCTCAGCCAGCGCCAAGTCTTGAACCTCTTCATTAAGAAATGCATCCTCCTTGGGAAAGTTGAAGTTCAATTTCAGAGCTTCCTTCCTGGCCTTTGCAGAAAGAAAAAGCTGTGCTCCAAGCTCCAGGTTCTTTTCCCCCACAAGTGGGAGACTCAGACTCTTACCTGAGATATATCACACTTAGCTGCACACCTAAATGCCAGGCGACCACCATCACGTATCCTGATTTAGGGAGAGATGTTCATTGAAGACCAAACAAACACCGTTCTGATCTCAGAAATCTGTAAGCATCTCAAAACCAGACAAAAGGGCTTTTGTCAAAGAAATAAGGAAAAAAGGGAATTCGATGGGAGGAGATAGAGTAAAACAAAGGTATAGCTGCTGGCATAGTGTGTGTGTGTGTGTGTGTGTGTGTGTGTGAGAGAGAGAGAGAGAGAGAGAGAGAGAGAGAGAGAGAGAGAGAGAGAGAGAGAGAGAGAGAGAGAGAGAGAGAGAGAGATTTCAAGATCTGAGCAAGCTATAACTTTTCAAGGTCTGGGAGGAGAGAAGTCTAAATGAGTTTGACCAAGAGAAAAAGAGCAAAGACTATCAAATGGACAGCTGGGACATGGGGTCTGTTCTCTTAACAGTAACCAGGAACCAGGGCTCTGTTTTTTTCTTCCTCTTCTCTACCTGGGGAATTATGCACTGACATTGCAAAAAGGAGTCGTTTAAGAGAGGTGAAACTCCTAAAGGGCTTTCTTATGGCCACCCATGGCTCTTGGTCCAGGTTCTTCAATATATTGATTAAATGGAGGTTCCACTCATCACCAAGCATCTAATCCAGATTTTTAGAGTTTAACTCTTTTAGGAGAGCCAAAGAAACTGAGAAACTACACCCAAAGTGGTCCTTTCACTCCTCATTGTCCTCTGGCCAATGAAATGTAGACAAGCTCTCAGCCTCACTAGGATCTTCCATTCTTTAAAAGCTCTCTGTGTTCCCATTCTTAGTTTTATATGATTTGGGGTAAAATGTGAGAAATAGGAAAATGAGTAATTTCTTTGAGGAATATGTCATGTTATTTGTCATTTTGGCTACCCAGTTAGAAAACTGTCCTTTTATAGGAAAAACCCTTCCCTCTCTTTCATACTATTCATTCCATATTATTCATGAAGTAGGAAGTATGAAGCTATAAAGTAGACTTTGGTTCCAAGTAAATCAGAAAGACAAATTTATCATAAAGATAAATTTAATTCTTTCGAATTAAAGACTTACTCCCAATCTAGAAGTAAGAGTCTTCCAGAGGTGATTTTTCTCTCTCTCTCAAACATCTGCTCTAATCTTTCCATTGACTCTGAAATCATCAACCAAACACAATGACTTTAAACCCCAAGAGAAATAGTAATCTGTGTAATCCCCCATTTGGAAGATTTGGAAGTAATAATTTCTCCAAGAAGTGTTTTAAATGAGTCTGATAATAGTCCATCAAATTGTGAATCTATGAAGTAGTATTTCTATTTTTATGTCAATGATCCTAAATTAATCTTTGCCCATTCATTCATTCATTCATAAAATACCTCAAATATTAAAAACTTACTTTATCTCCTTCGCATTAAGAGAAAATAGTGTAAAGCATATTAACTTTTTCTATTCTTTACTTCCACTCTATGAGTATGTGTGTATATAACTTTCTTTTATAATAATTAATTTTCTGCTATTATTTAACTTTTCAACTATATATTTTTCCTTTCAGAAAAACTGTTTGACCTTTCAGTTCTCTTACTATAGCTCTCTGGCTGGTTCCATGCATTTCTCATTCTTCTTCAACTTACATTTTCTCTTATTTGTAATCCTGTTGAGTCTGTAACTATCATGCTCTTTGCTAGAGTGTTAGCTATTTAAAAACCTGTAAAGAGTTTTGGCAGAATTTTTACCATTTAATACATATAATATCAATATGTCAAACAGTTAGTAGCAACATTTGTAATTAATTTGGTCCAAATATATATATATGACTTCTTATAAAAACTGTAATGTACTTGGTTTAGACTAGGTATAAAATAAATGTACATTGATGATAAGGATAATTTTTGTCCATTCCGAATTCCAAGGATTCAGCAATAGCTTTCTTTTTGATAGTGAGAGTTAACTTCTACTATATTGAATTGAGACTAAAATGTCCAAAATAACTGAATCAATGATGTCTTTTATAACTAATGTTTCTGTTCTTTTTTATTTTGTTTTGGGACCACACCCGGTAATGCTCAGGGGTTACTTCTGGCTATACGTTCAGAAATCGCTTCTGGTTTAGGGGGCCATATGGGATGTCAAGGATTCAACCACGGTCCATCCTAGGTCAGCCACGTGCAAGGCAAATGCCATACTATTTGTGTCACCACTCTGGCTCCTAATGTTTGTGTTCTAATAGGAAGATCCTTCCCAGCAGCTGTAAAGCTCTTAGCTCTCTCTTGCCTCCATGATATACTTGTTTGTTGGTTTGTTGTTTGGTTTGATTTGGTTTGGGTTTTTAGGCCACACCTGGCAGTGCTCAGGGGTTACATCTGACTTTGCCCTAGGGAATCACTCCTGGAATACTCAGGGATTATACATATGGTTTGCAGGATTGAACCTGTATTGACATGTGCAAGGCAAGCTCCCTACCTGCTGTGCTATTGCTCTGGCCCAATATACTTGTTTTGTTACAGAAACACTAGCAATGTAGTTTTAGCAGGTTTTGAAATTCTGTCTCTCACAGAATTCTTTAATGCTTCAATATGTTGATTTTCAAACCCTCTTTTGCAAGTTTTCTGCATCTTGTCTGGACTTTTTCACTTGACTTTATATTAGCATTTTCTGCTGTGTGAGCATATTATACCCTGATATCTTGACACTTTAAATTAAAAAAAAAAAAAAAAAAACTAAGTGTAAGGCAGGAACAACTTCAGTATATCAATGGTCTCATTTAGTTCTTCTCAGGATTGATAGAACAAATATTTTAATATAAGGAAGTATAATTCTCCATTTTTATCGAGTTTTTAATTTTTAGTATTTTTGAATTTTGTTGGTTTTGATTTGGGATTCACATTTGGTGAAATTGGAAGTTATCCTTAGCTCAATACTAGAGGATTGCTTCCTGTAGTGATCAGGAGATCTGAGTTGTCAGGGATTGAAACTTGGCCTCTGGTTTACAAAACATACACTCAACACATGTCTTTATTGAACTTATAAAACTAAGAATATGCCCACAGTTTACATATTAGTAATATACCTGTGACTTATATCTAATAATAGTATATATTTGATAGTTTATAACTGACACAGAAACATGATCTTAAGTACCCATATGTTTTCTATTAAATTGCATTTATCAAAATAGTTTGGAAATAATAAAAATTTCTTTGCAAAAATAATATTAAAATCTTTATCAAAATATGAATGTGAGTATTTAGTAAGTGAATTGTACTACCATAAACATACTTATTTTAGTTAACTATTTTGTCTTTTTTTCCCCCTCTCCAGCCTTAAAACCTTCGTCTTATTCAAGGAAGAATAGTTTGGAGGCTGGTTTACTTTCTGTCACATATAAAAAGTCAACAGAAATCACTTCTTAATCAGACTGTATGACACAAGATCGTTTTGACCAACCAATAAATCTGTCAAAACATGACATCCTGAGTTTTTTTTCCAAAACCATTTGCTTGTTCTAAGATTCAGAACACAGAATCAATATTTGCTTAACAGTATATCTTCCTTATAGATTAAAAAAGAGACGTCATGCCAAAAATAGTGTTATTTAGCTAACGTTGTGGTCTGAATAAACTTCAACTTGTTTTCATTTTTACTGTGTTTAACTTATTACTCTAAAATCATTAACTTATTTCTTGAAAAAAGAAACTAACATCATTAATTCTGTATGTAGACTAAAATGATTTGGACTCAAAAATCAGTATTTTTGTATATTTACTCAAATGTAATTTTCATGTTTTCAATTATTCTCCATAATCAAACTAAGTACTCTTTAATTTGAGAAAGAAAATATATGGTAGATGATTCAGTTACACCACTTGCCCAAATTAAAAAATATTTCCATCAATTCTATCTTAATTTTTTTTTTCAAATTCAATGTATATTCATGGATACTAACTCAGCACCCTCACGTGTTCACCTCAAGTACTGCCTAGGTATTGAAGACAATCTTGTTGGGAAAAGAGATTGAACCAAACGAAGCATGCTTGTTGGATATTGAATTAGAGAAAAATCGAAGGGGCTTATTTTTAAGGATAAAGTTTAGAGACTCCTAAATTCAGGATAAAGACATACACAACTCTGTTAATGGTACAGGAATAAAAGATCTCTGCGGGGTCATTGACCCAAGTACATTAGATTGCAACCTAACTGGTTATCAGCCTCTGCAGAAATATTTTATTGTGTCATATAAGTGTGAGGCTGAATACAATAGTATTAGAGCTAAATTCAGGAAATCAATCATTGCAATGAGAGTATTCATGACTAAAGATATTAGGAGAGTAGAAAATAATGGAGGCAAAAGAGAAAATAAAGAGTGAGTGGTTTGAAGTACACTGTACTTGGTTATTTCCTCTGCCTGTTTTAACTTTTTACTTCTGATTTAATCAGAGGGTTTTTCAAGATGAGGGGCATAATAGAAGTAGGAATGATACCTTAACTACTACCTTTATCAACTTTATGGTATTCATTCTTTAGACTGCTGAATTTAGTAAAGGAATAAGTTGGTGTCTGCTTCTAGTGAGTAGGATGCATTTGCACTAAATGATCTTTACTTTGTGTGGCATGCCTTCTTTCCTATCTCACAGAAAGTGGTTAATTCTCTTAAATAGTATTTCAATCTTTGAACAGTATTAAAATCAGAGGAATTACAAATTCTCTCTCACTTCAAAAAGCCAGAAGAAAGCTCAATTGTCCATTCTACAAACTTGAAAGTCTTTCACAGAAAATAATACATTTGTAAAATGTTCATGTCATGTAAGGTTTTTATTCCTCATCTTTCCCTTCCTTTCTTGAAAGGAACATTAATTTAACACATACTCTATGCTAAGAACTACATTATAAATATTAGGACAAGTTAGGGAGTATACAGCCCCCACATATTACAAACACAGAGTATACAAAATTGTAAATACACATTGTATTAATAATTTAGTATTATTTAGTATTGAGATTGAAACTCATAGGGAGTCTGTAAACTCCAAAGGAAAAAGTTTCCTTGGGGATACTTAGAAAAACTGAGAAGATGAAGTATATGGCCTAAACTTCAAAAGATGAGTGAGTTCATTAATTACCCCACCCATAAGTAAAATTTATATAAACATATTAAAATTTGAGCATCAGTAGCCTAAGATTTTATCTGGCTCTTCAGTTGGTATCTTGCTTTGAAATTAAAATTTTTTTCATTAAAGATTGAGACAAAAATAAATGTACTTTTATGGCTTTTTTATGGGGGATCACACACCTAGCAGTAACCTAAGGGTTAATCCTGACTCGGTGCTCAGAAATTATTCCTTGCAGTCTCCAGGGACCATATTGGTTGCCTGAATCAAACCCAGGTAGGCACATGCAAGACACTCTACCCACTGTGTTATCTCTCTACAATAAATATCCTCCTACAATAAATATTTTATTTTATTTTATTTAGGTTGTAGAACAGGATCTTTGATCTACAAAATTTATATATACATATAAATTTCTCTACATCAGAATTAGATAGGAAATACGTTTGATTCCCTGAAAGATTAGATAGAATGAAGGTCATGGACATAGAAATCATATTTTAAAGAAAGAAATAAATTAAAGACTTGTCACAAGATATAGTTAATTTGTAACTATGTTTTCTGAGGCCAAGCTTTCATAAATCTCTCCTAGGAGTCTATTCAACTTGTAAACAACAGGTCTCTGAAACTTACTATAAGTATATAACAATGTAGTGTGAAATACTTTTCAACACTTTTTGTTAAGTTTCTTGGACATTAGACTGTGATTATTGGGCTTTCATAACTTACACTCATGTATATATGTGTATATATATGCACAAAATGTCACTGTGAGTTATTAATACCTTATTTTCATAAAAATCAGAACTTCCAACACATTTTAGATGAAAAAGGTGAGCTAAGATAGCTATAAGTTTATGTTATCTTATAAATGCACACATTTTCTGTATATTCAAGTTCAAGTAATTAAGATATGTATTGAAATATATTGGCAAATATTCAGACCAGAGTTTCTTTCATTAATACATGCCTTATCAATTACATGGCCTTTGAGAACTGGCCTAATCCTTCTGAGCTGTTCTTCCTACATTTTAAATCAACAATAATGGAAATAATGCTATCTTAAAGGATTGCTATAAAGAGTAGTTGTAGTACTTAATCAATTAAAATGGTTTTAAATTATGTACAATGATTTATTTGATATAAAACAAACCTTTTACTACTAACACTTTATCATTATTCTTAAATTTATCATTGACTTAATAAACATTTTTTATCAGACATGCTTGGTACCTCTTCAAGTATCTCTTGCTTAGAGTTCACTCTAGGAAGGACTGGGGAATAATGCAGTGGCAGGGACCAAATTCACATCTCCTGCATATGTAACATTGCACTCCAATTTACTGAATTCTCTTTCTAAAGCAAGCATTTTGGGTTTTGGTTACCTATTTTTATTTCTAACACCATGCCACAAATTCTGGAAAAGAAATATAGAGGAAGCATAGTTTCTGTTTAATGGAATTTGTTTTTGCTGAGATTTTATAATAATATCACAGTGTAAGGGTGAAAAGCAAAATACAGAGCCAGAGAAATAGTAGAGTGGGTAGAACATTTGTCTTCAAGAAGTCAACTTGAGTTCAATCCTTAGTACTCCATGATGCTCTGGATCCCTTGAATAACACCAGGAATGATCCCAAAGCACAGAGCCAGGAGGAAACCCTGAACAATAGAGTGTGTGAAACCCCCCCAATAAACTGATTAAAGTTACATAAGCCACAGATATAATAACTTATTTAAAATGAATATAATTGGTCTTCAAAACTCAAGGAGAATTAAAGGAAAAGGAAGAAGAAAGATAATTTAGGCTTTTAATAGATACATAAAAAGGAATTTTTAGTAGGAGACTTGGCTAGGGCAAAGGTAACTGAGATAGTAAATTCAAGCCATTTTTCAGGAGTTGATGGAGAAGCTGAGTCACTGAAATTGAGACATTATGGGAGGAAATTGTGGCTACACATTTGGAAAATTAGATGGGTCTAAAAGATCAATGCTCATTGAATTCTCCAGTGAAGTAATTGAAATGTATCTGATTTAAATAATATTTTGCAATTAAAGGTCGAGGCAAGGGAGACTCATACATTCTTGTGAAAATGATATTTATAATGAAAATAAGCACAATATTGTAAAAGTAAAGACAATTAGTGGAATCAACTTATGAAACCAGACAGTGATTTTTGTTAAAATATAAACACTATAAAGTAATTTTAATCTAGACAATGTTTCTAAATTAGATGAGAATGAAAACAGTTCAATGAAATTTTTGAATTTTTGTTTTTCTTCCAATAATTGAAGTGCACATATCTTTCTTTGATTCCATCACATATTATTAAATATGAGTTTAGCTCCAGGAGCTTGGAATTAAGTGGTAAACAAAATACACAGATTGGGTTCAGAAAGATAGTACAGTAGTGAAGGTGCTTGCTTTACCTGTGGCTGACCTGAGTTCAATTCCCCAACACCATTTATGGTCCCTTCAGCACATCCAGAAGTGATCCCAGAGCACAAAAATCCAAACCAGGAGTAAGAAGCTCTGAGCATTACTGGGTATGGTTAAAAACAATAACAAAACATGAGATTGTACTCATGTCCCTCATACTGTAGTCTGTAGCAAAGGATAGAAGCAACAAAAAGATATAAACATGATTAATAAGTAAATTAATAAGTGATTAAATTAAACATGATTAACAAGTAAATTATCTGTTTGATAGAAAAAATAAGGAAGCAAAAGTGTAGAATAGTATATGACCAAAGAGTGACATATTGAGTTTAAATTGTCACATAAAATAGAATGGTCAGAGTCAAAGAGATAGCATTGAGGTAGGGCATTTGTTTTGAATACTGAAGGATTGTGGGTCAAATCCCAGCATCCCATATATGTGGTCCCCCGAGCCTCCCAGGAGTGATTTCTAAGTGTAGAGCCAGGAGTAACCCATGAGCACTGCTGGTGTGACCCCAAAACGAAAAAAAAAAATACAATGGTCAGTCGAGTCTTCATTGACATTTAAATAGACTTATGAAACAAGATATTCCCACAGATATGTCACAGAAAAATATTTCAGGCAGAGGAAACAATTGATACAAAGGTTCTTAGCTTATCTGCTATGTTAGAAGAAGTTGGTATGGCTAGGAATTTAGAATTTTATCTTATAGTCTAACAAAAACTTCTAGAAAATCACATTAATCCCTGTTTATACAATTCTGAGAGTTAACTTATCATATTTATATTGTTTTATGTGTCACACAGACATTTATAAAGCAATTCAAATCTCTGGGGAAATATATATGTATTTAGAAGTGTATATATAAATACATATAAATAAATGTTTATATATAAAGCATGGAGAATAGGTCTTTTCATTTTTGATTATAGTTAGCATTATTGTCTTTTAGTAATATCACTGATTTTTTTAATATGAAAATTTTATTTCAATCATCTGGGAAGTTTTGTTTAAAGTTCTTTGTCCACTTTTTGATCTGTGCTACCACATATTTTATAAAAGATTTCAAGTCATTTACAAGAATACATAAAATACCTATAATATTGTTTTCAAAATAAATTAAAATGATGTATAATTAGAAAGTTTAAAATATACATCAGTGTTCATATAACACAGTTTTCTAGTGAACAATAAAAATGCAACAACCTTATAAATTAGCAATATCTTTAAAAATATTAAGTATATAGAAAAATTATAACTTTATTTTGTAATAAGACTAAATATGCATTTCCCCCCACGGATTTCCAAATTGTAATGTTTGTTTCCAAAGAAATGTGTAGAGAAGAAATGATATTTCATTAAAAAGTGTGGTTTAAATTAAGACTTCACTTGATTGTCTCAAGCACCTTGGAAAAGGCATGCAATTCACATAAAAAGAATATTTATTTTAGTAAAACCTATCATTTTCCATATTAGGATGTTACATAACTACATGTTTACAAACTATAAATTGAATCTCTTTGCTGCTTCCATATAAAGAAACTGAATCAAACCAGGGAATAGTTGATGCTATTCTGTTTTGTTTCATATATTTATAAGAATTCTAAAGAAAAAGACAGTGGAATATTTTGTCTGTTTTAACATCTGCTGTGTTTGAATACCTCAGTGTAGAAGTCACTGTATTATATCCAAGGTCATATTAGAAGGCATAATTGATCCATAGTTTAGTGTTACCAAACTTGTTAACTATGAACTCATAAAATGCTACATATTATTTTAATATGTTTTCAGGAGTGAATACTTCAGGACCTAACAATTTAGAATAATCAGAAGTTACAAGCTGCTGCAAGGCAGTATTATAATAAAGACCACAATTTAAGTCCCCTTACCTACTGGTACAGGAGTAGTAGAAAATTCTTCAGTGATAATTTAGAATGGGTTTGATGTAGTTCCCATTACATATTTACCATAATTTATACTTATCTCATTCTCATTTTCTAGTTATATTTTATGTGTAGATTTATGTGACAATCAGCAAAATTCTCGACACACTCAACTATAATGAGATTAGTTTTCCATAAGGGCACAGATGAACATTGAGTATGTAAGGCGATATTAAAGGAGAAATCAAGAATTCTGGTGAGCAAGATTTCAAGTGGGGAAACAGCACCATATATTAAACAGTGTAGAACTTCTGTGAATCATGGCATAGAGGATAATTATTTTATATAGCTCCTTGTCTTATTCTCACAGATCCAATTTCAAATAATATATAGCATATGGATATTTTTCCATATTTCAACAATTAACCATAAATTGTGATCTGTGGTTGCATTGCAGAAACGTGCAATCATAGTCAATAGTTTTGTGATAATGAACAGTAAATCCTGTAATTTTAAGATGGAAATAAAAACAATGGGCTTTATTATAATTATGCTGAATGTCCTCATAGGCTGGCTTTAAACAATATGATCAACACGCAATTATTTCTTTGACCATTTATCAATTTAAAACTAGTGTGGTCCTCCTAGAATTTGGAAAATGAAGTAGAAATTAAAGATTTACCCTACTGTTCTGGGAACTGAATAAATGAAAACCTCTCAGTCTCTGTTATTCAAAAATATGGATTGAACAGCCTAAGTACCTGAGGAATTTACTGATCTAAAATTAAAAATAAAAGAAATCACATTCAATGGGACATTAATCAATACAGTTCTAAATTCAATAAATTATTTTTTCAGTTATTATTTTAACTCATGATTTTGAGCTCACATTCTGGTGAGAGGATATGAATTAATAATGTGTATGAAAAAGTGGTAAAAATCCTTGCAACAAATTTCACACTTTGCCAAAGCTTTCTCATTAAATTAATTTGTCACCACAATATTCAAAAAGGTAGCGGTAGGAAAGTATTTATTCTAAGTGATTAAAATGAATCAGGAGAAGGAAGGAGGAAAAGGTAACAGTCACAAATGTCACATCTCATTCTTATTTTTTCCCAAGAGATGAAGGATTTTATGACCTTAAACTACTCCTGAAAAACCAATAGTGACTATGTTTAGTTTTGGAGTTTTTGGGGGGGTTATAGAATAGTCTTTTGGAGGGATGTTGTGGCACACCCAGTTATGTTTATAGCTTACTCTTGGCTCTTTGCTCTGGGATCACTTCTGCTAGAGCTCAAGGGCTCATTATAAGATCCATATAATAACCAGGATGGGGCATAACCCTACAATCTCTCTACACAGGAACATAATAGTCTTTAGAGTAGAGTATATTGATGTTCTCTCAAATCCTTCTACTTAAGGTTTTTTTGTGATCTTGACAAGTTACTGTATGCTATTCAAAGGGCTGATTTATAGGGATAAAATAGGAACAAAACACGATTCACACTGTTACTAATAGGT
Organism: Suncus etruscus; assembly: GCF_024139225.1. Classification (NCBI taxonomy): domain Eukaryota; kingdom Metazoa; phylum Chordata; class Mammalia; order Eulipotyphla; family Soricidae; genus Suncus; species Suncus etruscus. The sequence continues at coordinate 25,824,880 of NC_064866.1, read as the reverse complement.
GTAAGCTAACTGACCTTTGTTGCATTTAACAATGCTATTTAAACATCAGTGTCTGAGGTGACTAACAGAATAGATCACGTTGTCTATTTTGGAGTGTTCAAATTCATATTTGTGATAAGTGTAATTTACACTTATAAAATAAAACATTTTGTTTTGCTCTTCAAGACCATGTTTACCTTTAAACAGATATCTCTTTCATGTCTTATATTTCTTTGCTTGCTTATTTCCACTCTGGAATAGCTGGTATTCTCTCAAACAAATTTCCTCTCTTTCTCTCCTCTGGCACATTTTTTTATTTTTTTAAATAATTTCTTTATTTAAAGACCATGATTACATACTTAATTGTAGTTGGGTTTCAGTCATAACAAGAACACCTCCCTTCACCATGCAACCTTCCTATCATCAGTGCCCCCATCTCTTCCCTCCCAACCCCTGCCAATATCTGAGACAGACTTTCTATATCCCTCACTCTCTGACACATTTTTTGAGCCACACCCGTTTGATGCTCAGGGGTTACTCCTGGGTAAGCGATCAGAAATTGCCTCTGGTTTGGGGGGACCATATGGGATGCCGGGGGATCGAACCGCGGTCCTTCCTTGTCTAGCGCTTGCAAGGCAGACACCTTACCTATAGCGCCACCTCACCGGCCCCTCTCTGACACATTTTTAAAGTAAGTTTAATTCAATAAAGGTTACAGAAAATTTTATAGAATGTAACATGCTATATAAATCTTAATTTAATGCAAAAATAATTATTGTACTTATAACTTATCATATAAAACATTTGGTATAGGAACTTAAATTTATTCCTTTTCCTCTTCAAAAATAATTATGTGAGACCCAGGTAATTAGTTCAGAGTAGTGGGGTACATTTCTTGCATGTTCCAGATCCAAAGTTTGATTCCAAGCATGGACCCCCAATACTGACACACCCAACTGCTAACTGCGAACTGAACTATCAGATACTCCCATGCACTGCTGTAGAAAACCATGTTTGTATGGTTTTAATTACATAATACTTTTTAAAATAAAACTACGGTTCAGCAAAACATCATATGCTTTATAGGCATGAGACCCTGAGTTTAAACTCTGGCACTGGGAAAGAGAGAGTGAGAGAGACAGAGAGACAGAGACATAGACAGAGAGAGACAGAAAGAGACAGAGAATTTTTGAAAAAATGTAGCCTTATTTATTAGAAACTTAATATTGAGTTTAACAACTTGTTGATTATATCATGTTCCAGAGAAAGGACTCAGTAGGCTGATGCCAAGGCTCTTTGACCATTTGCTTACTCTATGTCACGTTTCTTTTGTAGTGTCTTACATCTGGAACAAGTCTTGCTCTGTAGCAAATGAGTATGTCCTATAAAATTTGTAAAAATCCTTACCTTTTGAAGTAGTTTCTGACAGAGTAATTTTAAAATTGGCCTATTATGGGCTACACCAAGACCAATCGATTGAGCCTATATAGTAGTTGTCCCATTACCTGAGCATCCTTTCTTTCCTAGCAAATTAAATTTCAGAGGAGACCATTATTAAACCTTTATTAAATGGCATGTTAGATTTTTAGGAAATATCCTTAAATATCATACTTTACTATTTTCTCCCTTTAGAAATGTTGGTGTGAAGTTTGGTGCTGGAATAATTTTGAACCAATATTTGGAAGGTGGGTGTTTTGAGTAGCAGAACAAGATAAAAATGGCACTTGACTGCCTAATACAATAAACCACCTTACATGTCCTTCCTAATTATTTATTAACATGTTTATATGTTACATAAAATTATTTGGGGGTCTTTTTCTTGTATATTTCAGGGTAATCATTTTATATTAACTAAGACCCTGAATAATTCACAGACTACTCATCACTAACCACCATGACACCAAATAATATTCCAGTGATTCTATAGATAAATGCTTTTTATAATTATTAGCAAATTTTAAAGTTTTAAAGATTATTTTTCTACCTAACTTTTCTAAAAGTTACTTTTAACAGTTTTAACAGTATCCTTATGGGATACAAAGCATTTTAGTTTTTCATTATGAGCATATTCTAGTTTCTCTCCTTTTCTTTTCTTTTTTGTTTGTTTGTTTGTTTTGGACCACCCCTGGAGGCAGCTGTGTTCAGGGGTTACTCCTGGCTCTGTGCTCAGAAATTGCTCCAGGAAGGCATGGGAAACATATAGGATTCTGGGATTCGAACCACTGGCCGTCCTGGGTAGGCTGTGCACAAGGCAAATGCCCTACTGCTGTGCTATTTCTCTGGACCCATATTCTAGATTCTCTGACAAGTATATTATAATCTGAACTAGTAGGCTTAGTCAATGTGTGATAAAGTGAGCAATTCTGTGTCACTATAATTAGAATGAAACTAGCTTGAGCTTAGAAGTCAGATCTAACCTAGCTGTAAATCCTAGCATTAACACTTACTACCTATTTTCTCTGGCTTATTTCTTGACTTTTCTGAGACCATATCTGTAAATAGGAATAACAGCTATTTTACAGTCTGATTGAAAATACTGCTGCTTTCCTGATTGGTGCTCAAGATCTGTTTGCCCTCTGTATTATTAGGCTTTTCTGAGATAATAACCACAAGTGCCACAAGTTTTGACTTCTGCTTCTTTTCCTTTTTGTGCGGAGGAGGAACCACATCCAGCTGTGCCCAAGGGCTGCTCCTGGTTCTGGGCTCAGAAATCAGGCTGAAATGGGTTGGGGGTCAAATGGGATGCTGGGAATCAAGCCAGTTTAGATCACTTGCAAGGCAAGCACTACCCACTGTGCTATCACTCAGGCTGCCCTCTATTTCTTAGGATGTGTTCAATGTATTTATCTACTATTGTGCTAAGGGACATTACTGGCCTTGAATAGCAGTCTCTTTAGTGGGAAAATACTTTCTTCTTTTGGAAAAACGTTGGGGGAAGAATTAGAATTAAATCTCCACCAGGAATGAAATAAAAATTGCATTGTCAACTGTGCTACAAATGTGCTCCTCTCTTTCCCCCTGACCCCACTTTTCTTTGTAATCTCTTGGTATATTTAAGACAAATTTCACTTGAGGTGCTTTGACCAAAATGTCTTTGTATGGATCACAGCTCAAGCTGGCTAATGGGGGAGATTGTGTCAATTGAAATCCAAAACCTATGCTATCATTTATGTTTAGTTCCTGAATCACAGTGTGATCCCAGGCAAGAGAAGAGAGTCAAGAACTTGTCTTGAGTATATATTTTTATGTGCTAAACCAGTGTTTCTCAAAATGTTTTTTGTGGATGTTATCTCCCTTCTAATCATGCTTCCTTCCTATGCCCCCCCCCCTCATGGCCCTAGTCTCATGGCATGGCCTCTATTTATGCTATTTTTTTTCCTCTGGGTTCCTTGAAATACCCCATGGTTCCATGGGGAGGACCATATGGTATCTGTTTGAGATACACGATGCTAGATACATGATGCCATTATTTAACTTCGTTCTTACAAAAGCGAAAGAAACATTCTCTATCCCTTTCCAGGGGTAAAACCAAGTCTTCTCCATCTTAGTTTTGAAAATTAGAATCACAAATAGAATCCAGTACTAAATAGCTTCAAACCCTTCCTTCTTTTGCTATAGAATGTTGCCATTTGGAATAAATTTGCCTTTCTTCGCTCTGCAAAATGGTGGGATGAATGCTCTCTAAAATCCTTTATGATCTTGAATCTTATAATTTATCTTCTTTACTCTAACGGTAGGAATATAAACCTTACTAAGCTTTTGAATAACGAATGTCCTTCCCCACTAATTGTTCACAATATATCTGACTCAGCGCAGTGGGCACTTTTACACAGGGAGGACTTAGTAAATGCATATAATTGGGGTTAAGTAGTAAAGCACGAGCTATTTGTCACTTCTTGTCGGCATCATTTTTCAGTGACCTGTGATTTAAAAATCTAAATACTCTTATCATTTTATTTTTAAATTCCAATTTTACAACAGAACACAAATCAAACAATCCAGGTGCCATGCTGTGTTGAAAGAAGAAAGAGATTCAACAATACAATTGAGCCCAACAGGAGACATAGCTATTGACATGCTACAGCTGAAGGAGTGTGGAGTATAAAAGAATGTGCTGAAGAAAAGCCCCCCCCCATTATTAGCTTAACTCTATTTTAATCTTCCTGAGTTGGCTAGATAGTCAACATTGGTCACAGAAGTCTTTAAGTGGGAAGATTTGAGTCTCAGACTAATGAAAAAGAAGAAGAAAGGAAAAGATTTCCTTGCCTTCCTTGGTATCATAATGCTTTATTTCTTTTCTCTTCAATAGCAATGCCAGTTCCAGGGAGATTGTACAGGGCTAGGCTGACATTCAACTGTAATATCCTTCCAGTGTCACATTCAGCTTTATATTTAATGGTTATATCTGCCTTAGTCATAATCAGTAAGCCTCCTTCTGGGTCACCAAGAAATGTTGCCTTTGGTTGGGATTTAATATTTTCATTCCTTGCTTTTTGATGACTCTTTGAACAATAGAAAAAAACTACTTTTCCCTTTCATCTTATTATCATCAAGTCGGTGCTTATGGGAAACACATTGAGAATTTGCATTTTGCCTTAATTCATAAGATGGTACTCTTTCAAGCTGTTGGGAATTAAAGGCATTTAAGAGAAAGACAAAGAGCATTTTTTTTTCAATGCTTCAGTTAGCTCCAGAGGCAAATACTTGGTGGAATAGATATTAAAGTAAAGTGACAGAGGTGCAGGGGAAACAGCTTTGGAGGTAGATGCTCTGGAAATGTAGCCTGGCCCATTTCACTGCAATTTCTTTAACAGGACTATTTATGATATACTCTAGCTTGCCTCACTTTACGGACCATTTTTTGGCAGATATAAAATTTACCGTTTTGATCCTGCAATCCAGGTTTTATTGCCACTTAAACATCCATGGCACAACGCACAGTTTTTATGCACAAGAAGCTAGCGATGGTATCATATGCATTGGGAACTTCCGACAAGGACAACTGACTCCACTCTCCCCTGGAAATGGAGCTGCAGTGCCCCTTACACATCTTACAAATGTTGCAATTAATCAGAACACACATATGTTTTAAATGTGTACTCTGTGCGCATTTCTGCATAAATACTGCAGAAAGGCTTCTGGGGGTAACTTGAATTACAGGCAGACTTTTTCAATTTTCCCTATCCTGCCTGCCCCAAGTTTTGACCTAATTAAAAACTCTTTAACACCTTGTGCTTAAAAAAGCCAGGCTCATTTAAAGTGTGTGAAAAAAAGCAAAAGATAGAAAAGACACTAACTCTTGGTTCTCTTCCATATCTGTCATTTCTGTTCCGAGTATGGAAGGCCTGTCCAGGCCTAGGTACCTGAAGTTTCAGAAAGGCTATGGAAAGCAACATATGTGATCTTTCTAGAATCGAATATAGATAGATAGATAGATAGATAGATAGATAGATAGATAGATAGATAGATAGATAGATAGATGATAGATAGATAATGGGATTCCAAATTCCTTTTTTTTATGGTAAAGTCAAAAGATGTCTATTTGAGTCTCAAAAATATGGCCTGAAACCCATAAAGGCATTTTATTCAAATCCCAATCTTGATTAGGGCCCAGTCCTTAGTTCTGTCAGAGATGTTCTATTTAAGCTAAACAATTAATTAAAAACTCTGCAAGGGGATTCTACTTTCTTCTCAGGGAATGAGTAAAGATGTAGATCCTGAAAAGATGGGTCCTCATCAGGAAGGGCACAGCTGCTTTCCACATTTCATTTACTTAGATTAAGGCAGAGACCCAATTTCACCTTTTCTGACACTTCCAGCAACTAGCAAGGGGATCTTATGAAATAAACTGCAGAAGAAAATCCCTCCACAGAGACTGCTGCCTCTATGCACATTCTCTTTAAAACCATGGTCAAAAATTGCAAACTATACTTGCATGACTGACAACCAGGAATATCATCACTCATTTGGTGGATCAAAATAGTAACAGTGCTTTAAATTTAATAAGGAATTTTTTTTATAAAGAAACTATAGTAATGGGTTAAATTTTATAAAGTTTATAAATCATGGGTTCAATTTTAGTTTTAAGCATTTTATAAGAATCTTCGCATTTAATTCTAATAGCAGCCACTACAGGAAGAATGTATAGGATCAGGCATCCTGAATTTCAATGTTAGAATCTTCAGTGTTTAGTAGTCTTGTTTCTACCCATGTTACTGTTTCCTTTAATTCTTTAGCCTTGGCTAGGTAGTAAATGCAATTTATCTATGTTAAAAATATGCAAAAAGTCAAAGGTGTTGTCAGTCCATTAACCTGGGTTTGAATTCCATTCTGAGAAATATTATTTAACACATTTTTATTTGCTCTCCATTTCTCCTATAAATAAAATTGGTTCAAATACAATTTTTACCAATCCACTGTGATGACTTCTTAGAGGTCTCACATTTGTCCAAACTCCTAACCTACTAGTTATTAATTTTCTAGATGTCAGCCAGGCCATTAGAAACATGTCTGCTCATAGATTTATGAATATAGAACTTGTTTTTAATATTATGAATATATATAACTTGTTCTTGATATGTATAATTAATATTTCATAAAGATCTAATCCTATATAGATAAAATAGGTAATAATGTACTAATTTTTTGGATTTACATTGCATTGGGTTGAGAAATAAAATTTCTAACATGACATTAAGTTAAGATAAGGTCTAGGGGTGCTGGAAAGATGCCACAGGGTTTAAAGCTCTAGCCCAGAACTGCTTCTAGTTCCTTTAATACACCTTTAATGATCTCTAGCACAGAGCCCAGATTATGCACTGAGCCACCAGATATGGTCCAAAAACTATATATATCAGGGAGGGGAACCACATGCGGCTCCCAGCCAAAATGAATGCGGCTCTTTGCCTCTTATCGTTATTTTGTATACTGTAGCTCTTCGCCAAGTTTGGATTTTGTTCTGCTGCTTCTGAGGAGGGACCTCTGAGGAGAGATCTCTGAGCATGGAGTCCCGTCTTCCATCCCTCAGAAACAACTGCATGGGCCAGCGAGCTGGGGGGACCCGTGTGTCACAGGTTGGGTCACATCTGGCCGTTAGTTCTTAGTGTGGAGGACTCAGCACACCCTCAACATCACTGCAGGATTTTGACCCTCACTCAAAGTGGCAAAATGCAATATGTGTTTAATAGATTATTGTTAAAATTAGATCTTTTGTGTGAGTGTTTGTCTGTTTTGGCAGGTCACTGCGTAGTGTGGCTCTCTGACTCTTACAGTTTAAAATTTTGGCTCTTTGTGTCGAACTTGTTCACCACCCCTGATATATATGAACAGTTTTATATATTTTAAAAATTATATAAATGTATAAATATATAAATTATATAAATACATGAGTAAATATATATTTTATATATTATTTATAAAAATTATTTATATATACATATATAAAGGTCTAGTTCCTTCTCACTAAGCCATATTTATATCACTACTTTTTTCTCTTGTTCTTAGTAAATTCAGAAAGAGACTGTACATTAGCATTTTGCCATTTGACCTGCTTTCTAGGGTAAAACCTTCAGACATGATATTGGACATAATCAACTCTTTTTGCACACTTCTTGTGCACTTGTTTTGTAAAAAGAATTTCATATAATTGTAGCCTGATTAAGAATTCAATAACTGTTTATTAAATTCTCCCATAAGTATGACTACAAAATAAAGCCTGAATTTAGTTGATTTATGTTGGTTTCTCTCTATGTATGTTTCTTTTTTTTTTTTGGGGGGGGGCACTCCCGGTGATGCTCCGGGCTTACTCCTGGCTATGCACTCAGAAATCGCTCCTGGCTTGGGAGACCATATGGGATGCTAGGGGATTGAACCCTGGTTCATCCTAGATTAACGCATGCAAAGAAAATGCCCTACCGCTTTGCACCACTGCTCCTGCCTTTTCTATATATGCCTTTTATAAGAAATCTGCTATCATTGAACTGGAGTGATAACAACAGCAAGTAAGGTGTTTGCTTGCACATGACCAACCCAGGTTCAATTCCTGGCATCCCATATGGTCCCCAAGCCTGCCAGGAGAGATTCCGAGTGCAAAACCAGGAGTAGCCCCTGAGTGTCAACAGGTGTGGCCCCCAAACAGAACAAACCGAAACAAAGCAAAACAAAGAGATCTTCTATTTTAATCTACTTAGCCAACAATTTCTATTCATGTCTTAGTATCCAACCACACTAACACAGGTCAGCTTCCATCGTAGACAGCGTATTTCCTTAAAGTAACTCCACTTAGGACATAGTCTCAAGAAATACACAGAAGTAATTTAAAATGCCATGCAAATATCTAGGTCCCTCTTCTACCAAATTGGGATTGCTTCCTATAGTGTGGTTCTAAATCTCTGTTTAGCTTGCTATTTTTTAAAGGCTAAAGTCAATTCTGCATGTTTAAAAAGATCAGATCTCAAGTTATTAATATTTGAGCAACTGTAAAAAATTAAGCTAAAATTCCAGGCAGCATCACTGATTTATTTTCATTTACTGCCTTTGTTGTTTCACACTTTGGGGTATATTTGGCTGGGGTGTGCTTAATTTGGGAGAAATATTAAAAATCTGTTTTTATTGCCTATGATGATTTTCAATAATAGGTCAGGAAGAGGAGGGATTTAACTATATGTTTTATTGAAAACTTAAAAATATTTTTGATACAAAAGGATGTTCTAGTATAAAACTAAACTTTTATCAAAACAGAAGCCTTTCACATTTGTGAATTAAAGTAAGTGGATAATTAAAGTTTATAAATTTTATATTTTAATCTTGGTCATAAAATGACAATGTATCATATTTTTAAATTTTATCCTCTATATCACTTTTTCTATAATATCAAAGCCTCCATATCATCCTTGTGTTTATTATTTTAAATAAATATTTTAAATACATCATGATAAAACTCATTATGGGATTTAGGAGCCTCTTAGATAAGTGACCAGAGGACATGGAGGCCACTAACTCTAATTTTTAGTCAACCAGACTGGGTGATATCAGGCTAGAGACTAAGGGTAGCTTTTGGGGAGATTTTGGTGCCCAGATTTGCCAGGGACCACCAGGGCCATCTAGCAAGAGCTCTGGAACTTCAAGGAATATATTGGTGAGGCCAAGTGGTGTCAGGGTTTGAACTGAGGTTTGAACTGAGGTTCTGATGTTTAACTATTATAAATTTTAAAAACATAAATCATATATTATCATCTTCAGATCTTCCTGGGCTTGATAGAATAAATCCTTCAAAACATCAAAACACTAAGCAATTCCCAGTCAGACCGAAACAATACAAATTCTTTTTTAAAACTGTGCTAACAGTTAAAGTGTTTATTTATTTATTATTAAATTATTTTCTTGTTTTCTACCTTCTACCACGTGGAGTTTCTATTTGTAAACACTATTATACTAGAGCAATAGATACATAATAGAACTTTTCACTTTTCTTTTCAGGGGGATGGAGTTGGGTGGCAATCATTTCAGTCACGGCTATGGAGATCTAGGTACTTTGAGACCCGGAAAAACATGCTTTGGGTCCTGGTAAAACACTTCACTTTTAAAATTTGATGGATAAAATCAACAAATGAGTAAATTTTCCATGCAAAATTTAGTTAATAAATGTTAAGTATTCTTTTAATTGGAGTTGAAGAAAATTCACACACAAAAATCAATGGCCTTTCTATACACCAATAATAATAAGGAAGAAATGGCCATTAGAAAACAACCCCATTCACAATAGTGCCACACAAACTCAAATATCTTGGAATCAACTTGACTAAAAATGTGAAGGACCTATACAAAGAAAACTATAAAACTCTGCTCCAAGAGATAAGAGAGGACACAGGGAAATGGAAATGCATACCCTGCTCATGGATTGGCAGGATTATCATCATCAAAATGGCAATACTCCCCAAGGCATTATACAGATTTAATGCAATCTCTCTAAAGATACCCATGACATTCTTCAAAGAAATGGATCAGGCACTTTTGAAATTCATTTGGAACAATAAACACCCTAAAATAGCTAAAGCAATCATTGGAAAAAGAATATGGGAGGAATTACTTTCTCCAACTTTAAACTGTACTACAAAGCAATAGTTATCAAAACAGCATGGTATTGGAATAAGGACAGGCCCTCAGATCAGTGGAATAGGCTTGAATACTCAGAAAGTGTTCCCCAGACATACAATCACCTAATTTTTGATAAAGGATCAAAAAATTCTAAATCTTCATGTATGAAGGTAAAATCCAAATGGATTAAAGACCTCAATATCAGACCCTAAACCATAAGATATATAGAACAACACATAGGCAAAACACTCCAGGACATTGAGACTACAGGCATATTCAAGGAGGAAACTGCACTCTCCAAGCAAGTGAAAGCAGAGATTAACAGATGGAAATATATTAAGCTGAGAAGTTTATGCACCTCAAAGGTAATAGCAACTAGGATACAAGAGCCACCCACTGAGTGGGAGAAACTATTCACCCAATACCCATCAGATAAGGGGCTAGTCTCCAAAAATATACAAGGCACTGACAGAACTTTACAAGAAAAAAAAATCTAATCCCATCAAAAAATGGGGAGAAGAAATGGACAAACACTTTGACAAAGAAGAAATACAAATGCCAAAAGACACATGAGAAAATGCTCCACATCACTAATCATCAGGGAGATACAAATCAAAACAACTATGAGGTAACACCTCACACCCCAGAGATTGTCACACATCACAAAGAATGGGAATAAACAGTGTTGGCAGGGATGTGGAGAGAAAGGAACTCTTACCCACTGCTGGTGGGAATGCCTTCTAGTTCAACCTTTATGGAAAGTGATATGGAGATTCCTCCAAAAACTGAAAATTGAGCTCCCATACAATCCAGCTATCCCACTCCTAGGAATATACCCCAGGAACACAAAAATACAATACAAAAACCCCTTCCTTACACCTATATTCATTGCAACACTATTTACCATAGCAAGACTCTGGAAACAACCAAGATGCCCTTCAACAGATGAATGGCTAAAGAAACTATGGTACATATACACAATGGAATATTATGCAGCTGTCAGGAGAGGTGAAGTCATGAAATTTTCCTATACATGGATGCACATGGAATCTATTATGCTGAGTGAAATAAGTCAGAGAGAGAGAGAAAAAAAACGCAGAATGGTCTCACTCATCTATGGGTTTTAAGAAAAATGAAAGACATTCTTGCAATAATTTTTCAGACACAAAAGAGAAAAGAGCTGGAAGTTACAGCTCACCTCGGGAAGCTCACCACAAAGAGTGATGAGTTTAGTTAGAGAAATAACTACATTTTGAACTGTCCTAATAATGAGAATGTATGAGGGAAATGGAAAGCCTGTCTAGAGTACAGGCGGGGGTCGGGTGGGGATGAGGGATATTTGGACATTGGTGATGGGAACATTGCTCTGGTAATGGGTGGTGTTCTTTACATGACTGAAACCCAAACACAATCATGTATGTAATCAAGGTGTTTAAATAAATTATAAAAATACTGTTGGGGCTGGAACAATAGCACAGCAGTAGGGCATTTGCCTTGCATGTGGCTGACCCAGGAAGGACCTGGTTTCAATACCCGGTTTCCCATATGGTCCCCCAAGCCCAGATTAATTTCTAAGCTCATAGCCAGGAGTAACCTTTGAATGTCATTGGGTGTGAACTCAAAACAGAAAAGAACAAACAAACAAACAAAAACAAAAATGCAGTTGTGTTTTCCTTTGTTTCTTTTTTTTACATGCACCAATAAGCAGCAATAGGTTTTATTTGCAATATTATTCTTTTATTTAAACACAGTCATTACAAAATAGTTGTTTATGATTGAGTTTGTCTTACAATATATACCATCCTTCAGACATACACATTTCCCCACCACAAATAGCCTAAATTTTTCTCCCACCCTCACCTCTCTCTCTTTTTTTTTCTCTCTTTCTCTCTTTTCTTTAAGACACTGTGGTTTGCACTATTATTAAAGAAAGGGCACCATGCAGATCACTTTAACTCCATTCAACATTCAGTTCTTGACAAAAGTAATCATTCCCACCAGCAGTGAATGAGAGTCCCTTTCTCCCTTCATTCACATCAGCACGAGCTGTGTTTTCTCATGTGTGCCAGTCACTGTGGTGTGAGATGATATCTCATTGTTGTTCTGATTTACTTCTCTCTGATAGTTACTATTATATGTTTACTGAAAAAAAGTTGTATAAAAGTAGTTATAGGGGACCATAGCATAACAGTAGGGCATTTTCCTTGCATGCAGCTGACCTGAGATGAAGCTGAGTTTGATCCCTGGGATCCCATATGGTCCCCTAAGCCTGCCAAAGGCAATTTCTGAGCACAGAGACAGGAATAAACTTTGAGCACTGCTGAGTGTGACCCAACCTCTCTGCCCAAAACCAAATCAAAATAATAAAAAAAAAACCAGGTTGGAGGCCAGAGAGATAGCATGGAGGTAGAGCGTTTGCCTTGCATGCAGAAGGAAGATGGTCCGAATCCCGGCAGACCTGGGTTCGATCCTCGGCATCGCATATGGTCCTCTGAGCCTGCAAGAAATGATTCCTGAGAGCAGAGCAGAGCCAGGAGTAACCCCTGAGCGCCACCGGGTTTGGCCTCACTAAAACAAAACAAACAAAACAAAACAAAACAAAAACCAAAGCAACAAAAGTAAAGTGCTAAAAGTAGATGAAGACGAAAAACAGAAATTTTAACTACAGAAATAACAGCCTATACCTACTTTGCAGGGGAAAATGATATATTTACTGAAATTCATGGGAATTAAATAAAGGACATCATTTTGGGTGACATGTTTGTAAAAGAAATAAAAATACAGATACAGTATTATAAGACAAGTCAATTTACATTTTGGTACGAAGGAGACATTGTGCAGTTTACTTCCCCTTCTGTAGGTATGTGTTCCTTAGCATCGCATGCACTTCATCACTCAGATCTGTTCTGTATATTTTACTTCCAATCAACTGGAAAGATTCAATACAGAAAGTTCCTGATGGATACTTCTCCCCAGGGTTTATGAGAGCTTCATAATGTGTCAGGCTTGTTAGCATAAATACATTTCCCAGAATTCCTCTGTTCCCAGTTACAGTGAGTCAAAAGAAATTTCTTTGTGAAATTTGGAGTGCAGAAATAAAATGACAGTCATTTTCCCATTCAGCTGCATCACTGATCTGTTGATATACCATGTGGGTATGAGGAAACAGCTGGACTTGCAACTGCTCCCACTCTTCCCAGCTCTTCCATCTGCTTCTCTGACTCCTGGAGCAAACCTGTGTGTGTGTGTGTGTGTGTGTGTGTGTGTGTAGCTTTGTAATAAGGGTTCAAGCTTCATTAAGACACTTACACTACCTTAGAAGAGCAACAAATCCAAAGACAGAATTTAATCTCATAAACTTGGATCATGAATATGTTCTAGCATATTCTCAAATGAGCTATTATTAATAAAATTTATTTTTATTAATTCATGTTTTTGGCCACACCCAGTGATGCTCAGGGGTTATGTGCTCAGAAATCTCTCCTGGCTTGAGGGAAGCCAAGGGAATTGAACTGCTGTCCGTCCTAGGTCAGCCAAGTGCAAGGTGAATGCCCTACCACTGTGCCACCACTCCAGTCCCTAGAATTAGTTTATATTCTATCTCTATTTTATCATCAATAATCTCTCCTTACCAACTCTATATAACCTGTGAACATAAGGTTCCATCATCAAACATTAAAAATGGAGGCTGGAGAGATAGCACAGAGGACTGGAGATTTTATTTTTCTTATGATAGTCTAACTGAAAGTGCTATGGTGACCCAGAAATAAAAAATTAGGAAAAATTTTTATGAATTATATTGATCTAATTATTATATTATATATCAATTTATATTGATTTTGAATTTTGGGAAATATTTATGTTACCACATTTAAAGACAAACATTATCCTATAAATCATGGCAAAGATGGGTGAGGGTAAGGAATGGTGGAAGGTAATCCATAGCAGGCATATACAATAGAGGCAGCAAAAAATTGACTCAATTTATGGCCTGTAGATGTCTATAATAGTGCTTTTTATATAAAATGCTATTCTTTTTAAACTATAAAATGCTATTCTATAATAGAATAGAAGACAAGATTGAGTGACCAAGCATTCTTGGGTGGATTAGTTGCTTCTACCTTTGCTGAGTAACTAGAGGTCAGATGTAATGAATTCGTTTTCAATTCCCTATGAGAGTTTCCATAAAGGGTCTGAAACTTTCTGTTTCTATTCTGAAACAAATTCTATTACGTATCAAAAGGACCAAGATTTCTGAAAGAAAAGCCTATTCTAATCTCATAGGTGACTAAACTTTCAATATAGAGAAGTCTAGCCAGAATCTGCTGCTCAAATCTAAAATCTATCAAACCTTTTTGTCAGTGGAATCAGCTCCTCCACTCATGCCTGGGTGGCTCACCTCTTTCTTTTTATGAAGAACCTCGATGATTTAATTCCCCTGTCTTTTCCCCTTAAGAAACTCTGCTGGGCTGGAGAGATAGTAAAGTGGGTAAGTGCTTGCCTTAAATAGACTGACCAGGGCTTGACCTTGGGTAACACATATGGTCTTCTGTGTCTTACAAGACTGATCCTTGAGCACAGTCCAGGAGTAAACGCTGAGCACATTGTGGTGTGCCTCCCTCCCCGAACATACCACTGATTATCTGGACTTGCAAGACATAAATTTTTTTCAAGTCTAAGTGTCATTAGACCCCAAGAGCTAAGGTTTGTACCTGTGACTGTAATAGCCTTAGAAGGAATTGTAGTATTTATTCATGTGTCTCCACAGAAATCTGGAGGGTAAAGATAGGATAAAATCTTCTAGCATAGTATCAAAGTGAAAGGAGGAAAAGAAATATAGCTCAGCAGTATGGCTCTCGCCATGCATTTATGAGACCCTGGGATTGAACTCTGGCACACACACACACACACACACACACACACACACACACACACACACACACAGTTTAAATAATATAGGGCCTAAAATAATGCTATCAGTTAATTGATGAGAGATCTTAGAATTAGTGCTTAAAACTGAAAAGCTAGGAATAGCTCTAAAATAACTCTAAAAAATAAGCTAAAATGTCATTACTCTCTTGAAATGCTGTTGAGATCTACAGAGATCAGAGCTCTAAAAGCTGTCTCCTCTAGGACCTATAGAAGGGTTCAGAATATATCCTCACCTCAGAATGGTTCAGAATATTTCATTTTTCATTGCTATCAGGAAACAAATGTTTTGAGGGGATCCCAAACATTATTTGGAGGTGGGTGGGGGAATATTTAGAAGCACTAAGGTACACATGTGGCTCTATGCTTGGGTGGGGACTCAGAGGTACAGAATTTCAACCATTTTTGTGACCCCAGACACATGCAAGGCAAATGCCTTAACCTATATACAAGCTCTTTGTCGCTAGACCCCAGCATTTTTCCAGAACTTTGTAGCAGCTCTTCTTCGGGAATTATATTTGGACTATTACCATAAATATTGAATCCTAAAATGTAGTGGTAATGATAGTTTTACAGGAGATCACTAAAACACCTAAACTTCAAAACAAAATGGTGGCATGATTATTGTTATAATTATTGGAACCTATTTAGTTATCAGAATGAAGTTAAAGAGATTAAAGAGCTTCCTCTAATTTTAAGAACTAAAAATATATACAACTTACTTAATCATATGTAGAAAAAGTTTTAGGTCTAGTGAATAGAAATATGACTTTACTCATCAAAATATAACTTAGTTATCTTGTCATTTTTTCGGACTTAAGTAAATGATCTCTTATACAATAGAGGTCATTTTAAAAAAGGTAAGGATAAATCCCCTTGAAAAAAGACCAGCTACATTACCAAAAACATTATTTTTCAGAATACTACCACATGTATCTATGGTCATTTTAATGTGAGCATAAATTTTGAAGGAAAAATAATTAAATTATGGATATTAATATGAACTGATTCCAAACTAGTATGAATTCCTGTTGACATAGAGCATCACAGTGGCCTCTTAGCTCAGAATTTTATAAAGATCAGGTAATCATGGGGCTGGAGAGATAGCATGGAGGTAAGACATCTGCCTTGCATGCAGAAGGATGGTGGTTCAACTCCGGGCATTCCATATGGTCCTCTGAGCCTGCCAGGAGCAATTTCTGAGAATAGAGCCAGGAGTAGACCCTGAGTGCTGCCAGGTGTGACCCAAAAATCAAATACAAAAAAGAAAAAATCATTTAATCAGTGGATAGTGCTTTAGGTCTTTCTCACAATGGGCTTTGTGAATCCAAAACTAGTTCTTTGATTTTTTTCTTATTCTAGAATGCATACTTGGAATACAAATACATAACATATGGATGCATAATTGTATTATTTCCACAACCCAAAGAGATAAAACTAATAGCATATCAAAAGCCAAACTGAAGCATTGCAACTAACTGTATATAGGAAAATAGTAAAATATTTCACTGTATTTGGGGCACCATAGAGAGAAATACCATAATTAGAGACTTAAACAACTCAAGGATGGCAACACTTACTCAATTTGCCTATTTGGCTGAATGAAAGATAGCTTCAGGAGAATGAAAGTAGATTATTGCAAACTAACTTGATCCAATGTCGAATCCAATATATCTATTTTTTTCAATTTTCTGAAGTAAATCAACACAACTGTAGGTATCTAGCATGTAACTTTTGAGCTAGTGAATATTCCTTTTTCTATATTCTTAGCAGCAAAGACTAGCAGAAAATAGTTTTCTTACAACTCAAACGTTCAAAGCTATACCTTTATTGCTCTATCACTGGCATACAATTCTTCTGTCACAATTTTGTTTAGAGTCAAAATCATTCTTTACTTCTCTAAAATATGAGCTTGGTCCATATACTGATAATATTATATTTGCTGGATTAGTAAATTGAAGACAGTTACTATTTAGATAGGCTGGACTAAAATCAACACAAATTTAGATTTTTTGTATCTTTTTAAAATGTCTACATATATTTGAGACTTTTGGCTAGAGGGCTCTGTGCCACAAATCTGCGTTCAATGTCTGATGACTCACAGTGGTTTCCAAGTAAAGAGCTGGGAGATGCCACAAAGTGCTTCCAGGTGTGGATCAAAAAAAATCTTGAAACATAAAAATAAGTACATGAAGCCTTAATATCTTTATTTTGTTTTGTTTTGGGGTCACACCTGGCAGTGCTCAGGGTTTACTCCTGGCTCCACTCTCAGAAATCGCTCTTGGCAGGCTCGGGGGACCATATGGGATGCCGGAATTCGAACCAATGACCTTCTGCATGAAAGGCAGACGCCTTACCTCCATGCTATATCTCCAGCCCCAAGCCTTAATATCTTTAGGCGTAAAAAGTTCTCCTGTGAAAGGTTGCTATAATCTGGTCTACAAGAAAGTAAATTTGTCACTTAAAAAGTCATTCAATTTTACAAAAACATATGCTTCAATTGGGGTTTTGTTTGATCTTATTTTGTTTCTTGGTGGGGGGGTCCCATACCCAGGGTTATCCAAGACTTACTCCTGGTTCTGCAATCAGGGATCACTTCTGGAGAGCTCAGGGGCTTATATGGGTACCAGGAATTTATCCGTGGTAGAAAGTATTTGAGGAAAATGGTGGACAATCACTTAGTCCCACATATGCTTCTTTTGGAAATGCTACTTGAGCTGTTTGATTGTGTTATCTGTGAAATTCTCATATTTTTGAGTAAACAAGAGAAAGCTCTGCAAGTAAGACAGATATCTTCTATCAAGTACTTGGGTGTACTGCTCAAGTGCAACATGAGTCCAACCATTCCCCCTGGGACATTGACTACATGCTATTTACATTCACCTTTTTATTTTTCAGGTTATTTCTATTGTACCTTTCCACTATGTAAAAAGTAGCATAAATTTCTCACTATTCTGGATATGGATTTACTCTGGATATAGATTTTCTTTCCTTAAAAGTTCTGCCAAATTCATCAGCTGTGTTTTTCATAATACCTAGTCCATCTTAATTATATTCCAAATAACATTGCTTCTGTCAAAGGAATTCATTTGACAGTGAATAAAATATTTCATGGGTTTTTGCTCAGGGAATCCATGGATTTGAACTTGTTTCTTATTTTTTCAAAGAAGATGAGGCTCCACTATACTAGAAGGCAAGAATGGGGGGATTCTTCTTACTGTCATCCTAAACAGAAACTTTATTTATAGTATCAATAACTTTAGGCTCTGCCCCAATTTCAAAAATTATTCCATGTATAGTAGGAGGATTTTACATAATTAAAATGGCAATACTTTTCAAAACAGAGATGTACAGATTTAATGTAATTTCTACAAGAATACCCATTATTCAAAGAAGTGGATCAAATGACTTCTGAAATTCATATGAAACAATAAACAATAAAGTCCAGAGATTGCTAATGCAATCCTTGGAAAAAAGAAAATGGAAGGCATCACTTTCTTCAACTTTTAACATGACTCTAAGACAGTAATCTTTAAAAAAGCATGGTACTGGAATAAAAGCAGACCCTTAGATCAGTGGAATAAACTAGATTTCAGACTTGAGATGGACTTGCACCTACACAATCAATTAATCTTTGATAAAGGGATAAGAAATACAAAGTGAGCAAGGAAAGTCTCTTAACCAAGTGGTGTTGGGAAAATTGATCTAGTATGTGCAAAAAAAGTGAACACATACCTCTATTTAATGCCTTGCATAGAGATCAAACCTTACTATCAGAGCTAAAACAATAAATTATATATATAAAAAATGTAAGCAGAAGACTCCATAATACTGAAGCTAAAATCATATTGAAGGATGAAATGCCACTGACCAAGCAAATGGAAGAAAAGATAAGCAGATGGGACTACATTAAACTGAACATTTTCTGCTTCTTAAAAAAATGCTGACTAAGACACAGACTACCAACAAAATGGTAGAAACTATTCACCCAATAACTTTCTGATAAGAGGTTAATATCTAAGATACACAGGCACTGAAAGAACTAAGCAAAAAAAAAAAAAAAGCTACCTCCATCTTAAAAATGGAGAGAAGGATGAACAAAAATTTCCTCAAAAAAAAAATTTAGATGACCAAAATTTACATAAAAAATGCTTCCCGTCATTAATCTTGAGGGAGATGCAAATCAAAACAACATTGAGATACCATCACAAAGAACAAGAATAACTAACTATTACTCTATTACTGCCACGAATATGGGGACAAAGGAACTCCTATTTATTGCTGTTGGTTAATGCTAACTGGTTCAGCCTTTTTGGAAAACAATGTAGCTATTCCTCACAAAACTAGAAATTGAGCTTCTATATGATCCAGCAATACCACTCCTAGGGATGTACCATAGGAGTACACAAAACAGACTACACAAACACAATGCAGAAAAGCTCTCTGCATCCCTGTGTTCATTGCAGCACTATTTACAATAGCCACAATCTGGAAACAACACAAGTGCAAGAGAATAGATGAGTGGATAAAGAAACAGAGGTACATAAACACAATGGAATATTACACATCTGTTAGGGAAAAACTGAAGTCATGAAATTTTCTCATATATAGATGGATATGGAGAGTATAATACTCTTAGTGAATGAGTCAGAATAATCTCACTCATTTGTGGTATATAAGAATAAAAGACAGTATGGTAATAATATTCAAAGACAATAGAGTTGGAGCCCAGGTGGTTCAGTCCATGGTAAGAAGCTAGCCACAAGTAGTGGAGCAGTGCAGCTAGGGTAGAGAAAGGATCACTAAAACAATGATAATGGGAACTGATCATTCTGGACTAGAATTGGGTGCTGAACAGAGATAAAGTAATAGGCATGGTATCCCTTCATTAAAAATATGCTAACACGGTGTCTAAAAGGAAGAGATAGAGAGAGAAACATGGAAAGAGACACATAGACAGAGAGAGAGACAGAGAGAGAGACAGAGAGATAGAGAGACAGAGAGAGAGAGAGACAGAGACAGAGACAGAGACAGAGAGACAGAAACAGGACTAAAATGCCTGATCCAGCCGTGGGCAAGAGAGCAGGGAAAGCCAGGGACATTGTTGGTGGGAAATGTTCATAGGTAAAGGGTAGTGTATATTGTAAGACTGAAACCCAGTCATGAATAATTTTGTAACCTTGGTGTTTAAATAAAAGAAGAGAAAAAATTATTCTACTTAACTGGTCTTTAAAACTGTTGCCTTTAGCCTAGACACTTTGGTTTTCCTTTGTCATTAAATCAAGAATAGAAAGGAGTTTTTCTATTGTCTAGTATATTTGATATTTACTATTAGAAGAAGTACACAGTTACCAGAGAATACACTATCATCAGATATTAAGAGAATAGCTTTATAGACTTCTTAAGTTAGAGCTTTTTGGTTATGTAAGTTCAATGTATGTATTTAGTTATAACAAAATTGTAAATATATTTACCCAATTAGATATATCTATAATTTTCTGGAGGTTCTATTTTTTGTTTTATTGGACCTGACAAACACAAAATATAAATGTAAATAGTGGCAAAGAAATTAAAGGCTACTTTCTAATAAGTTTCAAATTCTTGAGTCACTGGAGAAGTCAAGAAATGCTTTGAACTAATTTCCATTGAAGTCAAGTTTCACTAAGGTCACAAAAGATATTTTCTTGTTAGATTAAGTTTTTTATTTATTTATTTTTAATAAAACAATATATCTCATGCTACTTTATTTGCTAAATATGCTATATAGCTTGCATGGATCTAATTATATTAAAACTACCAAATCTTAGGAAAAATGTTTCTGTATCTCAAACAAATGGTTAAAATAGTACCCCCAGAACAATTTATTTTATATTTGGGATTTCTTGAGTGAGGCAATTTGTGAAATAGAAAAACAAAATTAAAAAAGCAGAAAAGGTGATTATAGAAAGGATTGTTCCCTAGAAGGTAAAAGTCAAAATTTAATTTTTATAGAGCATGTGTCAAGAACTATACTATAAATATCTTTCTGTTTTTTATTTTTGTTTGTTTTTGTGTCACACCCAGCAGCTCTCAGAGGTTACTCCTGTCAGGCTCGGGGGACCATATGGGATCTAATATTTGAACAATTGTCCTTCTGCATGCAAGGCAAATGCCCTACCTCCATGCTATGTCTCCAGCCCCTTTTTTTGTTTTTAATTCATCAACCTTGAGAAAGTTAATGGCAGTATTTTTTTTTTGATGGCAGTATTTTAAAGTTCCGTTTAACATCAGTTTTTATACTATCTGGAAACAATAAAAACATGACTGCATGCGGTAGAAAGCGCTCCATCAAATTATCACTAATATAATAAATATTCCTCTAAAATTACTTTTAGTGTAAAGAATTAAGCTAACTTCCTATTAAAGTTCCTATTAAAGCAGTTCTCCTGCTCTTTGTTTCTGCTCTGCATTAGGAAGTTTGCTACTGACTTTGGAGTATAGGAAGAGATAAATTAGGGAAGGGAACACTAGGGCAAAGATGGAGGGGAAAGTGTCTGTTTCAGAGGCAAGCTCTAGGCAAAAGAGAAACTGAGGACATTGGTGTAACAGTGGTGTTCAACATACTGCTGTTGAAACATTGTACAACTGAAACTTAATCGTTAATATTTTTTTTACTTTGCAATTCACATGATTCCATTAAAAACCACAAGCAAAATATAAGTTATGCCAATCATGTGATAGCACCATGGCCAGAAGGTGAAAAAACTGTTAAAATGTCCTATGGGCCTTATTTCAGAATTTTATTTGTGATCATGGTGCATAAATGAGGCCAGCTAACGTTACGTCAGATTCACAGTCACTTCACAAATATCCTAATTTTATCTCAGAATTCATGAAAACAATTTATTTTTGTTATTTAACACTTTCCTGTTTAAAATTTAGATGCCTTATCTTCTGGGTTTCTAGGGCTTTAAACCAGGAGAAAATGTATTAAATATGTAGGCTTTCATTTTAATAAATGTCTTTTAATCATTTCAACCAATAATGATCTAAGTATGATTAAAATGATGTAATGAATTGCCAACTATATATGGGACTTCAGGAAGCAAATTGTTTCAGAAACATTCACACTTAGGTTCACAAAATAAAATGCTCAACTTCCTTCCCCTCACCCTTTTCTTGAATTAACCAAATTGTTAAAGCATAATAGAATCTTAAAGATCCAGTCAAGTATTTATTCATCTGGGAATGCCAGAAATGCTTCCATCCTGAAGGGCTTTCAAATTCTAGAGACACATTTCCTACATGGTTTACCACATTATTTTCAAAGTCTTCTTACCACATTTCTTTGAATATAATATCTATATATCCCCAGGTATTTTTCTTTCCACTTCAATTGTAAGGGATAAATATATGTGCCTTTTTATTTGGTTGGTTGGTTTTTACTAGAAGTTATTTTCACAGCAGTGAGTTGCTTTGGTTGTTCACAGAAGTAGTCAAGGCTCTAAAAGAGGCATGAAAGACTAGATTTGCTGAAAAGAAAGCAACAGTGTGTATATAGTCTTAGTCACAATGCTTGAGTGATTTGACATGGAGAAAATTTAGCTGTAAACTGTAGTGTTTGTGGTTCCTGAAGCTGCCACAATCTATTCCTTTTTGTGTATGTGTGTGTGTCTTTTACTTATCATATTCTCTTACGATTTCTATTTTAGGATAAGACACTTAAAGAGACTACAGAGATTAAACCACATTTAAACACAGTGTGTGGGAAGGACATGGGTCATAAAGCAATATTCCTGTCTTGGAGATTTTTTTTTTCATGTTAGAAATTTCAGAAATGAACACAAGAGAATTCTAAGCATTCAGTTCATCTCAGCACTTTAGAAATCCAAAGGGTAACTTCTCAGCATGAAAAACTCAAAACACATTTTGAAATAAAATCATTAGAAACATTGTTTTCTATTACATTGCACAGCTTATTCATGCTGAGCCATATTAAGAAGGAGAGAAAATGAAACAAAATAGGCATTTTATGTCTGACTATATTGAAGTTAGAATTTGGTCTGCAGGGAGGAGAGATTCTGGGAATCAAACTCGGGGCCTCACACATGCTAACACACTCTACCACACTCTACCACTGAGCTGTATCCCAGCACGTATAATATTACAAAACTAGCAAATAATGAGTGCGTTGTAAATCTTAATGTGTTTTAATACATTCTATCCAGTCAGCTTCAACTGCATTTATTTATACTGCTAATTGGAATTGTAACCACTGTCATATAAAATGTATAGAGCCCTGTAGCTTAATAGACAAAGTCAATATCTAAAGGGCAATAGAAGGGAATGTTCAAGAGATAATTTTTGTTGTATTTTCTAATTAGTGGAATGTGAATGCAATCTACAATGAAATATGAGTTAATAAAAGATGCTATTGTTATAAAAGTGAAAAATATGTCTTAGACATTGAAATTCATTTGTTTCTCAGTTATATTCTGGTAATATGTACCAAAACAGAAGAAGATATTTATGAATGGCAAAAATGCTCTTTTAAATTTTCCATTTGGTAAATTAAAAGATGCTTGAATTTCAGTTTACTTATTTGATAGAGAATATCATAATATTCTTCTGTAGTAGTCACAAAAATACAGTTCTTTTTTTTATTTTTTTTATTTTTTTATTTTTTATTTTTTTTAATTTTTTTTTTAATTTTAATTATGACAACAAAGATGCAAAGAAAGAGGACATGGTAAAGTTACAGTGGAAGCCCAATCACCCATAAGCAGAATTCTCGGTAGTCCCAACGATGATATCCCAGCCTTGATCTTTCAACCAAAGAAAATTAAGAAAAACAAAACTGAACCCATGTACAAAACAATTAATTTGTCCCTCAAATTCCCAGTTGTATTACATACTATTTCTTAGTAGCACACAATATAATCCAAAGAGATTAGACTTATGTAACTCCTTAAACATTGAGGGTAAAGTACATTTATCTAGTTCCATGCACATGCTTACTAGTTTAAGTTAACCTCAAAAGTTTTAGTGGGTTGTTTTTCTTAAGGATTGGAGTCAAGGGAAAATAGTAAAAAATGGTGTTAGAGTGGCATTTGTTTGCATAGGCCCACCAAAATATAAGGGACATGGAAAGAAAAATTATGGTCTAAATAAAAGGAGACCCTACCCCTGAAGTTTCCCGGCACAGGACTGACTCTAGGCTCCAGGCAAACTAGTTTGTCCAATTCAAGTCATCGTCTGTAGTGGCAATACACCTTCATTCCTCACATAGTCTCTGTTGTTGGTATCATGTTTCTGTATTAAAGGTCCTGGAGTCTGCATATCCCATATTGCAGTCAGGATGGTGCAGAGCATCCTCTCCTTTCACCTCACACTTAAGGGGCACTAGAGAGAATCATGTCCTGTAGAGCAGGTCATTGTTGTTGTCAAGTCTTCTCAGTGTAAACGGAAGTCTCTTTTTAGGAGGTCGATGTCAGACCCTTGGTAGTGTCTTTCCTGGTAGAGGACTGCTTCCTCTTCTTCTCAGTGTAAACGGAAGTCTCTTTTTAGGAGGTCGATGTCAGACCCTTGGTAGTGTCTTTCCTGGTAGAGGACTGCTTCCAGCTGTTGCTATAAAAGACCTTGGATGTTTCGTAGAAAACTTGCCTGGTTCCAGCGTGAATGGAGGATTCCCATTCTTCTGAGGCCTGTGCCAGGGCATTATTTCAATGTTCAGGGTGTAAGGTACATTGTACTGAGATTTATTAGATAAGAACTTATCTGTAGGTATAGTGTTTTCCTATTTTAATGTGTCTATGCAAAGAAGGGTCAATGCCATGAAGCGTTATTGGTGCATCTGGAGGCAATAGGAACAAGACCAGCAATTTCCATGACATAGTTCAATCATAGACATTAAACTGAGGGACAGTTCCACCAACAATCCTTATTGAACAGCTTACAAAGAAAAGACAAGATGAAAAGTGGATAGAAACATCATGGTAGAAGAATATAGAAAGAGTTACAGCCGTTAAAGAAAACATACATAAAATATTCAAAAGATATATGTGTGCAATTTATGTCCTTCTAAATAGTTCTGGGATTGTTAGATCCACTGTATGTCTTTGGTCTGAGATTAGAACTGTGTATTATTGAAGTTAAGAAGGGTAAATCGGGGGTACTGATGGTTGGGAGGAGAATACGGGCGCTAGCCCCTGCGCGGTTTGCATCATGTAGACTAGTATGAAATTGCCAGTGACAGCCTGAGTATAACTGACCAACTATCTGCCACCCCACAGATCAAACACCACCCCCCAAGCCAATCTCAGGAGCTCAAGCCCCACCCTAGGCCAATCTCCGCAGCTGGCCTGGGAGTGGGGAAAACCCAGGGTGCCCCATCAGGTCCTCCCAGAAACCCACCTGGAGATCCGGGGGAGAGGGGGGTCGGGTGACCCAGGTCTGGGCCCCCCTACCCTAGGCCGGGCCAAGTGGCCCCTGGCACATACGGAGGTCTTCCAGGAGCCAGCCCGTGCCGGCTGAAAATCCTGCCCCAGGAAGGGAGGAAAGCCCTCCCAGGCCCCAAGGACCAGAGCTCAAGACCCACCCTAGGCCAATCTCTGCACCTGGCCTGGGAGTGGGGAAAACCCAGGGTGCCCCATCAGGTCCTCCCAGAAACCCACCTGGAGATCCGGAGGAAAGGGGGAGAGGGGGGTCGGGTGACCCAGGTCCGGGCCCCCCTACCCTAGGCCGGGCCAAGTGGCCCCTGGCACATACGGAGGTCTGCCAGGAGCCAGCCCGTGCCGGCTGAAAATCCTGCCCCAGGAAGGGAGGAAAGCCCTCCCAGGCCCCAAGGACCAGAGCTCAAGACCCACCCTAGGCCAATCTCCGCAGCTGGCCTGGGAGTGGGGAAAACCCAGGGTGCCCCATCACGTCCTCCCAGAAACCCACCTGGAGATCCGGAGAAAAGGGGGAGAGGGGGGTCGGGTGACCCAGGTCCGGGCCCCCCTACCCGAGGCCGGGCCAAGTGGCCCCTGGCACATACGGAGGTCTGCCAGGAGCCAGCCCGTGCTGGCTGAAAATCCTGCCCCAGGAAGGGAGGAAAGCCCTCCCAGGCCCCCCAAAATACAGTTCTTATCATAACACTTTAAAACAAAAGTTTTATTACTAACAGTTGACTAAAGACCTCACTACTTTTTAAATGAGTGATAGTAAATTTATTACTTATTCTCTCTCAATCTTAGTTTTCTAACTACAAAATCTGGTCTAATACATTAATCTAAAACATTCATCTATTAATTCACAAGTTACATGAAAGTCTGATGATGCAACATATAGAAACTGCCACATAATAAATAAAGTTCAATAAATGTTTGCTATTTTTAAAGCTGCAAATTTAAATAACGTTTCCATATTCATAGTATGCATATATACTTTAGATTCATAAGTATTTTGTCTTTACATGGAACAAGAATCCACAATTTTAGTTTAAGTATGATTCTTTAATTTTCGACTGAGCTGGATAAATTCATTTTTTCCCTGAAGTTCAAACAAAAAGAACAGCACCACCAAAAAATGAAGCAAAAAATAAGCTGCTAATAATTCAACATCCTAAAACTGAGTAGGAAAAGGGAGGACTCATTTAGGAAGGAATCACTTATATTGAGTTGGGAAGGAGTGAGAGAATTTGGAATGGGCATAAATAGCTTGAATAGATGCAGTCCCTTCAAGGACACATTAGAAAGAAGGATACTACTTTAAACGTTCAATTGCTTAGCAGGGTTCAATATCCTCAAAGAATGATCACCAAGGTGAAGAATGTAACAGTTGAAGAATGTAAACACTAGACATGGACAACAGAACTGCAGATGGCCACAGCTATACAAAGAACTAAGGACTAAATTGATGGCACACCCCTTTTTCTTTCACCCACTATCACTGCCTAAAGAACAGTTTGTTCTATGTGTTTAAATTTTTATAGAATTTTACTACGTTGCCACAAGCCATGCCTTTCTAGGATGCTAGTGATCAGGCTTCTTAAACATTTTCCATCTATTGACTGAGCAAATTTTACATGGTACAGTATATCTAAAATAGGCTTACTGATAAAACATCTAAAATAACAAGCATTTAATGATAATAAAAAATAAAGAAAAATTTAAATGGCTCAAATGGGGTTCTGACTTACAGTTTAAGAAGTTAAGTTCCGAGGGGCCTAGGGAGCGCACCCCCAAAAACACTGCATTCTGAAGCTGGTGAGTGCCTGCATTGTGGGGCCGCGGAATCTCTTTGCCCTGCCCTGCCTTTGTTTACTCTGAGGACTTCGGGGAAAACTCCTATCTCTGTCTGCCTGAAACTGTGCTTCTGAACTTCCGAAGGTTTCCTCAGGGGCCTAGGGAGCGCACCCCCAAAAACACTGCATTTTGAAGCTGGTGAGTGCCTGCATTGTGGGGCCGTGGAATCGCTTTGCCCTGCCCTGCCTTTGTTTACTCTGAGGACTTCGGGGAAAACTCCTATCTCTGTCTGCCTGAAACTGTGCTTCTGAACTTCCGAAGGTTTCCTCAGGGGCCTAGGGAGCGCACCCCCAAAAACACTGCATTTTGAAGCTGGTGAGTGCCTGCATTGTGGGGCCGCGGAATCGCTTTGCCCTGCCCTGCCTTTGTTCACTCTGAGGACTTCGGGGAAAACTCCTATCTCTGTCTGCCTGAAACTGTGCTTCTGAACTTCCGAAGGTTTCCTCAGGGGCCTAGGGAGCGCACCCCCAAAAACACTGCATTCTGAAGCTGGTGAGTGCCTGCATTGTGGGGCCGCGGAATCGCTTTGCCCTGCCCTGCCTTTGTTTACTCTGAGGACTTCGGGGAAAACTCCTATCTCTGTCTGCCTGAAACTGTGCTTCTGAACTTCCGAAGGTTTCCTCAGGGGCCTAGGGAGTGCACCCCTAAAAAACTGCATTTTGAAGCTGGTGAGCAGCTGCATTCTGGGGCTGCGGGATCGCTCTACCTTGCCCTGCCTTTGTTCACTCTGAGGACTTGCAACTAGAGGCAACAGAAGCGCTCAGCCGCTTCGCTTCCCTTTGCAGCCGCGAACTCTTCCTAATCAATGAACCCCACCACAACACGCAGGAAAAACCACACTACAAGCGTGACAATGGGGAAAACTCGCAGGCAAACACCATCCATAGAGAATGAAGACGAAAGCTCGGTTGATCTAATAAATTACAACCACCTGATTAACCTTTCAGATAAGGAGTTTAGAGTAGAAATATGGAATATGTTTGTAGACCTCAAAAAGAGCATAGATCGATCTGAAGAGAACACAAAAACAGAAATCAGAAAACTCCAAACTGAAATAACAGATCTGAAAAATACGGTTGCTCAACTGAAAACCACAATGGATAGCCTCGCCAACAGGGTATCAGCAGCTGAGGAGAGAATCGGAGTACTGGAAGATGAGATGCAGAAAAGCTCAACACAACAGAAGAAATTGGAAAAGAACATTAAGACAAACGAACAGGCAATGGAAAATGTACTCAAGGCATGCGAAGAGATGAAAATAGAAGTCTTTGATAAACTCAACAGAAACAACATAAGAATCATTGGAGTCCCAGAAACCCAGGAAGGAGATCTCCAAGAAGAATCAACTGTCAAAGACATCATCAAAGAGATACTCCCAGAGTTAAAGCCTACATGCAATCAAATACTGCATGCCCGAAGAATACCAGCTAAAAGAGACCCAAAGAAAAACACCCCAAGACACATCCTCGTTACAATGACAAATCCCATAGATAGGGATAGAATACTGAAAGCAGCAAGATCAAAAAGGGAAATTACATTCAAAGGAGCATCCCTAAGACTTACAGCAGACATGTCACAAGAAACTCTCAAGGCCAGAAGACAGTGGTTGGATATTGTGACAAGATTAAATGAAATGAATGCCTCCCCAAGAATACTGCACCCAGCCCGACTCACATTCAGGTTTGGAGGAAGAATACACAGCTTCACGGATAAACAACAGCTCAGAAACTTCACAGAAGATAAACCAGCCTTAAAGGAAAAACTGACAGGTCTACTCTAAGACAAGAGAGACCAACAAACACAGCAAACTTATCTACAAAGATGACATTAAATCCTATGACAATCATCTCCCTCAATGTCAATGGACTAAATTCACCAATTAAAAGACACAGAGTGGCAAAATGGGTCAAAAAGATGAATCCAACCTTCTGCTGCCTACAAGAAACACATCTGAATAGTCAGAACAAACATAGACTCAAAATCAAAGGTTGGAAGAAAATTATCCAAGCAAACAACACCCTGAAAAAAGCTGGGGTGGCCATATTAATATCAGATGACACCAACTTTATACTCAGAAAAGTGGTAAGGGACAAAGATGGACACTATGTACTAATCAAGGGATATGTGCAACAGGAAGAAATCAGACTATTAAACATATATGCACCCAATGAGAGACCAGCAAATTATCTAATACAATTACTGACAAATCTGAAAGAAGAAATCAATAATAACACAATCATTGTGGGAGACTTCAACACAGCCCTATCAACACTTGATAGGTCAACCAGACTGAAACCCAACAAAAACATACTAGCCCTGAAAAGTGTTATGGAAGAAAGAGGACTAGTAGATATATACAGGACACTCCATCCCAAAAAACCTGGATACACATTCTTTTCCAATGTACATGGGTCATTCTCCAGAATAGACTACATGCTGACACATAAAACATACCTCCATAAAATCAAGAGGATAGAAATCTTGCAGGCTACCTTTGCTGACCACAAGGCTCTGAAATTAGATGTGAACTACAAAGCCACACAGAAGAAAAACTTTAACAATTGGAAATTAAACACCCTGCTACTGAACAACCAGTGGGTCCGAGATGAAATCAAAAAGGAAATCAAAACTTTCCTGGAAACAAATGATAATGAAGACACAAACTGCCAGAATCTATGGGACACAGCAAAAGCAGTCCTGAGAGGAAAATTTATAGCTCTACAAGCACACATCAGGAAGGAAGAAGGAGCATACCTGAATAACTTAATGGCGCAACTTAAACAATTAGAAAATGACCAACAGAATGAACCAAAAATAGGGAGACAGAAGGAAATAATAAAGCTGAAAGCGGAACTCAATGAAGTGGAAAACCAAAAAGCAATCCGAAAGATCAACGAAAGCAGAAGCTGGTTCTTTAAAAAAATAAACAAGATTGATAGACCATTGGCAAAACTCACAAAGAAAGAGAGAGAGAGAAATCTGATAACCCGTATTAGAAATGAAAAGGGGGAGATCACAACAGAAATTGCAGAGATCCAAAGGATAATCAGAGGCTACTTTGAGAAACTTTATGCTACAAAACATGAGAACCTAGAAGAAATGGAAAAATTCTTGAACACTTATAACCTTCCACATTTAAGTAAGGAGGATGTAGCATATCTAAACACCCCCATCACTACTGAGGAAATTGAAACTGTAATCAAACATCTACCAAAAAAGAAAAGCCCAGGCCCAGATGGTTTTCCTAATGAATTTTTTCAAATCTTTCAAGAGGAGCTACTACCAATCCTAGCCAGACTCTTCCATGAAATTGAAAAAAAGGGAACTCTCCCAAACAGCTTTTATGAAGCCAACATTACCTTGATACCAAAACCAGACAGAGATGCTGCCAAAAAAGAAAATTACAGACCAATATCCCTGATGAATGCTGATGCAAAGATCTTCAACAAAATCCTGGCAAATAGGATCCAATGCATCATCAAGAAGATCATACACTACGACCAAGTAGGCTTCATCCCAGGAATGCAAGGATGGTTTAACATCCGTAAATCTATTAACATCATACACAACATCAACAACAAGAAAAATAAAAATCACATGATCATATCAATAGATGCAGAGAAAGCATTTGATAAGGTCCAACACCCATTCTTGATCAAAACTCTCAGCAAGATGGGAATGGAAGGAACCTTTCTCAATCTAGTTGAAGCCATCTACCACAAGCCAATGGCAAATATTATCCTCAATGGAGAAAAACTAAAAGCCTTTCCTCTAAATTCGGGTACAAGACAAGGCTGTCCTCTCTCACCACTCCTCTTCAATATAGTACTGGAAGTTCTTGCTATAGCGATCAGGCAAGAAAAAGATATCAAGGGAATTCAGATAGGAAAGGAAGAAGTCAAACTCTCATTGTTTGCAGATGATATGATACTCTACTTAGAAAACCCTAAAGACTCTACCAAAAAGCTTCTAGAAATAATAGATTCATATAGCAAGGTGGCAGGCTACAAAATCAACCTACAGAAATCAATGGCCTTTTTATACACCAATAATAATAGGGAGGAGATGGAAGTCAGGAAAGCAATCCCATTCACAATAGTGCCACACAAACTCAAATATCTTGGAGTCAACTTGACCAAAGACGTGAAGGACCTATACAAAGAAAACTATAAAGCCCTGCTCCAAGAAATAAGAGAGGACACACGGAAATGGAAACACTTACCCTGCTCATGGCTTGGCAGGATTAACATCATTAAAATGGCAATACTCCCCAAAGCATTATACAGATTTAATGCGATCCCCTTAAAAATACCCATGACATTCTTCAAAGAAGTGGATCAAACACTTATGAAGTTCATCTGGAACAATAAACATCCTCGAATAGCTAAAGCACTCCTAGGGAAAAGGAAAATGGGAGGCATTACTTTCCCCAACTTTAAACTGTACTACAAAGCAATAGTTATTAAAACAGCATGGTATTAGAATAAAGACAGACCCTCAGATCAGTGGAATAGGCTTGAGTTCTCAGAGAACATCCCCCAGGCATACAATTACCTAATTTTTGACAAAGGAGCAAGAAATCCTAAGTGGAGCAGAGAAAATCTCTTCAACAAGTGGTGCTGGCAGAACTGGTTAGCGACTTGCAAAAAAGCGAACATAGACCCCCAGTTAACGTCATGTACGAAGGTAAAATCCAAATGGATTAAAGACCTTGATATCAGACCAGATACCATAAGGTATATAGAACAACATGTCAGTAAAACACTCCATGACATTGAGACTAAAGGTATCTTCAAGGAGGAAACTGCACTTTCCAAACAAGTGGAAGCAGAGATTAACAGATGGGAATACATTAAACTGAAAAGCTTCTGCACCTCAAAAGAAATAGTGCCCAGGATACAAGAGTCACCCACTGAGTGGGAGAAACTATTCACCCAACATCCTTCAGATAAGGGGCTAATATCCAAAATATACAGGGCACTGACAGAACTTTACAAAAAAAAAAACATCTAATCCCATCAAAAAATGGGGAGAAGAAATGAACAGACACTTTGATAAAAAAGAAATACAAATGGCCAAAAGACACATGAAAAAATGCTCCTCGTCACTAATCATCAGAGAAATGCAAATCAAAACAACGATGAGATACCACCTCACACCACAGAGATTGGCGCACATCACAAAGAATGAGAACAATCAGTGCTGGCGGGGATGTGGAGAGAAAGGAACTCTTATCCACTGCTGGTGGGAATGCCGTCTAGTACAGCCTCTATGGAAAGCGATATGGAGGTTTCTTCAAAAACTGGAAATTGAGCTCCCATTCGACCCAGCTATTCCACTCCTAGGGATATACCCTAGGAGCACAAGAATACAATACAAAAACCCCTTCCTCACACCTATATTTATTGCAGCACTATTCACAATAGCCAGGCTCTGGAAACAACCAAGATGCCCTTCAACAGACGAATGGCTAAAGAAATTGTGGTACATATACACAATGGAATATTATGCAGCCGTCAGGAGAGATGAAGTCATGAAATTTTCCTATACATGGATGTACATGGAATCTATCATGCTCAGTGAAATAAGTCAGAGGGAGAGAGAGAGACGCAGAATAGTCTCACTCATCTATGGGTCTTAAGAAAAATAAAAGTCATTTTTGTAACAATCCTCAGAGACAATTAGAGGAGAGCTGGAACACCAGCTCACTCCATGAAGCTCACCACAAGAGTGGTGAGCACAGTTATAGAAATAACTACACTGAGAACTACCATAATCAAGTGAATGAATGAGGGAACTGGAAAGCCTGTCTGGAGTACAGGTGGGGGTGGGGTGGGATGGAGGGAGATTTGGGACTTTGGTGGCGGGAATGTTGCACTGGTGAAGAGGGGTGATCTTTATAGGACTGAAACCTTATCACAATCATTTATGTAATCAAGATATCCAAATAAAGAGAAAAAAAATTAAAAAAAAAAAAAAGAAGTTAAGTTCCAATTAGGGCGTTGGACAACCAAGTATGCCTGGGCCTTGAGTTAGTTAGTTAAGTTATACCAAGGTGTTTCGGGGTTAAGATCTCCTTGCTTTTTAGGCCAAAAGTGTTTATTTTCAATTTCTTCCATATTTTGCTGTGCCTATGCAAACGACAATTGCACACACACACACACACACACACACACACACACACACACACACACACACTTTTTTAAATGTATTTCCCATCTCTGGAGAAAAAAATGGGAACATACTAAATCTTCAGCTATTGCATTAATGACTTTATAACAGATACAAGAAGTTTCACAAATATAACTGCTAATGAATTCTCTCCCCTTCTTCCATTTTTTTTAATTCTGTTTTCATACTATTTCTTAATAACTTTGCTTTCTGTCATCCTGGAACAAATGTATTATGATCAGTTATGTCAACAATGTAATACATTTTCTTTAAATAAATAATTTTAAAAAAGTTAAGCTCTGGGGCTGAGAGCTTGTAGGTGGTAGGGCACTTTACTTGACTACTCACTAGGGTGGCTACAGCTTGTGGGTAGGGCACTTGACTTGCAGTTATCCTGGTCCAGTTTTGATCTTTGGCATCACAGTTCCCCCAGCACCACCAGGGATATCCTTGAGCACAGCTGGGTATGGCTCCCAAACCAAAATAAATAAATGAGGGGGTCGGAGATATAACATGGAGATAGGGCATTTGCCTTGCATGCAGAAGGACGGTGGTTTGAATCCCAGCATCCCAGATGGTACCCTGAGCCTGCCAGGAGTGATTTCTGAGCACATAGCCAGGAGTAACCCCTGATCATCCCGTGTGACACCCCTAAATAAATAAATAAATAAATAAGTTAGAGTCAAGATGACTGGTAAACTGGTTTTATTCCTTCGTTTCTTTTGCCATCCAGATTCTAAGATTTTAAATATGTGTGGAAAGCCCACATAAAGTCGAGTGGGATTGTGGGAACCAGAAAAAATATTAGCACCAGTAAAATATATTTGAATGTGCAACAATACAAATTAATTTAAAATCAAATGTGTAAAGAGTCCAAGGTGTTTTGGCAGCAATCATTTCCTAAAGAGAGGTTTCCAGAGAAATATTAGACTCAGTAGGTTGATGTTGACAAGCAAAAGAATTAGAACTATTGACCTGATTTCAATATTAAGGTCTCTATCCTATGGCTTAAGATGTTAATGAGAAATACTATAGCACAGACTCCTTAAAATTAGTTTAAGAAATGAGCTACTTTATGAGTATTGGCTCACTCTTTCCATTCTTGGGTTTTTGCTGCCCTAAACTTCCTTTCCTCTATTGCCTACTGTTGATGCTCAGGAAAATGATCAACTTCTAAGGGTTACTTCCCTTTAGTATCACTACTATGTATGAGGAGCCAAATTAGGAGAACAAAATAGCATGTTTACATTGAGTGGAGTGGGATCTGGAACATTTCTCAGTGTCCATTTGTTAATTTATTTCACAAATATTATTAGATCATTTACTTTTTGTCCTGGCTATTGATTGCTTGTACAGAATTACAAATACACAAGTTTTGCCTCATTTTATTTTTCTTTCCTTCAAACAGACCCACATAACTTGAACCATCTTGTTACACCTCACAAATTGAAGGGAGAATTAAGGAAGGATACCAAGACCAAACAGTCGTATGAACATTAAGTAGAAATAAAAAAATGATCAGACTTAAAAACCAAACCCAAAGCTAATGACAACAGAATCAATGCCCAATCTACAACAAGCTAGACACAGAGAGGATCACTTATACTAGCAGCCCAGGGGATAAAAAAGGGGGATATAGGATGCATGCTGGGAACGAGGGTGGAAGGAAGCAACATTGGTGGTGGTAATGCCCCTGATTCAATGTCACTATGTACCTAAAATTTTACTGCGAAAGATTTGTAATCCACTTTGATCAAAATAAAAATTATTATAAAAAATTCCCTACCATCACAGATGATCTCACTCAAACAAAAGAAGGGAATTAACAAGATTAAACAATGATAAATATGACTTTTGTATTAAAAAATTGATTATAAATCAGTTGGGAGACAAAAGGAGAAGTACTTGATGAAACAAACTAGAATAACATGATGACAGTGACAGAGGATCAGGAGCCCTGGGGCACATAGGTATTTTGCACATCAAAGTCATATATATGAACACTATGTAACCATGTTATGTATATTAATATATTGTAATATACATTTATTATATATTCTCTCATCGAAACTAAAGAAATACACACAGTTGAAAGTACATATAAGATGGTAATGAGCAAGAAGCTGAACAGAGAATGGAAATATTTGTTCTTCACAAAAAGAAATATTTGGGTAAAAACCTCAAGGAGATGAGGGAGCATATCACGGAATGTTTGAAAAGATGCCTTCTGGGATGATGTGAATGCTAATCTGAGAGTTAATTGGTTTGCCCTGAAATCTGACTCTAAGGTCTGGGGTTAAGAAGTTGAGAAACATCAAATAGAAGCAGAGGTTAAAAAAGAACCACCAGGTCAGGCTGGATGAAGGGCCAGGTGGACATCATAGTATCTTCAGAAGGTAGAGACAACACTAAGACTGAGAAAGTAAAACAAAATCATGAGACTATGGCCATGCAAGAAACCAAAACATGGAAAGTACAGTCAGACACTTTCTCTTTTTCCAATTCTATCCACACACTCAGCTAGCTCAGAAGGAAGAAAGACAAGAAGAGAGTCAGCATCACTGAATATTGTATATAAGAGAATCTGGACCCTTCTTAAAAGTTATAATAGACTAAATTATGCGATTTCTAACACATAAATTATAGATGAATCCTATAATTAAACAATATAGTGAAGTTGAACTTTAGATTTGATTTCTTTCACCTCTTCCTTATCCCCCCCCAGCATTGGGAGTTCCCCCCCCAAAAAAAATATATATATATATAATTGTATGGTGAGGAAATGTGAAACTCTAAAGGATTGAAATTATAAAAGGAAAAAACACAAAGAATAAACATTTCTTCAGCTGACAATATAAAAAAAATAGTCAGGTATTTTCTTTTGAATTATCATTAACTTTCTTCTCAGTGTTTTTACCTCTCAATTTAGTTTGTTCAACTAATGTCTTTTCCCCTAATATTTCTACAAAATAAAATTTTAAAGGAAGGGGTGGGGAGATATAGCACATTGGTAGGGCATTTGCCTTGCACATAGCCAACCCAGGATGGACCCAGGTTCGGTACCCAGCATCCAATATAGTCCCCGTGCCTGCCAGTAGCAATTTCTGAATGCCACTGGGTGTGACCCAAAAACCAAAAAGAAAAAACATTAAGATTTATAAACAACAATTATTGGATTTTTTGACACTTTCATTCTTTCTTTTGGGGAATGAATAATTTTTTATTAATATCTTTATTTAAACACCTTGATTACAAATATGATTGTAGTTGGGTTTCAGTAATGTAAAGAAAGAACACTTCCTTTCACCAGTACAACAGTCCCATCACCAATTTTTTTCAGTGATTTGATTCTAACAGGTTTTTCCATGACAATGATGATAAATGAAATGCATCTTTTACCATTTTACTGAATAGACATTTGAATATTGTGTTAATTGATATGCACATTATCATTTTAATATTCATAAGAACTTTTTCTTTTGAAAACTAGTATCTACAAATGAGAACATGGAGACAGAGAGGTTGAGGAGTTTTTTAACACCAAATATGCTCAGTAAGTGGCAAGACCCATATTTATTATTATCCAACTTATTATGATGCAACCTTCTCTCCCTGGTGACAATATTTATTCAGTTGTGATATTGGAACCTTTCAGACTCAATAATATTACATTCCCCTCAACTTTACTCACTGCTGTTTGAGAAAGCAGGTGACAAAAGTCAATAATGCTTTTCAGAATGCGAATTTCAAAGTAGTAGTAGAAGTGGCATAGTAGTAGTAGTAGTCGTAGTCGTAGTCGTAGTAGTAGTAACAGCAACAGTAACAATAGAGGTAGGAAGAGAAGAAGTTGTAAAGTGAGAATTTTATGTGCTCTTGGCAGTCATGTTATTCACCAAAAGAAAGAAGCTAGACTAAGAAAATGCATCCATTGTTAACAGAATAGAATATGTTGGAAGCGGAGGAGTCTATTCTAGTCCTGAACCCCTGAAATCTAACAGTATTCTATTATTGCACAATATATTTCAAATAGGGTTCTGTCCTTTGCCACCAAAGCCATAATCAACTTCAAATGTAAACAGATATTTGCAAGTCATTTTAACATAAATGAAAGAAAGATTAAGTTAAGATCGGGAAATTAAATAAAAAGTCCTTTAGAAATAATTAAATATAAACTTCCTTGTTTACATATTTGCAAACTGAGGCTTTCAGAATTGACATTTCTCACACAATTATTAACAGAATAAGAATTAAAGTGCAACTCCTCATTCAGAAATCTGGCCTGTATTTAAGAGGTTCTATTCTTTCAAATTGGAACTCATGTAGGCTGCTTTGAGAAAAGAGATGTGCCGGAGAAAAAGTAACTATGTTTTCCCTGGAGTTGTACAGAATAGAGTATTATTCTCTCTTCTGATGTCTCATTTGGTGAAACTGGCTTTGCTCTGCAGGCCTGAAAAATTGGAACTCCTGTTCATGTGTCTATTTTGTGACAAATATATTTTTTAATTTTTTATTGAAACCATTGTGCTTTACAAGGTTTTTCCTGTTGAGTTTTAGACATATGTTTCAGGGCCAATTCCACTCCCAATGTCGATCTTTCACTACAATGTTTCCAGAGTGCATTCCATACCACCACACTTGCCCCCAGCCTAACAGCCTAACAGGCTCATTTTGTTTTCTGATTCTTACAGTTTGGGTCTCATGATTTCATTATTGTTAGACTCTGGCTTGGATATTTAGTTCTTTCCTTTCTTAATACCATTATTGCACCTAAGATCTCTTGGCACCTGTCCCCCTCATTTCATATTTGTTTTTCTCCTCCTTTGCATAATTTCTTTGCTATACTCTGGGGCCAAGAGTGTTCTAGACAGCTGTGATTGAAATATTTTTATTCATGTAAACATTCTATTTTACTGTAAGTTTTATTTTTTTAATATATTTAAGCATCATGATTACAAGCATGTTTGTAGTTGGGTTTTACTTATATATATAAAAAATAACATCCCCCCCTTTACCAGTGCAACATTTACAACACCAATGCCCTCCATCTCCCTCCTCCCCCACCCTTTGCCTGTATCCAAGACAGACATAATATTTCTCTCACTCACTGCCATTGTCATGGTATTCGTCAGTGTAGTTATTTCTCTAACTGCACTCACCACTCTTTGTGGTAAGCTTCATACTAATGGGTTGGACCTCCCAGCCCTCATCTCTATTGTTTCTATGTATTGTTTTAATAATGTCTTTTATTTTTTCTTAAAACCCATAGATGTGTGAAACTATTTTGTGTCTATTTCTTTCCCTATGACTTATTTTATTCAGCAAAATTTACTTAAAATATTAAAAATGAGAAACTTAAAAGATTGCTGCCTCAAATGTATTAAACCAATTGCTGTAAATGGGTCTCAAATGTATTAAATCTACTGTATAGGATTGATTACCTTACGCTTTTCTTGGTGAGATTCTGGATTTTCTTTACTTTTAAAATTATGCATAAGACAAAAACAAAAACAAAAACAAAAAAATTAAAAAGGGGGAGACGGAGAGATAGCATGTAGGTAAGGCATTTGCTTGCATGCAGAAGGATGGTGGTTCAATCCCAGAATCCCATATGGTCCCCTGAGCCTGCCAGGAGCGATTTCTGAACCAGGAGTAACCCCTGAGCGCTGCCGAGTGTGACCCTAAAAAACAAAATAAATAAATAATAAATAAATTATGCATAAATGTTCTATGATTAAGACATAGTTATAACCAGACTAGTTAGAACTTGATTTATTTCTATAAGTACTATAAAGAAACTAGGTAATCTTGCTCTTCAAATTTTGTAATAATATAGTGGATAATATTGTATCTGAATAAGAACTTAGATTTTAAGTAGTTGATAGTATCTTGGAAGGTTGTTGTACATTGTATGACTGTAACTCAATTATTAATAATATTATATGGGAAAGAAAGTAGTATGAACAACCTTGTAACCATGGTGTTTTAATAAAAAATAAACTCAAATAAAAGTAGTGTCTTAGTCCAGTTTGTTATAGTAAAATATTAATCGTCATTTTTAGGTTTCAAGAATTTTTTAAAGGAACTAAATAAATCTGAAGACCAACACACCTACACTGGGAATAACTTTTTCTAGATAACAAACTAAGTACTATAGGGTCTAAGTGCAGATCACCTGAGGATTGAGAAAAGGCTAATATTAGAGTGAATTTTAAATGGTATTTTAATAATAGAGTACTTATATGAAGTTGCATGAAAATTTGCTCTTTAAATGGAATTGAAACATATCTACTTTGATGCTTCCTTCTGGTGTGACCCATAAGGTTCTTAAATTCTCCAAGAAATTCTCTTAAGATTCTTGAAAAACCTCATGTAGACCAATGTTGCTACATGATGTCTGAATAGTCTGTGGAACCCACCATACCTACTGCAATAAATTTAGCTGCTATACAGTAAGAAATAGAAACATTTTTCCTATGTTACTTGTGACCACCAAGACATCCAGGAAAATTCTGAACAAATGAAAAAAAAAATCCTTACATTTATACCAGAGTCAGACATCAATCCTTTCTTTTATTAGAGAATTGCCTTTCTCTTCTTTCTTACATTACATCAACAAATTAAAGAAATATTTTTCTCACAATTAGTAACATATTTCAGTTATAGCCATTATTAAATATTTATAAAATGCAAGCAT
Source organism: Suncus etruscus (assembly GCF_024139225.1). NCBI lineage: Eukaryota > Metazoa > Chordata > Mammalia > Eulipotyphla > Soricidae > Suncus > Suncus etruscus. Next base: position 25,784,749 of record NC_064866.1, on the reverse strand, counting down.
TTTTCTGTATACAGTTATTAGACTTTTTTGATATATTTTAAACAATGTATATATTTTAAATTATGAGTGCATAGACACATACTAATGCATTTGAAGGAGAGAGATTAAAACTCATATTCCAACTCTGTTTGAGAAGACTGACATATTTTATGTTTTTTAATTATCTTTAAAGTCCCCAATTGCATTACTGTTGAAAAGACTCAATTTACAGTGTGCCAATGAAAGAAAAGAACCTTCCAGACAACTGCTATTTCAGAAGAGAAAGTATTTCATTCCTTTGTGCTGTCAGAATATAAAACTTTCCTGTGAAGGGCATTTTTAACCTTTCTTTTTCTACTCAAAGTCATGGCATCATTTGGGTCAAAACTGACATTCAATACAAGTACAAAATATTAATTTAATAAAAATTGTCAGTATATAGATTTTTTGTATTTAGTAATTGCCAATGGCACTAGGTCTTAGTCTCTCAAAAATATTTTATGATATGTGAAAGTAATCCCCAAAATGACTTGACAAAATTAATTTAGCTCTTGAGGGTTTTACAAATCTACTGAGGTTTTTTCTTTTTAACTCTTTCCCCCCATTTTAGTTCTTTCACCAAAGGGTCACTTCATTCAAATCTTATTTTTTACCCTTTCTGACCCTTTTTCAGTCGGAGCCTTTTTGGAACTAGAAGGGAGAGTTTGATGAATCAATAGTAGCCTGAAGGAATGGCTGCTGAAACTGCTGAAAGTTTTTTCTTCATCTGCAACGGTTCTGTAGGAGAAATCCTACCACCTTCTGAATTTTTATTTGAACTGTTTTCAGCCTTTTGCAAATTACACAAATAATAAACTTATTTGCATCTTATTTTCCAAATGCAACATTTGGTTTTAATTGTAAAGTATATCTTGTTTATTAAACTGCAATAAGAAACTTGTTTTGTTTCTGATTTGGGATCCATGGAAAATTCTCTTTATCAGTCCTCATTTTGCTCCAACGAATCACCACTTTTCCAACAGTTGCCATTCCTATTCTTTCCCTCAGTTCTCAATAAAAACAAACTATCGTGTTTCAGAATGCCCAATTGTATATTTTAACTATGTTGAATATTGTTTTAGATATTTTAAAATATATAAATAATATTATACTATTGATTATAGTCCCTTTATTCTTTCTTACATTTAAAATAGTCAGGTATATATTAATGTTCATCCTTATTTAGGAAGGCATATCTCATTTATTGCTTCAAGTTGTTCCATATGGTATTGCTCTATCCATGCAATTGACCATCAAATTGAATTGTATTTGTAATATTCCCATCATAATCTCTTGGGAGTTAAAGGGTGGAAGTAGGAAATAATTGTGGGGGAAGAAATTCACAGAGCTAAAATATTTGCTTGCACTGTTGTCATCTTCTATACCACAAAAGGCTTTGAATGTTCTGCTTTGCATTTGTTATTGTTGGTTCTGCCAAAGATGCTTTTCCTGGAATCACAGTGAGGAAGAGACAAATGATGTCCAACTTAGGAATTCCATTTTTGATGTTGCTAATTCTTTAATGATAAATTATATTTCATTTCTATAGCATATTAAGTATTGAATTCCATTAAAAGAAGCTAAAAGCCTATGTTATATGTGAGTTATATTACGTTATATATGAATATATATGTATATATGTAAATATATAGAAGCCTATGTTATATGTGAGTTGTATGTGAGTGTAATTTTTAAAGACAAATTTGTTATATTTTGGAGATAAGTTACATATTTGGGAGATACAAACTTGAAAATGTACCTTCATTGGATACATTTAGCATGTGCAGTGTTGAACTACATCCACTCTAAATAAACATTAGATCTATTAACCACAAGAAGAACCACAAATCTCACAGGGAAGAATTAATGGCTATACCGCAGATTTGTTTGAATAATAAGAAAAAAATTACTCTGCAAAGAATTCTCAAAATTATTATAGTAATACACTTTCCAGACATGTTCACACCATCTAAGCAAATTTTGATCTGTGTGATCTCTTTTATGTCTTTGATAACATACCTTGAAACAGTCCCTTTTTCTTGGTTGGATGGAGCACACCCGACATTCAAGTACAGAACATTTTTCTGCCTTGTGAACACTCAAATATTATCTAAAAATCTTTCACAGGAAAACAAAAATAAAATAAAAACAAACTATAAACAATAAAATACCTTTCTTGAGCCCATGTCTCACACTGATTATTGGCTTATATTCTTCTGGGTCAGATTTCTTCAGTTATCTTTCCAACTTATACCTGCCCTTAATATTTCACTGAAATTCATGTCACTTCAAGGCTAACTCTGACCCTTTGTGTTCTTTGTTTTATTTTTCCTAGTGTTAGCAAAATTAAAACTTAATTCACTTCTTTCACTTCAAAATTCTCTCCTTAGTACTATCAGGTACGATATATAAGTTCTATGTATAGTGAAATACTATATAATATAGTACATTATCATGATCTGTTAATAAATTATGACTCTTTAGGACATTTTTTGTTGTAACACAGACAACTCTGAAATATAATGCAGCTTTCTGTGCAATCCAAGGTGCATCTTTGGGGTCACATGACCCTCCTAGTAAATCAACTTCAGACTTTCATTTGCCATATGTTATTGTCAAAGATTTTCAAAGCTATATCTCAAATACAGACATCACTAATAGCTTTCAACATATACAACTATACAGTAACCAATTCTCCTTGGATAACTCACAAGTACCTCAAACTAATGTTCTCCAAAATACACTCCTCATCTCACATCCTCCTCACCCTAATTCCTCTTCTCAAATTTCTTTGCAAGTTTCTAGAATGCTCATTGGCACAACATATTCTCAGCCATACACAATCTGGATGGTCAGTCCTTTAAACTGCCATTTCCATTTTCAATCTTGACATTTAATCACACATGAAACCTTTCAGTGATAATATCTAATCTATGCAATACTATATCACTAAATGGTTCATGGATCAGGCCCCAACTACCACTTTTAGAATTCATCACATTGTCTTTCATTTTTATCAGACTCAGCTCTTTTGGGTCATTGTCTTTCATCCACTTCGCTGGTGCTATCATATCCACATGCCTGAAATTCTTCCATCATATTTTTTTCACTTCTCTTGAATAATTTACTTACTCTTTAGCATTAGGTTTAAATTTTACCTTCCCAGATTAGATGGGGATTCCTATCTCAGAGGGCTCTATTGAACTTCATTGTTCTCACTTCTTAAGAAAGTTTTAAACTCGCAATTATTTATTCATTAACTCTACATGATAAAATCTGCATTTTCAGTAGGCAAAAACTATAATTCTATTATTCTCCATGCAGCATTCTAGGCACTGTTGGCATTCAAGACTATTTAATGAGAGAATAAATGAATGATTGAATGAAAAATTTTATTTTTTGAATTCTGTCTTATTTTATTTCTCTATAAAATGGATCATAATAATTATTACATTGTAGTTTGCTGTCAGGATTAAATCACAATACACATAAGTCTTCAATAAATGTTATTTACCATTATTTCTAATTTTCCATATTGTCTTATATATTCAATATTATTTCTGCTGTGAATGATAAGGCAAACTGCTTAAGGCAGTAGAAAAGGGGAAAGAAATGAAATTACAATTTAAATTAATCTATTTATTCTTTCATATAAAATATGTATTGGAGAACCTATTTCTAAATTCAACCCACTTCATCTTCCACACTGCAAACCAGAATTACAATGTAAAAGCAACCTTTCTTTGCCACTACCCTGATCAGAAATTTCTCGAATGATTTCTTATTGCTGTAGAAAAAAAAAATTGGAAAAGTTGTATTACAGAATGAAATGGTTCGTGCAAACTTTTCTTGACTTGCTCCTTCATATGTTTGTTTTATTCTGTTATTCCTTCTTGCTTCAGTCTTATTTCTAGGAGAGTAGTATACAAAGAAAGATTAAGAAGTGCAGGAGGGGGGCCAGTGAGACAGCATGAAGGTAAGGCATTTGCCTTGCATGCAGAGGTTAGTGGTTCAAATCCCGGCATCCCATATGGTCCCCCAAGCCTGAGCGACTTCTGAGTGTAAAGCCAGGAGTAACCCCTGAGCGCTGCCGGGTGTAACCCCCCCCAAAAAAAAAAGTGCAGAAGGGAAAGGAGGAAGTGGAGGGCGAGGAGAAAAAGATGCAAAAGAAATGAAAGGGAAAACCAATGCTTTTCAACTGTTCGATTTTTAGGTGATCAAATTTTATGTCCTCTTCAAAACTTTTTTCTCCTGATTTCTTTCCCACTAAAAGAAAATTGAAATCTCTTTTTTTCAAATTATTCTGCCATCTTCTACAGGCTATATAATAATATTTTGTCATATTTTATTATAATTATTTGTGGGTCAATTTGCCCACTATGTTCTGGGTTTCTTGAGGGCTGGGAGTAGGTAGAGCAGTGTCATTCATGACCTGCACTTCAATATTTCATGAAATGTCTATTCATTTCTTGTTCCCATTTTTTGGATGGGGGTAGATATATTTTGCTTACTAAACTCTAACAGTGCCTTGTATATCTTGAATGAAACCCTTTATAGGATGGGATTGGGTAAATAGTTTCTCCCATTCTATGGATAGCCTTTGTATCCTACTCACCATTTTCATTGAACTGCAGAAGCTTCTGAGTTTAATGTACTCCCTTTTGTTTGTTGGTTTTTGTTTTTGTTTTTGTTTTTTGTTTTTTGTTTGTTTTTTGGGCCACACCCGGTAACGCCAGGTTACTCCTGGCTATGCGCTCAGAAGTTGCTCCTGGCTTGGGGGACCATATGGGACACTGGGGGATCGAACCATGGTCAGTCCAAGGCTAACACAGGCAAAGCAGGCACTTTACTTCTAGCGCCACCGCCCTGCCCCTTTTGTTTATCTTTGTTTCCACTTGCTTTGCCAGTGGTGTTTCACTCGTGAAGATGCCTGTAGCTTCAATGTCATGGAGTATGCTGCCTACATTTTCCTCTCTGTATCTTATGGTTTCAGTTCTGACATTAAGGTCTTTCAATGATTTGATTTGTATAGTGTTAAAAGAGATCTGAGTTCAGTTTTCTGTAGGATATTGACCAATTTTCTCAACACCACTTGTCTAAAATATTTTAAGCAACAATGGTGATAGCAGATATACTTATCTAAAGACAAATAGCATACGATAAACAAAAGCATAACCAAGTAATAACAAAGCAATCTGAAAAATAACACATTTCAAAAAACCTAAGAATTTTTGTGAGATTGCATATGATGTCTATGTTCAATGAAAGGAAGAGGTCATTTCATAATCTATATGCATAGATTAATTGTATCTTCTTCAAAATCTAGAATGAATTTCATAGCAGTGAATAGCCAACAAGCAATATTAAAGTTTTTCTTATCTTTTATTTTTGTTTTTTTGATTTTTTTGTTTTTCAGGCCACACCCATTTGATGCTCAGGGGTTACTTCTGGCTAAGCGCTCAGAAATTGCCCCTGGCTTGGGGGGACCATATGGGATGCCGGGGGATCGAACCCCTGTCGCGATCTTTCCTTGGCTAGCGCTTGCAAGGCAGACACCTTACCTCAGCGCCACGCCGCCGGCCCCTTTTCTTATCTTCTGAGTCATACCCTACTTCACTCAAGTGGAAAGTTATATTTATTTTGATTCAGAGATATCATAAAAATTAGGTGGAGTGCCAAAGGGATAGTACAATGGGTAAGGCATTTGCCTTGCACATGGCCAACCCAGGTTTGACCCTGGGCATCCCATCTGGTCCCCTGAGCCCGCCAGGTGTAATCCCTGAGCAGAGTCAGGAGTAATCCCTGGTAATTCCTAGGTATGGGCCAACCCCTCTCCAAAAGAATTAAGTGGAAAATATGCATTGCTTTATTGTTCTATTGGCTGTTGTGATTTGGCAGAAACCAAGAAATAAGGAAAATTGTACTTAATTAACATTTAACCAAGCAAATGAGGGAAAGTAAACCATTTCAGCTGTGTGAAATTTTGATTAACTATATATTTTGCTCTTTATTCTTTGCGTTTATCATTTAAACTAAATATTGATGAAAATATACCTTTGATTTTTCTGTTAATTGTTTCTAAATATGTTTAAACATAACTGAGGGTAAATAATCTTTGAAAGAAATGTAGTGAAACAATGGGAGAAGGTATCAAGAGTTTCTAAATGAGAAAGCTAAGCATTACTCTTATGCAAGATCCACAAAACTTCAGTAGAGGTTTGGAAGTGATTCACTAATATCTATTTAATAGATATATTTGTTATGCAATAAACATCGAAAACATTTATATTTCTAGTCATTTGTCATTAAGCTTTATTTAATGAAGGCTATCTTATGCACAGAAACCTTCACCTTGTCTTAGAACACCAAACAGTATCCATAAAACATTTCATCCCTAAATCTAAAGAGCAGGAACATTTGTTTTATCTAAAATAAATAATACCTAATAGTCTTTTCTCTATTTTGTTATTAATTTTTCTTCTATGTTTCGAATCTTAAGTATATCCTTTAGATGTAAAAATTATTAGATAGCCGGAGAGATAGCATAGCTGTAAGTAGTTTGCCTTAGATGCAGAAGGACAGTGGTTCAAATCCCTGCATCCCATATGGTCCCCCGAGCCTTCCAGGAGCGATTTCTGAGCATAGAGCCAGGAGTAACCCCTGAGCACTGCCGGGTGTGACCCAAAAACCAAAAATAATAATAATAAAATAATTCATTAATGCAGTAATTTGACCATGATTACAATAACCTTATGAAATTCTATTATATTTCAGAAACTTTTTTTTTTTTTGGTTTTTGGGTCACACTCTGCTGTGCTCAGGGATTACTCCTGGCTCTATGCTCAGAAATCACTCCTGGCAGGCTCAGGGGACCACACAGAATGCCAGGATTTGAACCACCATCCTTCTGCATGCAAGGCAAATGCCCTACCTCCATGCTATCTCTCCAGCCCCATATTTCAGATACTCTTAAAGGTATAATCATGACTTTAGGCATCAAGTTATAAATAAAAGAAATTCATTTTTTTCTTATAAAAGTTCAATTTTATTTTTTTTCTTTTGGGGTCACTGGATTTTTTTCTTAACAATAGAGATTAGAGCCAGAAGAACCTGCCCATAGTAGGAAGGTTGCCACAAATCATGGGGCAGTGCAATTAGGATAGAGAAGGGACCACTATGACAATGGTAGTTGGAACTGATCAATATGAACAAGAATTGGGTGCTGAAAGAAGATAAAGTGATATGTTTGGTATCCCTTCATTAACAATGATGCAAACTACAGTATCTAAAAGGGAGACAAAGGGATAGAGGGGCTGGAGAGATAGCATGGAGGTAGGGCATTTGCCTTGCATGCAGAAGGACGGTGGTTCAAATCCCAGCATCCCATATGGTCCCCCGAGCCTGCCAGGAGTTATTTCTGAGCGTAGAGCCAGGAGTAGCCCCTGAGCGCTGATGGGTGTGACCCCAAAACAACAAACAAACAAAGAAACAAAAGAAAAAGGAATAGAGAGAAAGAGAGGGAGAGAGAGAGAAGTAAAATGTCTGCCCAGAGACAGGCAGAGGATGGGGAAACTGTGAACATTGGTATGCACTGGTAAAGGAAATAAAACTCAATCATGAACAATTATGTAAACACAGTTTTTAAATCAAATAAATAATTTAAAAAACACAGTTTTTCCATAATCAAATCATGGAAGAGAAGAGAGATATATTTAAAAAACGATTCCATTCACACACACAGAACAACATTACACCTCAGATGCTCAAACGAGGCCTGGAGGGGAGTCAGGTAATTATAGATGATTATATTGTACATATGTGGTCGATATGGCATCCTATTATAACCCTGTTTAACCCTATTATACCATGATAGTTCCCAGGAATGGGACATGCAACTATTTTTCACAGGTTTATATAAGTCTAGCTAGAATGGTGATAATATGTGATTGGAAGGGAAGTCTTGGGAATATAATGAATCATCAGAAAGTGCTTTGTATCCATTTTTTTTTGTTTTTATTTTTTGGGTCACACCCGGCAGTGTTCAGGGGTTACTCCTGCCTGGCTCTATGCTCAGAAATCCCTCCTGGCAGGCTCGGGGGACCATATTGGATGCAGGAATTAAAACCAACCATCCTTCGGCATGCAACGCATGCCTACCTCCATGTCTACCTCCATGCTATAACTCTCCAGCCCTACATCCTTCAATTTGTATCTATTTTTCATTAGAAAGTATGAATTGGTTCATAGAAATGGTCTTTATTCCACTATTCTTCTCACCTAAAGAGTTACATTTATGTTGCAAACTTTCCAGTTCTTCATCACTTACCATTGGAAGAAAATGTGTTTAAAGTATATATTGAGCTTGTCTACAAAGGCAGGGTGATTTTATTTTTGATATTTTAAAACTTCCTTGAAGCTGAGGCAAAGGTGAGAATGGAGGAGGAAGCTATTATGGAAATCATAGTGACTGTCCAAATATAACACGATCATTTAGCTCATTGGTTCAATAGTGACAGAACGGGAAATAAAACTATTCCATGCTATTTAATTTACAGCAATATGGATCTGTAAAGGCAATTCTTTTTTCCATAGTTCAGTTTTTACATTGTTTTTAATTTTTTAAAATATTTTACAAGTCTTTTACAGTTGTATTTCAGTATACAGTGACAGTGAATTAGGCTCATTCCCACCACCAGTGTTGGCCTTCCTCCACCATAGTTCCAAAATGCATCCATACCTTCACTATAAAGGCAATTCTTTAGGTAATTCTTCTTTCAATAAAGTAATCCTCTATAATATAAAAAACTTTCTATTAAGATATAAAACATTATAAAACAATTCTCTATAATATAACAAATTTTATGTTAACATTTTTCTCATAGGTGATATTGGTTGTTATAAAAATGCTTCAGATTAATTTTCTACTTATTCTTTTGATAAACATTTAGCAGGTCACTTTCTTGGGGCTTATGATTCAATCAGGACTTCATTAGTAAATCTTCAATAATGGCTGGAAATAAGAGGGAATAGTTTGATTTGGAGCAATTACATTTTTCTCTGCAAATCCTTACCCTCCAATTATTTATTTTAAATTACTAACAAGCTGTCATTAAATGTAAAATTTGAGAAAGTAGTACATAACTTTCTGGGTACTTAAATAAACTGATTTTAGCACACCACACAATTTACAAAGAAACAAAAAGAAACACAAGGCAATCACACAACTCACAGAGATAACAAGGAACAACACATCACTTAATCCTTGAAACACTCATTCTCTTCTGAAATATTAACCTACACAAATTAGATAAAAAGAATATTTAGAGATATTACACTGAACCAATTCACCCAACTACTATGGTGGTGGAACCAACAGCCATATTCAGAGTTTCTGTCTGTGCTTATCACATTATCACCAGTATTACGATAGCTACACATAGTTATTCAGGCAAAATTTAAAAAAATGAAAAATATCAGGATGTATTTCTCTGTGAAACAGGTAAGTGCTGTTTGCAAAACTTCTGTTTCAATAACAAATGTTTATTGTGCCACAAATTACAATCTACTTTTTACTCTGAATTGTAGTCAAAATTAAATTTAAATAACCACATCACTGGCATAAATTTCTTGGAATTGCTCTTCAGTTGATAGTACAAAGTACATGCCTAAAGGACACAATATTTGAACACTCTAGAGAGAGAGGTAACATCTCTTAGGTCTTAGGAGAACCTCAGAAGCATAATTGCCAGCTTGAGGTGAAACAAGTAGATTTTGTTCCATTTTGAAATCACATTTAGGCTTTAATAATATCAATAGTTATTATTTGGAATAGCAGGAGAATGTTTTCAGTTACAGAAATCAGTCAAAGCCTCAAAGAGCATTATAGGACTTTAAATTTTTTTCCTTATTTCTATTGTGGATACAATTATAATTGCCTACTTTTTTCTTTAGTGGCGAGCAAGAAAAGCATTAGGAGAAAAAAATTGAGGCAGCAAAGGAGAGAACCTGTCAGTGCTAAATTCTCTGCAAGACAGAAGTCTAGAGAATTCTAGAGGAAGTGGGGAGAACTTGGAGATTGATGTGGAATAGAGTAAATGGGATTATGGCTGAGCCCCAGAACCAAAACATTGTTTCCATAAGGAGAGGTTTTGCTGTGGAGCCTGTCTCTAAATTCTTCAATTTGTTTTGTTTTGTTTTGTTTTTGGGTCAAACCCGGCAGCACTCAGGGGTTCCTCCTGGCTCTATGCTCAGAAATCTCCCCTGGCAGGCTCAGGGGCCCATATGGGATGCTGGGATTCGAACCATCGACTTTCTGAATGTAAGATAAACACCTTACCTCCATGCTATAACTCTCCAGCCCCTACATCCTTCAATTTTTAATGGACTCATTTGGTTTGGAGGGTAGTGGTGCTTAGGCATCCAAGAACAATAAGGGCCCACACTGATGTTTTTTAATAGCCTGACGGGTGGTTCAAATGTAAGATCCAACAGCAAGATGTTACTCAGACCCTGCGTTGCAGGGAACCAAGTTTAGGACATCCAGGGCTGTACTCTGTGATGCTGTGGATGTGGTAAAACATGTAGTGTGGGGAATCATACCCAGGCTAAGGGCATACTAGGCCGCATGACCTAACCATTGAATCATCACCAAATCCTTTTAAATTATTTTCTTAATGGTTCAGCAATATTTTACAGTACTACAGAATTGCAAGAGTATAGCTTTAAACCTATCTTGTGTACAGAGCTTACCACACTCATAACAAAATTTCAGAGCCATCACAATAATAAAAAAAAAAAAACAACCACTCTCTATTTGTAATAGTAAAATCAAAATTTTTAACAACTTTGCATCCATCTCTTTCCTCTTTGGGGATAAGAAAACTAAGATAAGCCAGTGACTTATAGTTTAGAAGATGTGACATCTTTTCACTTAGAGCAATCACCTTGCTGCATTACTTTTTCTTTGATTAGATCTTAATCTTGCATGGCCTGATCTACTGTCATAAATTAATATGGCATTGATTTATATATTTTATTACATTGGCTTGTGTAACTACTTTTGTCTCAGTTTCACCTTGCTTTAAATTGTATTGCATTCTGATATAGTTGGATGTTAGGAATCATTTTTAATCTCTCAGAATTACTTAGTTATTTGTGATTTTTATGATCTTTTATGAAATATAATTTTTAAATTGTATTTCTCAGGGAAAATGTCATTGTTATTTGAAAGGGATTATGCTCAGCAGGTAGGTTGTTTTAGGTAAATGGCCATTTTCACTAACTCTATTATCCAATACATGAGCATAAAATGTCTGTTCATTTGTGTGTGTATGTTTTCTACTTCTTTCAGCAGTGTCTAATAGCTTTTATATAGAGATCTCTTTGATTGCCTAATTCCTTGTTTTTGATCAATTTTTATCTCAGGTTCCTGAGTACTAAGATAGAGGTAAGTGAGGCAGAGGTAAATAAATAAAACTGAGATAGAGCTAAATAAATAAAACAAAAAGTAGAAAACTTTGGTACAGTTGAGCAATTAAACACTTAACGTAACTAGAAAACTAGTAAAGCAGAGTGATCTGAGGGCTATTATAAACCTTACATGAAAATATGACTAAATATCTTGTGAATATGTAATTTGAAGTCAAAAGACCCTGAGCAGAAATTTGAGTTGCTATGTAAGAGACAGAGCTTTTTAGTATGAAATTCACTGACTTAAATTCAGAAAATAGAAAAAACTAAAAGCAACATTTCTCAGGAGAATAAAATAGAGTCTAGAGACTCAGAATATAAAATACAAATATTGAGTACATAATCCAATATCATTCAGCAAAGAAAGAATTAGGAAAACATGACCCTTTCTCAAGAGAATAAAAAAAATCAATATAGACCAATTCATTTTGGAGCCAAAAGTTGAATTGAGGTAAAGAACATTAAATACCTATCACAACTATATTTTGAATACAGAATGTAAAATGTGTTAATAATAAATTGATACATATGCAATATTAACAAGAAAGTGGTACCTTTATGAAAAAAATAGCTGGGGCTGGAGCGATGGTGCAGCAGTAGGGCATTTCCCTTGTATACAACTGACCCAGGACGAACCTCGGCTCAATCCCCGAGTCCCATATAATCTCCTGAGTCAGGAGCGATTTATGAGTGCACATACAGGAGTAACCCCTGAGTATCACCAGGAGTGGCCCATAAAACAAATAAATAAACAAATAAAATAAAAACTAGCTATTTTCAGATTAAACAGATTTTTTTTTGTGGGGGGGGGCATACCCGGTGAGTCTCAGGGGTTACTCTTGGCTATGTGCTCAGAAATTGCTCCTGGCTTGGGGGACCAGCAGGGACACCAAAGAATCGAACTTTGGTTCACCCTAGGCTAGCACAGGCAAGGCCACTAGTCCGGCCCCCAGATTAAACAGATTTTGTCCTATTCTACCTTTGCTTTAATTTTTTGGTGTTGTTTTATTTTATCCTGATTATATATTTTTATTTTGTTACTATTTATCACCATGGTCAAGGCTTAATATTCTTTTTTTCTTTTTTTTTAGACAGGAATGTCATTCAGCATTTTTTTTTCAGTGTAGTCCTAGTGCTAGTAAACTTCATTAGCATTTGCTTATCAGAAAACATCTTTCTTTCTATGTCATATTTGAATAAAAACTTTGTAGTATCTTGACTTGAAATTTTTATCCTTTAGTATTCAGAATATATTATCTTTCCTAGCTCGTAGTGTTTCTGCCAAGAAATCTGGTGTGGACTTTATTCCTCAAGGATGTCTCTCAAGTTTCCATTTCCAGTAGACAAACCCAGATATTGAACAGAAAATTTACCTGCAAAATACAGACTAAGGACAAAATAGAGAATGCTTTCAGCTAAATAATATATCAGTCATACTGAAATAGGGGGAACTAAGTAAGCCAAATATCCAAGGTATAAGTCTAGATTAAAAAATAAAATTTGTATGGCTGGAACAATAGAAGACAAAATGTTTGCCTTGTATACAGTTGACTTGGATTTGATCCTGGCACATGGTGACATGAGCCTGCTACAAGTGATTTCTGAGCAGAACCAGGAGTAAATCCTAAGCACTGCTGGGTGTGACCCCACCCCACCACCCCCACCCCAGAAATAAAAGAAAAAAGAAAAATATCCTAAGATTTGGTTTTTGATTCTGATATTCCTGCCTAAGAGTTAGGCAAGTTGTGTCCTCTGCAAATACTCTAAAAAACTTGTCTAGTACCTCTAATTCTTGTTGTGAATTATTTCACAAACTTAAGCACTTACTAGTCTCCATAGGCTATTTGCTCCTAGTATATTACCTTCACCTCTACAGGTGAGATAAACTTATTTTTATTTTTTTATTATTTTAAACGTCATAACTTAGTCATTACAATTTACAACACTATAAGCAAGAAAGTTGTAGACATATACAATTTCGACACGAGTCCCACAAACTAGAGTGTTTTCCCTCCCCACTATTATTTTAGCATTCCCCTCAACCCTCTCTACCCCACAACCCACCGTTGCCTCTACTCCCATCTCACATCACTGTCTCCACCATGGCAAATTTAGTTCTGTAGATTAGTTCACAGACCAGATTCTGATCCTTTGGGCCATTTGCAATTCTCTTACTGTTCTCCAAATTTCATAGATGAGAGATCATTCTGTATTTGTCCTCCTTATAGCTGAGTCATTCAGCACAATCGCCCTAAGTTACATCCATGTAATGTCCAATTTAGACAAGCTTCATGAGAACCTTTGGTCAGGGCTACTCTCTGATGACTGGTTTATATGGCTCTTTCTCAGGTACCATGTGCTAGAGATCTGTCTCTTTTACCCAGTACTGAATAGGAGAAATTTCATTTAATGCACTGAATTTGAAGAGTTTTACAACTGGGTTTATTCTTTAGTAAACACCAATACATTTTCACTTAATGAGTCTCACCCATTAGCTACTACCTGATAATTGAGATATTTGTCCTTTTGCTTTGTTGAGGGTCACACTTGGCACTGCACAAGGCTCAGTTTTGGAAAGATCAGTGGACCATTTGGGGCACTGGAGATAGAGCCCATATCTATCCAGTGGACAGCAAGGTACAACCTTTCTGTACAATATATCTGCTGGCCTTACCCTCACCCCAGGCCTTTTACTGTTCTCTAATTTTTCCCCTTTTCAGAGCTTCTGTATTGATTACCTTGACCACCTAATTGAGTGCAGGTGAAAATTTTGTCTATCACAATCATTTAGGTAGTAGGATAAAGAATAAGAGGCTGAGCTCTGGAGTTTCTGCTATTTTAGGTCACTGCTAGGCACTAAATAGGCATCATCTTTGGCCCATCACTGCTAGGCACTAAATACACATTATCTTTGGCCCTTGCTCAAGGTTGGAATGCATTCCTTGAATTGTGGATGCCAAGTCATTATTTCACAAGGCTGCCAGGGACACCTATATACTCCTGGCTCAGGTAGAAATTCAGCAGAACAGGTCAACAAGTTGAGAGAGAGAAAAGGAAAAAGAGAGAGACAGACAGACAGACAGAGACAGAGAGACAGACACACACAGAGACAGATAGACAGAGAGAGAGAGAAAGAGAGAGAGAGAGAGAGAGAGAGAGAGATTCATCAATAGCAGAGAGAAATTCAATCAAGATTTAGAGAAAGTTCAGGGATAGTCAAAATCTGCCTTTAAGTCCCTCCCATTCCCTCCAGTTCTGAATCTGCCTCCACCCTTTCACCTCCTCCACCATCCAATTCCAAATGTAACCTCGCAGAGTTAATCACTGTGGGGGTCCCTTATCAAAGAACACTTAAGTCACAAAAGAAAAATCATGCCTTCTCAATGTGTTTGCCTAATGTTATGCACAAGTTGACTAATTTAGATCCCTCTAGCCAATAGGGAGTAAACACACTGTCTGTGCATTTTATTAGTCAATCTCAGATATTAGTCACAAATTACAGAGATGGGGCATGTATTTCCAAATACTTCTATTTGTCCTACTGAACACATCCTTCAAGGTGTTTAGCAATGTAAAGAGGCCAAACAGGAATCAAGTGACAAGGAGAGGGTATAAAGACAGTTCGGTCTCATGGCTGATTAATAAAAAAAGACACGTTCTTCTCCCTCCTCTAGTCCTTGGGTCTCTCTCTTGGGTCCTCCATCTTCTCACTGGTATCCATAGTTCAGCCCTGGATAAAGAATCCAATCTTTTTCTCACATGTCTCTCTCTACCCCCTCTGCTATTTTAAAGAAACACTTAAAATGGAAATACGAATTTAAAAGATAAATGGGTGGGAGTCAGAAACTCAAGAATTAATGCAGAAAATACTTGGTAATTCAAAATAAAATGATTAATAAACTTATGCTTTTCTTTCAACCAGCAACAGGAGTCTGTTTTCCCCTCTCCAAACAGGCAGCCCCTAGAAATTAAATCTGTACTATAAATTAAAATTAAAAACTAAAACTATCATTTTAAGCAAGACAATTGCCATATACAATCCCTAAAATCTTTGGAAAATTTTCCTCAAAAAACAATAACAACAGAACTCAAAGTCATCTGGAAAAAAGAACAGGTAAGAGAGGCCAGTCACATCTGTGAGAAACAATGCTTTAAAGGAAAGTAATTTGGCTGAAAAAAGTCTAACTATTATGTATTTTATAAATAAGATGGAATGCATCTCACAGAATAAACCCACAGGGGATTCTATTCATTTTGTGACTAGTTTAGGACCTTTTTTGAAAAAAAAAAAAAAAAAGTGCTTCGGTGTTTTCTTTTTCTGTAAAATTCCCTTTGTGCCACCATCTCCCAACCAGTAAACTTGATATAAAAGCTTTTACAGGGGCCAGAGCATAGTTTAACAAGTAAGCATCTTGCCTTGCAAGGTAGCAGGCCTTTGTTCTTTTATTTTTAAAATTTTTATTGAAAACGTTGTAAATTACAAGTCTTTCATAGTCGTATTTCAGGCATATAATGACAGTGATTTGGGGCCATTCCCACCACTAGTGTTGACCTCCCTCCAC
The DNA here is from genome assembly GCF_024139225.1 of Suncus etruscus. NCBI lineage: Eukaryota > Metazoa > Chordata > Mammalia > Eulipotyphla > Soricidae > Suncus > Suncus etruscus. Next base: position 25,768,700 of record NC_064866.1, on the reverse strand, counting down.
CAGAGTTCCCAGCATACACCCCATAGCTCCACTCTTAATTCCCTGGTCTACCAGTGTAACACGTTCTTTTTGGATTTAGCTTGTTATAATTTCAGTCTCTTGATTCTATTATCGTTGACTTTGGCTTAGGTATTTAGTTCTGACTATTTTATTTTTCACCCAATGCACCTGAGACCACTTGGCCCCTGGACCCCATTCACTTTTTTCTTTTCTTTTCTTTTCTTTTCTTTTCTTTTCTTTTCTTTTCTTTTCTTTTCTTTTCTTTTCTTTTCTTTTCTTTTCTCTTCTTTTCTTTTCTTTATTTCTCAAAAGACATAGAAATATAAGGTAAAACAAAGTGATTCATTTTCCAAAGTTCTGTGAAAAAGGCGAGAGCCCCTATCGCGAAGATATTAATAAAATTTAAATTGGGGGAGTGGTGTGGCAGGGTTTTTATATATATATAGGCACAGTAACCATTGAGGAAATTAGAAATGAAATGCCCTTTGCTTAAAAGAAAAAGTGTCTCTATCCTTTAAGCATACTGTCATAAGACCAACTATACACTCAGGGCAGCTAATTGTCCAACACCAAGTCTTTCTTTATGGTCCCAGGAAAAGTCCTACTCAGTTGTAGTTGTCATAGTCAGTCTTCTGTAATTAGAGATCTTGTTTATTTGCACAGATTCTAGATAGAAACCGGGGTGTCACAGAATGTCTTCTGATTTTATCTCACCATTAGATAGCAAGATAGGAAAACCTGACCTTAGAGCAAAATTGTTGCTGTTTCCTCATCATCAGCCTGATGTATTAAATAATTTCTGATCCCTCTCTAGTTCTGACCAGCTATATGCTCTGAGCTAAATTAATTCTTTCTCTAGGCCCAATCATGGCTGTCTTTTGCAGTTAAGTGCTTAGTTTGGAAAAGAACTTGCCTGGATTTCTACTGAAGGGGTCTTCTAAATTTTCTCATGTTTTCCACTTGTGAGACTGATATGTATGGCAGGTTTCCGTGGTCTAAAACTGATATTCACTAATGATTATTAATGCTGGTGGAAAAACCTAGAGCACTTTGTTTCCACAGTCCTGCCCTTCTCCTTGTTTGAGAATTCCTGCTGTGAGTGCTTCAACCTCTTTGTCTAGGCACTAATAAGTGCCAATATCTCATTCCCTATCGCAAAAGCATAAGCTGTTGCTACTTATTTCAAAAATTCAGGCACTCAGATTGCACAAAAATCCATCATTGCTAAACTGCTATAAATTGTATAAATTATAGAGCTGATTTCTGCTTTTTCAAAAGGGCATTTCCCTGCCTGCAATTTTTTTTATAGGCAAGTCATCAGCTAATCTTTATTTTCAGAATTGGTTTCACTGAGAACTTCTTTTGCTGTTATTCTACTTGACCAATTTGTATATAAGAGGAGCATCTGGTTCATTCACCATTGGTATGGAGGAGAAATATGAGTAGTAATAAGTTGGAATAAATATAAAAAAGAAAGGGATACAACTTTGGAAACTTTGAGTTTATATTTTAGTTAACCCGTAGGTTGAGAGTGTCTTAATGATAATAGAATATGAATGTTATTGACATTTTGGTGGCTTATTATTTTCTAATTTTATTTAGAAAACTTTTTTAAAATTTAAACTTGATATAGACACTCTACCAGTTCTCTGAAGCTATTATCTCTAACAAATGATAAATTCAATGATTTGAGCTGTACAAATATATTCCCTAACAATGTTGGGGTTTTGAAGTGTAATGTGGGTTTTAGTAGGCTAAAATAAATGTCAGTAGAGCTACATTTTTTTAAGGAAATCTAGGGTGGCTGCTGTTTTTGTTTTTGTTTTTGTAGTTTTGCCTTTTCAAGCTTCTAAAGGATACCTGCATCCCTTAGCAGCTTCCATCCCTTTAATCTTCATAATCAGTGATGGCCAGTTGAGTTCTCTTGTCTCATCTCTTATCTCACTTTTCTGCCTTTTCTTCCACAGTTAAGAATGAATGAGTTAGCAGTGAGTATATCAATATAATTTTAGCTATCTCAAGGTCAGCTGATTGATAATCTTAGTTCTATATGTATATTAATTCATTTTTGCCTTGAAACCAGACAGGTTCAAGGACAGGGTCAGAAGACAAGGATGTGACCATCTTCATGAGACTATATTTCAACTACTCTGGGTACCAAGTATTGGGACTCATAGAAATTTTCTTTATTTTTTTTAAATTTTTTGAGGTCACACCCAGCTGTGCTCAGAGATTACTCCTGGCTCTACACTCAAAATCACTCCTGGCAGACTTGGGGGACCATATGAAATACCAGGATTTGAACCACCATCCTTCTGCATGCAAGGAAAACACTCTACCTCCATGCTATCCTTCCAGCTCACAGACTAATATTTTTAACTCAGCCAAAAGGTATTCTGTAATAGCCCAATGTATTTCAAAGTCTCATTCATTTATCCTGAAACTTTTATAGAATTTCAGCAAGCTAAATCAAAGTTGAGCTTCAGTCTTGGGTCTGCTTTATCTAATGTTGTGACTTTGAACAAGATAGTGAGACTTTCTAGGTGTCATTTTGAGTCTGTAAAAAGGTCCTGAATGTTTCAAAAATTTTATAAGAAATAGAGAAAATTGATAGAGACTATATATATAATTATAGGGCTATTAAATATTACTGATTTATTATTACAGTTAGAAATGGATATAAAAAAATAGAAGATGAGATAAACCTCCTGATTCTTGCTTCTCTTGTCCAGACTCATTAAAGATGTCTCAAAGTCATTTTGAGAAGTCAGAAAGATAAGGAGTCAAGATACTTGCCTTGAGTGTAATTGAGTATGATCCAATCTCTGAAAAAAAAATAAAAACGTATGATTCCCCAAGCACCACCAGAAATGATTCCTGAACAGAACCTGAACGGAACAGGTAAGCCAGGATATCTTTCTTACAGAACCAGTACTAAGCTCTGAGCACCATTGAATATAGCCCAAAACCAATAAAGAAATAAATAAAATAAAAATGATTTAATAATATCTTTATTTAAATACTGATTACAAACACGATTGTAGTTGGATTTTAGTCCTAAAAGGAACACCCCCCTTTACCAGTGCAGCAATCCCACCATCAGTGCTCCCATCTCCCTCCACCACCACCCCCTGCCTGTATTAAAGATAGGCATTTTACTTCTTTCACTTATGAACATTGTCATGGTAGTTGTTACTGTAGTTATTTCTCTAACTGCACTCACCACTATTTGTAGCAAGCTTCATATTGTGAGCAAGTCCTTCTGGTCCTCATCTCTGGGCATTATTACAATAATGTCTTTTATTTTTCTTAAAACCCATAGATAAGTGAGACTATTCTGTGTGTGTCTCTCTCCCTCTGAATTATTTCACTCAGCATATAATTTCTATGTTCATTCATATATAGGAAAATTTCATGACTTCATCTCTCCTGATGGCTGCATAATATTCCACTGTGTATACGTACCACTGTTCTTGAGCCATTCATCTGTTGAAGGGATTCTTGGTTGTTTGCAGAGTCTGGCTATTATAAACAGTGCTGTGATGAATATTGGTGTGAAGAAGGGATTTTTGTACTGGAGTTTTGTGTTAGGGTATATTCCTGGGCATGGTATAACTGGATCATAAGGAGCTCAATTTCCAGTTTTTTTTTTTTTTGAGGATTCTCCATATTTTTCATAAAGGCTGGACTAGAAAGCATTCCCACCAACAGTGAATGAGAGTTCCTTTCTCCCTACATCCCCCCCAGCACTTACTGTTCTTGTTCTTTGTGATGTGCACCAATCTTTGTGGTGTGAAATGGTACCTAATAGTTTTTTTGATTTGCATCTCCCTGATGTGGAGCATTTTTTCATATGCCCTTTGGCCATCTGGAGTTCCTGAAAAAAAAAAAGATTTTTGAAAAGAAAATTAGGATGCATAGGAAAAGAGAAGAGAAGTGAATATCTGAGGTGAGAAGAATGACTAGATTAGCACAGCAGAAAAGAAAATTAGGATGCATAGGAAAAGAGAAGAGAAGTGAATATCTGAGGTGAGAAGAATGACTAGATTAGCACAGCAAAAAATATTATTAGCCATCAAGGATGTTTGTGCCAGAGTACTAAGACTAGGTAGAGGACCTAAATGATGTTTGCTACATATGTGCCTATGAAGACTGGGATTCCTGCCAAAGATTCTTATTTCTGCATCTTGTATAGAAGTAAAGTCCATATATGGCCAGAAATGTACATAAAAACCTGGGAAAGATGTGGCAAAATAATTTCTGTCTATAATCTCAGAATTCTTGAGATTCGGGAGGAAAGGGTGCTGCAGACGGGTTAGTGTTGCTATGCAGAACCTTTCGTGGGTTTCAGGAACCTTTCATAGGGAAAGAAGCGGAAACGCGAGTGGATGAAATATGAAATTTAAAATAAATGAGACCACACAAAAATGCATTGTATGGGAACTCTCGCCCAAGGGACGAGAGACAAATTTACTTTTCAGTTGATGACATTTTATAAGGACAGATTCTGGAATGCAGGGTGTCGTCAGGGAGAACAAAAGAGTGGGAGATGTTCTGGAGAAAATACAATGAGGGACCAAGCCTTGAATTTGCATGTTAGAAGGCCATACTTCAGGTGAGAAAGAACTCTGCTGGAGGGCAGAGAAACCAGAGCTGGGGATGTTTATAGTTTAGCAAAAAGCAGGTTTTTCAAGATACCAGGAGGATAGAGACAGAGATATTTATGATGTCTATGTGGTAGCTGCAAAATAGATTTTAGGGGGAACGGAAATAATTGTTTACCATCATAGAGCTAGACTCAGAAAAACAAGCTGTTGGCGCCAGGTTATGCAGGGGGACTTTTAGCGGGCTTTGGTACTGACATTTCTTTGTCTGTAGGAGAGCTGAGGCTGGATTTCTATAGTGGCCAAATAGAGAGAAAAATGTAATGTTACGGCCATGTTGGAATTACCGCCAATGATCCACGCAAAGGGTCAAATGATTGACTTCGCTAAGCAGGCCTTTTGGCAAATAACTGCACCAGGGAAGGGGAAAAACCACGTCTGGTGCGTGCTTTCCTTAAATGGGAAGTAACAAAAGGGGAGAGTGAGCTCTTTAAATATTTATTTTGGAAAAGAAAAATTATATTTGCTATTAATTTTAATAAAATACATGAATACACAGGAAACTGCCCAAAATGGTGGCTTTTACTGAATTGTTAATCTACATTACATAGTTTTATTATTTTCAAATCCTATGCATGCTGAAAGTGAAGTCATAGAAAAGTTTTAGATTCTTTGCCAGTTTTGTTTTAATGTAAAAAATAAAATGGCAATAGGTTTTGGGTTTCTATTAAAAATAATAAAGAAGTATTCTCTTTTTATTAGAAATCTTAACTCTTATCCCTCATATTTTCTAGTGTACCATATGAAACAAAAAGCTGAAAAGCTCACTCAGTTTGATGAAGAATATAGTTGAATGACTCTAAAGACACCATTTAACTAAAGTGTGTTTGCATTTTGATATTATTTTAAATGTACATTACTTATCTAACAATTGAAACAATCTAGTATGCATTTATTTATGAATGCTTTTTAAAATTCCAAATGGCACTTAATGGCATATTCAGAACTACTAGAGTTGATACTGTAAGTGAATATTAAGACTCATAACCCAAATGAAAAGCTGTTATTGCGAAGTACTCAAGTCATTTTCTAGAGCATAATATCACTGCAATTGTAAAGACATTTACTCAAAATACCAACCAAAATTAGACAATATGACAATAATCCCTCTGCAAACTTCATTTTTTAAAATCAATTTTGATCTTTCTTACTGGAAAAGATCAACCAAACTCACAAACACTTATTACAATTAAAGTAAACAGCAGCTATCATAACAAAATATCATGAGAATTTTAATAGTGAAGAAAAACAATCAGCAAAAACCACACTATATAGCTAGATTGTTGTATAACAGGGGAGGGAGTATAAATCTCTTTTATGAACTCAAGAAAGTCAGTCAGATGGTTCATGAGGTTTACCACTGAAAAATGGTTTGAATATCATACTCCTCACTGATTCTGTTTTATATCATAAATATATTACTCTTTAATATGTTTGCTTGTTAATCATTTTATTCCATTGTTACAATCATGTCCTATATTCTAGCTGTTTTTTCCTGGTATTTTAAATGTTAGTTTCAGACAAATTTGTGCTATTTTTGTTTAATTTTACTTTTGGTCACAATAAAAATTATTAAAAAAAATTATTTTCCTGGGAGAGAACCACATGTGTTTAGATGTCTCAGAGCCACTTTTTTTTCTTTTCTTTTTTTTTTTTGAGGGGGGGCACACTTGGTGATGCTCAAGAGTTACTCCTGACTATGCGCTCAGAAATTGCTCCTGGCGCGGGGGACCATTTGGAACACCAGGGATTGAACCCAGATTCGTCTTGGACAGTTGTGTGCAAGGCAAACACCCTATCGCTGTGCTATCCTCCAGCCCCTGAGAGCCACATTTTACAATACTCAAAGTTAGGTATTCATACCTGGCCATGTGGTAATTTGAACCTGGGCCTTCAGTATTTAAGGCACATATTCCACCACTTTGTGGTATGCCTGCCCCCTCTGAATTTTTTTTTTCAGAAAGCTAAATACTATAAATCAGTGGGTATACATCAATGACTCTCAAACTTGGGAGCCTCTTTTAGTCTTGAACATATCTGGCATGTCTGAAAGAAATTTTGGTGGCCAAAACTTTCCTGCAGAACAGTTCAGAGACACTACGCAGTAGTAGATCACCATCTTTGCAGGCATGAGGAGGTCACAAGTTTGATGCTTCGTTCACCATTAGTTTGTCCATTTGTGACTCCAGTGGCTCTACCTTTGGGATCCCAGTGCCATTACAAAGCACCGGCACCAAGTACATGGGCACTATAGTCAACTCTCTGGTCATGGCAACAACAAAAACGAAATGAAAGAGGTAAAACAGAATCATATATGAAAAGCAAATAAAAATCTATTACAAAATATGAAAGCTAGACTGACTATTCTGAGCTCTAGTTAGTAGATACCAGAAATACTAAGAGTGAAAAGGAATAAAACCCATGCCAGGTTTTACCTAGGAAAGGACCACATGTTTACAAGCTTGCGTCTAGTGAAAAGGAAGTCCCGCCTTTACCCCTACCTCACCCAATGATCCGCGCTATCGTGCCGGAAACCCTACCTCACCAATGGTCTGCGTTATTGTGGCGGAAGTCCCGCCTTTACCCCTACCTCACCCAATGATCTGTGTTATCATAGTGGAAGCCCAGCCCTCAAGGAAGTGCATCATTCTACTTCCTTCCCCTCCCATTTCCCATCTTATATAAGGGGGAACCAGCCGTAGCACGCGGTCTTTCTGGCTTTGCTCTGTGGGAGGAAGCTGTAGACCCTGGTACCAGAATAAAATAATCCACCTGAGCGTTTGCTTGAGTTGTTTTCCCTTCATTTCTCCGCGACGGAGCAGAATTTGGAATCCTCGGACCGGACATTGGCGAGCCAGCCAGGAGATACCAGATCTGCCTGGAGCGGGGGTAGTGAACGGACCACTCGGTGGGTTCTAATTAATGTAGCTTGTGTTGTTGTGTTGTTGGTTGTAACTTGTTGTGAGTAGAAACTAGCAATGTATCTTGTGTTGTTGGTTGTAACTTGTTGTGAGTAGAAGCTAGCAATGTATCTTGTGTTGTCGGTTGTAACTTGTTTCGGGTAGAAATTGGCAGTATACTTTATGTTGTTGTGACTGGATGTGCATCAAAAATGGAAGTAGGGAAATGGTAGGGTGACCGAGGACCTGAGAGTCCCCACTCGATGTGGATACCGGGTGGTAGTGAATTGACGAGTTCGGAAACTATAGGTCACGACCCTGGAGGGCCCCCAGGAGTTCGAGTTTGCAGTGGGGAAGACGTTCCCCGGGCTGCTGTGGTGAACCTTATTTCTATTAATTAGAGATTTCTGTTTTTGAGTTTTGCTCCTCTGTTCTGTCTTGTTCCATTGTAGTTGGTGTCGTGTAAGTGTGTAGGTTCTGTAGACGTGTGTTGGCTTAAATTCTTTGAACTCTTCTATCCTCACCTCCTTTGTCCCCCCCCAAATCTTTTCCTCATTTACTCCTTTGATTTACTGTTCTCATTATGGGACAGAAGCAGACAACTCCTTTGTCCCTCACTCTGGACCACTGGTCAGAAGTGAGGACTCGTGCACAAAATCGTTCCCTAGCCGTAAAAAGGGGCAAGTGGCAGACATGCTGTGCTGCTGAGTGGCCAACCTTTCAGGTTGGATGGCCAAAGGGGGGGTCTTTTTATATTTCCCTAGTTCGCAGAGTGAGAGACATCGTGTACCGACTGGGGCCGCATGGACATCCTGATCAAGAACCCTACATTCTCATGTGGGAGGACCTCTGTACCAGTCCCCCTGACTGGGTGCGGCCATTCCTCCCCCCCCTAAACCTTCTTCTTTACAGCCGCTTTTGGAGCCTACGATTCTACCCATGAAGGAGAAAAGGGAATCGGAGTCACAGCCTAAAGAGGAGCGAGCTGTGCCCCGCATTTACCCTGACACTACGGACCTACTTCTCTTTGAACCCCCCCCTTACAACCCATCTGCTCGCACCCCTTCCGCTCCAGCAGGGGAGGCGACTGCAGAACCCCGTTCCCCATCAGATCCCTCCTTAGCTTCCCAGCCTTCCCACGTGCTCCAGGGGGCTGGGGGAGGAGCTGCTTCCCACGTGCTCCAGGGGGCTGGGGGAGGAGCGGCTTCCCACGTGCTCCAGGGGGCTGGGGGAGGAGCGGCTTCCCATGTGCTGCAGGGGGGAGGGGAAGGAACAGCTTCTCACGTGCTCCAGGGGGCAGGGGGAGGAGCAACTTGCTTGCCTCCATCATCCCCAGAGTCCTTGCCGGATGAGAGCCAGCGAGCAGGGCCAGCTGCGGGAACCCGCAGCAGGCAAAGAGATTCGACATTTGGAGCTTTGCCAATCATGCCGCTGAGGCCAGTAGGGCCCATGATGGACGATGGGAGGGGGGGGGAGATGCCTGCCCTCCAGTATTGGCCCTTCCCCACGTCTGACCTTTATAACTGGAAGCTTAACCATCCCTCTTTCTCTGAAGACCCCACTAGGTTAATTAATCTTTTAGATTCTCTGATGAACACCCACCAGCCTACTTGGGACGACTGCCAGCAGCTGCTTCGTACCCTGTTCACTACTGAAGAACAGGACCGCATTTTGGCAGCAGCCCGGAAAAATGTGATAGGATTAGATGGCTTGGTGACAACCAGACCTGATGTTATTGATGACTCTTTCCCCTTGCGGAGACCGGATTGGGACCCCAACACATATGAAGGTAGGGGGAATCTGTCCACCTATCGCCAGACTCTCATGAGAGGTCTCCGGGAAGTGGCTAGAAAGCCCACAAACCTAGCCAAGGTAAAAGAGGTAATACAGGGACCCGATGAGCCTCCCGGGGTTTTCCTAGAAAGGCTGATGGAAGCCTATAGGAGGTATACTCCTTTCGATCCAACCTCCGAAACTCATCAGGCTTCAGTCATTATGGCTTTTGTAGGACAGTCAGCAGCAGATATTAGAAAGAAACTCCAGAGGCTGGAGGATATCCAGGGAAAGACTTTACAAGACCTAGTAAAGGAGGCTGAGAAAGTGTTCAGTAAGAGAGAAACAAAGGAAGAAAGAGAGGAGCGACTAGAAAAGGAGAGAAGAGAGTGGCAGGAGAAGAGAGACAGGGAAAGGAGAGAAGCAGAGGAGAAAGAGAGGGAAGAGAGAGAGAGGAGGGAAGAACGAAAGGACAGAAGAAGGAATAAGGAACTGGCAAGGGTCTTGGCAGTAGCAGTAGACAGATCTAGCACAGGTCAGAAAGGTAGGGACCTGGGCCCACGAAGACGCTGACCCCTGGACAAGGACCAATGCACTCGCTGCCGCCAGAGGGGGCACTGGGCTCGGAAATGCACCCAACCCCCACGATCCCCTCGTAGCACCCAACCCCCACGATCCCCTCAAACTTCAAGGACCCTGGCCCTTGAATCTGAATAGGGGGGTCAGGGCTCCAACCCCCTCCGGGAGCTCAGGGCTAAATTTAAGGTGGAGGGGACTCCCATAGACTTTGAACTTGACACAGGGGCAGTATACTCGGTCCTAAAGAAACCTTTGGGACCCCTCTCTAGTAAGCAATCCTTAGTACAAGGAGCAAATGGAAGTAGCTATCGTTCCTGGACTACTTCCCGGACTATGGACTTGGGGAAAGGAGAAATCAAGCATTCTTTCCTGGTCATACCAAACTGCCCCTCACCTCTAATGGGACGAGACTTGCTAACCAAACTCAGAGCCCAGATAACCTTTGAAGAAACTGGTCCAGAAATTGCTTTTCTTAATCCCAGTGTTCAACCACTTACTACCTCCGTCCTGACCATCAGGGCTGAGGATGAATATAGACTATTTACAAATGACCCCTTGCCAGTTGAAAGCCAAGACACCGACTTTTGGTTGAGACTAGTTCCAGAAGCTTGGGCCGAAACTGCTGGACTGGGGTTGTCTACCATACAGGCTCCAGTAGTGGTAGAGTTAAAAACTACTGCTGTCCCTGTGAGAGTTAGGCAGTACCCCATGAGTCAGGAAGCGAAGAAAGGCATAACTCCTCATATCCGGAAACTTCTCCAACAAGGGGTCTTAGTAAAATGTCAGTCAGCCTGGAATACTCCATTACTCCCAGTTAAGAAGCCTGGAACTGGGGACTATCGGCCAGTACAGGACCTAAGGGCAGTTAACAGTCAGGTGGAAGTCATCCATCCCACTGTGCCAAACCCATACAATCTTCTCAGCACCTTAAGTCCTGAAAGAGTATGGTATACTGTATTGGACTTAAAAGACGCTTTCTTCTGCCTGTCCCTACATCCAGCCAGTCAACCCTTATTTGCTTTTGAGTGGAGTGATCCTGAGGCAGGAATTTCAGGCCAACTAACCTGGACCAGATTGCCTCAGGGATTTAAGAACTCCCCTACCATCTTTGATGAGGCCTTGCACCAAGACTTAAGTCTCTTCCGCAGCCAGCACCCCCAGGTAACCCTGCTCCAGTATGTGGACGATATTTTGATTGCAGGAAAAACTGAAGAAGATTGCAAGCAGGCCACCCATAACCTGCTGAAGGAACTTGCTATGCTAGGGTATAGAGCATCAGCTAAGAAGGCGCAGCTGTGCCAGAGAGAGGTGACGTTTCTGGGATACATGCTACGAGGGGGAAAGCGATGGCTGACGGAGGCCCGGAAGAAGGTCGTGGCACAGATCCCTGCACCTACTACTCGCCGGCAGTTACGTGAGTTTCTGGGGACGGCAGGTTTCTGCCGCCTCTGGATCCCTGGTTTCGCCAACCTGGCAGCCCCACTGTACCCCCTCACAAAAGGGGATGCCAAGTTTGAGTGGACCCATGAATGCCAAAGGGCGTTTGACTCTATCAAAACAGCTCTGCTCACAGCCCCAGCCCTGGCCCTCCCTGATGCTAGCAGGCCTTTTACCTTATATCTAGAAGAGAAAGGGGGAATGGCAAGGGGAGTGCTGACACAGACGCTAGGTCCGTGGAAAAGGCCGGTTGCCTACCTATCAAAGAAACTAGACCCAGTGGCCAGTGGGTGGCCTAAATGTTTGAGGGCAATAGCCGCAGCTGCACTTCCGGTAAAGGATGCAGATAAAATTTCCTTGGGACAAAAGCTGACTATAATAGCCCCTCATGCTCTGGAAAGTATAATTCGAAAGCCCCCCGACCGTTGGCTCTCAAATGCCCGTATTACCCACTATCAGAGCATCCTTCTAGACAAAGGCAGAATAACTATCGGCCTACCTGTGATTCTCAACCCGGCCACCCTGCTCCCTGAAGAGTCAGAGACACCAGTGTTGCATAACTGCCAGGATTTGCTGGCCGAAGAGAGTGGGCTGAGAAGGGACCTACAGGACCAGCCATTAAAGAACCCTGATGTCATATGGTACACAGACGGAAGTAGTTTTCTCCAAGATGGAGAGAGACGAGCTGGGGCTGCAGTGGTGAGTGATCATGACGTTATCTGGTCCAAATGCCTGAAAGAGGGGACCTCTGCTCAGCGAGCTGAGTTGATCGCCCTTACCAGAGCACTAGAAATGGCAGCAGGAAAAAGGGCAACCATCTACACAGATAGCAGATATGCTTTCGGAACTGCCCATGTCCATGGCGCTATCTACCAAAGGAGGGGACTCCTGACATCTGCAGGAAAGGAAATTAAACACAAAGAAGAGATATTGCGTCTTTTATCTGCTCTTCTCCTACCCAAAAAACTGGCGATAGTTCACTGTCCAGGTCATCAAACGGGAAAGGAAACCGTCGCGTCCGGAAACAGAAGAGCTGATAAAGCAGCAAAGGCAGCGGCATCCCGCATGAAGGAGATCCCTGCACTTATTGTTACTGAACCCGACAACCTCCCACCAGTGTCAACTGTAGACTCCCTTTCTGAAGAACCAGAGGTAAATCAGTATCTGCAAACTCTTCACCAACTCACCCACTTAGGGGTCAGAAAAATGATGGAGTTAATTAAGGAATGGCCTCGGGTACCAAAACCAGAGAGGCTAAAGGAAATGGCCGAAAAAATTGTAAGGTCCTGCCAACCCTGTCAACTGGTAAATGCCTATCCTACTAAGATGGGAACCGGAAAGAGACTGAGAGGGGAGAGACCAGGCCAACATTGGGAGATTGATTTCACTGAAATCAAGCCTGCCAAATATGGACTAAAGTATTTGCTAGTCTTTGTAGATACATTTTCAGGTTGGGTGGAAGCCTACCCATGCAAGAAGGAAACAGCCCAGGTGGTGGCTAAGAAGATATTAGATGACATCTTCCCAGGTTTGGACTTCCTCAGGTAATTGGGTCAGACAACGGACCAGCTTTTGTGGCCCAGCAGCTCGGCTGGCCGCCATCACTGCCCTACAAAGCCAAGTCTGGAAAGAACTCAGACAGGCATATGAACCCGGAGAATTGACGGTGCCACATTTCTTCAAGCCGGGAGACCAGGTCCTGGTGAGGCGGCATCGCTCGCAGACACTGGAGCCTCGGTGGAAGGGACCTTATGTCGTCCTTCTGATCACCCCTACTGCTGTTAAGGTGGACGGCATTGCTTCCTGGGTTCACGCCTCCCATCTGAAACCTGCCCCTGCTGACCTCAACCGTAATGAGTGGAAAGTGGAGCACACCGAGAATCCTCTCAAGATTCGAGTCCGGCGAACGCACCCTAGCCCTGATATGCCCTCTGACTCTAACAATGCTCCTCCTGGCACTGGCTGAAGGAGGACTCGATGAGCCCATAAGCCCAGAAGAACTGGTAAAAAAACTATTTGGAAACCCCTGTGACTGTATGGGAGGCTATCAACTCAACAGTAGGCTCCTATACACTTGAGCAGTAGACTGTGGAACTAGAATTGCTTACCTCCAGTCCCCTACTTCTTCCCAAAGGGGGGGAAAACCAGAATGGGTGTGTAGAGAAAAACCTCAACCCTTGCCTCCCTCTTCGGGGGGGAAATGCCCTGCTGGATGTGTGGAGCTTACTCAAGTTCACTCCCGGTGCTATCGGGAGTATCGAGAGTGTACCAAAAATAACCGGGCATATCTGGTGGCCAGACTCACTGAAACTTACAAGGGGAGCATAGGAGGGAAATGAACAGTTAGTAGCTATAGATCTCCCTATGGAGCCGCAAGTTGCATGGCTGAAGTGGGAGACTTGGTCTGCTGGCCCCTAAAGGCGCCCATTCACATCTCGGATGGTGGAGGGCCAACAGACCAGGAAAGAGAAAAGAAGGCCATAGACTGGGCTACAAAGGAAGTGGAGACTAAAATGCTAAGTGGCCTCGGCACCCCTCCCTCCAACCCCGGATGCCTGCTGAGAAGTTAGATCCAAATACTCATAGCATCCTAGAAGAAACTCACAAACTTCTTAATTTCTCTAACCCTACTCTAGCTGCTGATTGTTGGCTTTGTATGAGAATGGGGGAAAATTGGCCTTTGGCTATCCCTGTCCAACTAGGTAATCTAACCTTTGCTTCTTCTAGCTGTACCTATGTCAAACCCTTTAAGGTAGTCCCTTTTAGCTTTGAATCATCTGTTTGCTATTCGCATAACAGCACCGAATCTGTAGACCTGGGTCAGGTAGGGGCTACTCAGTGTTCAGAAGTCCTACCTGCTCCCTCTAGCCCAGGGTGTTTACCTCCGGGACGGGCATGGATATGTGGTGGAAATTTGGCTTACTCTCTTTTTCCCCAGAACTGGACCGGAATATGCGTCCCAGCATTAGTGCTCCCCAACATTGACATCATCCCGGGGACAGAGTCCATCCCCTTGCCTAGCATAGATCTCTTAGGCGGCACCCGACGGTCTCGACGAGCTATAGTGTTCCTGCCCCTACTGGTAGGGCTAGGGGTAGCGGGTGGACTAGCAACCGGAAGCGCAGGGCTAGCCATATCAATAGACAAATATAACAAACTCTCGCAAAAATTAATTTCAGATGTGGAGACAGTATATAATTCCATTAATGATGTGCTGGACCAGCTTGACTCCATGGCTGAAGTGGTATTACAAAATAGGCGGGGGTTAGATTTGATCTTGGCAGAGCAAGGAGGACTTTGTGTGGCCTTGCAAGAAAAATGTTGTTTCTATACTAACAAGTCAGGAATAGTGCGAGACAGGATCAGACACCATCAAGAGGAGCTTGCCCAAAGAAGAAAAGAGCTATTAGATGGTCCCTTATGGTCCTTATGGGGTGGGATTCTCCCCTATCTAATGCCCCTACTGGGACCCCTTCTGAGCCTTTTACTTCTGGTAGCCATTGGTCCATGCATAATCAATCGGATCACTGCGTTCATACGAGCCCAGGTTGGGGACGTTAAACTTATGGTATTACGTCAACAATATCAAGAATTAGCTCATGCAGATAATTTTGACCAGGAATATCAGGAAGTGGAGGCCCCTGACCACATTGACTTCTAGGATTAGAAGTTTTACTACAAGAAGTGGGGAGATGAAAAGGAATAAAACCCATGCCAGGTTTTACCTAGGAAAGGACCACATGTTTACAAGCTTGTGTCTAGTGAAAAGGAAGTCCCGCCTTTACCCCTACCTCACCCAATGATCCGCGCTATCGTGCCGGAAACCCTACCTCACCAATGGTCTGTGTTATTGTGGCGGAAGTCCCGCCTTTACCCCTACCTCACCCAATGATCCGCGCTATCGTGCCGGAAACCCTACCTCACCAATGGTCTGCGTTATTGTGGCGGAAGTCCCGCCTTTACCCCTACCTCACCCAATGATCTGTGTTATCATAGTGGAAGCCCAGCCCTCAAGGAAGTGCATCATTCTACTTCCTTCCCCTCCCATTTCCCATCTTATATAAGGGGGAACCAGCCGTAGCACGCGGTCTTTCTGGCTTTGCTCTGTGGGAGGAAGCTGTAGACCCTGGTACCAGAATAAAAGAATCCACCTGAGCGTTTGCTTGAGTTGTTTTCCCTTCATTTCTCCGCGACAGAGCAGAATTTGGAATCCTCGGACCGGACAAGAGTTATCCTGTTAAGCATAGATTCTCCTCCCTGCCCACTACCCCTTTCCAGCAACAAAGAATTTTCTGACAAATACATCAATAGTTCTAAGTTTAGAAACTCTGCACTGGCACTAACCTAGGACAGACAGCGGTTAGACCCCCTGGAGTCCCATATGGTCCCCCAAGCCAGGAGTGATATTTTTCTTTTTCTTTTCTTTTCTTTTCTTTTTTTTTTTTTGATTTTGGGGTCACACCCCGCAGTGTTCAAGGGTCCCTCCTGGCTTTATGCTCAGAAATCGCTCCTGCAGGCTCCAGGGGCCATATGGAATGCTGGGATTTGAACCACCGTCCTTCTGCATGCAAGGCAAACGCCCCACCTCCATGCTATCTCTCCTGCTCCCAGGAATGATTTCTGAGCTCATAGCCAGGAATAACCCCTGAGCGTCACCGGGTGTGGCCAAAATAAATAAATTAATTAATCAAAACCTGCACTGCACTAAGCCTTTTCTAATGTAAACTCTGTTACATATATAAGCCACACACACTATACATTTAAATGCCTATATATGTGTATATTGATATTAAACTTTATTTATATATTATTCCTTTCTGCAAGGAGATGAGTTAAAAATAAATTACTTCTTCCTTGAAGATTTTAAAATTTAAGATAAGTGAAATACAAACACAGCAGAAATAAAAAACACTTCTATACAACTTTATCTATAGTAGACGTTCATTAAATAATGATCTGGTAAAGATTTATTCATGTCTACCATGTCAAAGCTAAATAAAGGAGAATTTCTATCTTAAGGGATTTATATTTACTAAAATATAAATTAGTTGGATGACTAAGACAGTCAAGATAATAAATGCAATTAGAGCAGAGAAAAATCTGGAAAAAGAGAGAGAGGCTGGTTGGGGCCAGAAAGCAAGTAATTTTGAGACAGGGAGACTTGCATTTTAGTTCAAAGACAGCAACATTAAGAAATATCTGGTTGAAGTATGCATATTTATTTAGAGTGATAGGATACTATATGTATATTTTTATTTGTTTATTTGTTTGTTTTGGGCCAATACCTGTTGAAGTGTGGGGGTTACTCTTGCCTATGTGCTCAGAAATTGCTCCTGGCTTGGGGACCGTATGGAACACCAGGGGATTGAACCACTGTTCTGTACCACCACTTGGCCCCATGGGATACTATATTTTAAAATACTGCTGGAGAGGTTGAGAATCTATCTAAACCAGGGCCGAAGAAATATCACAGCTGTAGGGCGTTTGCCTTACATCTGTCACCGAGGGTACCCAGGTTCCATCCTCAGCATTCCATATGGTCCCCTCAGCCTCCCAGGAGCGATTTCTGAATGCAGAGCCAGGAGTAACCCCTGAGATCTGCAGGGTGTGCCCCCCCCAAAAAAAAGAATCTATCTAATACAAAGCAATATAAAAGCAAGTTGGCAGAATGAAGAGATAGTAAGAAGACTGATTTTATTTAGCTTAGTGACTGACCAATTAAGAGTAAAAATGGGTGATGGGATGAGAAAGAATAGTTATCTAAGATGACCAGATGTCTGTATGAATTAAATGAGTTGTCCTTGATTAATATAGAAACTAAAAGTGAAAGCAGAATTATAGGAGTTAACTCTTGGTAATTCGGGTCTAAAATGGTGTATGATATTCTAGTGGTGTAGTGTTATCTAATAGGAAATTGTACTTGTGATTCTGACTCAAAGAAGCTGTGTTCCATTGGGAGACCTTCTTTATGGAGGTCTTCTTTACACATCTTTTGGGCAGAAACATTAGCAGCTTTGGTTTCTAATATCTTTCAAAGCTGTAGAGGAAACAACCTTTAAGATAGAGCTGGATTTTCATTCTGGATATGGGGACAGGTTTAAAAAATCCTTTAGAGTAAAGATAATACTCTGGTACTCGGGGTACAAAGGTTTGCTTGTAGCCTATTATAAAAACTTATGGTTTCCCCAATTTTGAGGCTCCTCAACTCTGATGCAAACTCATTACTTGTGTAGCATAGGGCTTCTTGCCAAAGATGGGACTCTATAAAGTCCACATGGAGAAAGGGAGCTAACTGGCAGGAACTTGAAGTTAACTCACCATGGAGTATACTATTGATAATAAATTCCTTTGTGTTCTGTCAGCATCCCAGAAACTGTCAGTTTACAATTTAAGGTATAGGAGTAAAAAATCTCAATCTAGATCTTGACAGGCTGGTAATGGAAATTTGGTAATGTCCAGAGAAGTAGTAGTTGTATAAGTCTTAAGTTATTCATTGAGTCCCGCAATCTCTATGCACAATATTACCTTTATATATGATGCTCCAGCACAGGTACATATGAAAAAGGGAAAGAGAGATAGAGACAGACAGATTCTGAAATTGGAATTACTAAAGGTGAAATCATTTCAATTTTATTTTTTTGAAGGGGGATATTTCTAATCAGGGCTTGAAAGAAGGATGAACACTGATGCTGAGAAGGATTGATACAAATGGTGGTATGAATTTTTTTTTTGGTGAAAGATTTTTAGGGATACATTATATAAGACTTATCCAAGTTGTATGCTCAGGGGACCAATATGCAATACCAGGGATCAATGTTGTGCAAAGTGCCTTAGGTTCTGTTTTTGATCCATTTTTTTAATGGAGATTATTTTGCCAAACATGATGAACAAAATAATGAATATTGCAATCGTGATTCTATTGGTAATAACTAGAAAATTATTTCAGTGAATTGGAGGATAATTTTATTAGAAAGCAGATTTGTTGATTTGCTTTCTGCAGAATTTAGTTTCGCATCAATGGTCTTTGTGCTGATGGAAATAAATTTAGGATATTTCAAGGCATTGATATGTGCAGCATATCATATAACAGTAAATATTTGACCTGTGTAATTGTTCATTCCCAAAACTAAATACAAAATTAAAATAGCAATAAAGGCAGAAATATATCATATTAAGTAGTTCTAAAAGAAACAAAACCATTTTATTACTTTTGGGGAAAATTATGTAAAATAAGCATTTAAACAGGTAATAACATAGACTCCCAAACAAGTTATTTTTATTAATGTCTGGATTCCTTTCTATACATTTAAAACAAAATATGTAGCTAATTTTCCAGAGAGTTTCTGTAAATACTAAAGCAACATTTGCATATTTAGCTCCTAATATTCTGAATTTATAATACACACATACTTGGGACTATGCAGATTTGTGATAAGATGCTTGCTCTAGAGATATGAATTTACTCTTTCTGCAAATGCATGCCTCATTAAATGCTGTCAATAACAAGTCATCAATATTTCTTATTTTTTATTTACTTTTTCCAAAAGTATGCAATATATATACTATGTGTTGTGATAAAGGGGGTGTACCCCTGGTACAGTGTATAAGGCTTTCAATGCACCCAGGCTGATCTTGATCTGCAGAATCCCATGAGTAATTCCTGAATGCAGAGTCAGGAGTAAATCCTGAAGATTATGGGTGTCCCCTCCATAATATTAAAAAAATAAAACATTGATTCTATTTAGTTCACATTAACAGTAAGCCAGTGAATAGTTCATGAAAGAATAGAGTGTCCCATTCAGTACCCCATGTATGCCAAATTACCTACTATTACAATATGAATACCCAAAGAATTAACTTCTGTCAAGCAGCTCAAAGGACTGAGCATATGCTTTATGTTTGAGTGATGTAGATTGCCAAGAGATGTCTGAGTATCAGATCCCCTCCCCTCCCCTCTTCTCTTTCCCCTCATCTCCTTCTCTCTCATCTCTCCCCTTTCCTCTTCCATGCACAGAACACAGAGTAGCCTTTGAGCACTGTTTGGTGTGACCCCCAAATCAAAAGCAAAAAGTTTGAGCTTCAGTGGTAGTTTATGTGCCAACTTGATACACAAAGAGGTCAAATATGTGGCTAAATATTTTATGTATATTTTATTGGGGGTAAGGGGGAAACATGGTGGATTTTGAATATAGTAGGTTATTTTTCTTAACATGACTGAGTCACATCATTCAGCTGAAGGTTTTATTGAAATAAAGACTAATCTCTCCTCAACCAAGACAGAATTCTGCCAGTCTCCTGACTTTGAACTTCAATTGTTACTCTTCACTGAATCTAAAACCTGTAGACCTGATTTTGGTCTTGCCTAGCCTCCATAATTTTGTGAACCAGTTCCTTTTATACCTCTCTAGTCAGAAAGATGGATAGAGTGAAGTAGATAAATGGATGAGTTAGAACATTTTTCTACCTAGCAAAAATTTTTAAGTGAGAGTTTTTTAAGAAAGTTCAGAATTCAAAGTGTCTAGATTGTTGACAGGTAGGTTTAATAAAGAAATAAAGAATGATAATATTAAGAGATGGGATGTTAGGAAAAATAGTGAAGGAATAACAAATGCCCCAAAGCAACAGAAACAGCTAGTCATTAAGAATGGGAGAGAAGGGAATTTGATGTGGGAGGAATGGCAATGGTGGAGGCAGAAATACACTGGTTTTACACATAAAAATCCTAAGTTAAAGTATTATAAATCATAGTACCAAAAAAGGAATATTTATTAAATCTATCATTATAGTATTATAGATCAAATGCCTCATTATAATAAGAAACATAGAAAAAAATTAAAGAAACAACATTACAATGTTAAATATGATGCCAAGAATACTTTATATAAAAATTTCACTAATATTGTGTGATTTTTTTTTTTGGTTTCTGGGTCACATCCAATGACATTCAGGGGTTACTCCTGTTTATGCACTCAGAAATCACTCCTGGGATGCCGGGGATCGAACCAAGGTCCATCCTGGGTCAGCTGCATGCAAAGCAAATACTGTACCACTGTGCAATCACTTCAGCCCCCTCTTGTGTGATTTTTAATTGAATGTTTACAGTTGGTATTACCCTTCTCCTAGTAAAGGAATAACTGGAAGAAATAAAGCAAAGTATTCTTATCAAAAGTTATATTAAGATATATATAAAAAACTACATCAAATATTAAGTGAAAACATTTCTTGGAAGATGCAGGTTTACAAACAAATTCAGTCCAAATTGAGATATATAAAAATAAATTAAAAAGGCAAGAAACTTAATACTAGGGATCTGTTTCAAACTTATTGTGAGCTTTATTGAACATCTTTCAGAAACAGTATAAGATGAAAGTAGACACTATATTTGAAATTTCATAAAAATATGATAGGAAATAATTCTTTTAGGGACAGCAATTCAAAGTTCTAGAAAGCAAGTAAATAAATGTGAAAAATTACCAATAATATTTTCCATTTTGGGAAAGAGTCCTGAAGATAGGGACTTGATAAAGCGGAATCTTTAAGTGTTAAATGTTAAGTGATTCTGAGCTCAATATAAATGCTCCATAATGAAGATTTTTTAGAGCATCAGGGAAGTCAAACAAGTTTCTTGCAAAAAACAGTGAAGGAATTATTTGTCTTGCCTTTCCACTAACAATACTGGATTCTAAAAAAGACAATGTTATGTATAAAGAAAATCAGTAAACAATTATAAATGTGGTCAATATACAAAATAAATTCTGGTCCAGAGATAAAAATGTCTGCTATGCAATTTCAATCAATGGCTACTAAAAGGAACGCTAGACCAGACCTGTCAGATAATCCAAGTAAAAAAGGCCAGATTTTTCAGAGGAATCAATTAATTAATTAGTTGGTATTTGGGGGTCATACCTAGCAGTGCTCAGGGATTTCTTCTGCCTCTGTGCTTAAGGATATTCTTGGCAGTGTTCAAAGGAACCTATTCAATGTCAAGGATTGAACAGAGGTCACTTGCATATACATCTCCCAAGGTAACTATATTCTTACTATTTAAATTTAAGAGTATTTGATCTATGAGGCTATAATTACTTTAATACCTAAAGCAGACAAAGACATTTCCAGAAAAGAAAATTTCAGACCAATCTCTCTGATGAACATTGAAGCAAAAATTTTTGACAAAATTATAGCTAACTGAATCTAACAACAAATTAAAAACTCATACATCACAATCAATAGTGAATCATCGCAGAGATGCAAAAATAATTTAACATATGCAAATCAATTAACATAATACACCTAAAATATGCCTAAAACTCAACTATTAATGACTGTGTAAACCACTGTCCTTTAATTAAATAAAAGTTTAAAAATAAATAAAATGTACTTACTCAAGTTAAAAATATGTATGATAGTGCTGAAATATAGATAGGTTCTCTGATCAATGGATCAGAATTGAATGTTCAATAACAAAAACACATATATATGGGTAGTTAATTCTAACAAATTAGCTGACGACATGAAATGGAGTAAAGACAATCTTTTCAAAAATTGTATAACTGTATAACTGTGTATGAAATTAAAGCTTGATTCATATAATACCTTACACAAAAGTCAACTAAAGGTGGATCAAAGACTTTGACATTCAACCAGAAACTATAAAGTACATTGATGGAAATATAGGCAGAATGCTCCAAAATTTAGACCTCAAAGATATCTTCAGTGATTTGATACCACTGGCAAAAAAAAACAAAAAACAAAAACCCACAAATAAACATATGTGACTATACCAAGCTAAAGATTCTACATGACAAAATAAAAAACTGGCTAAAATAAATGAGAAAACTATTATTTTCAACACTTTACATAAAGTCTTGATATCTGTGATATATAAACTATTCACAAAGATCAACCAAAAATTTAAAAATTACTATTAACACTTACCTGGCAGGGCATATGCCATGTTCATGAAGGTGGTTTTACCAGGGTAAGTCTTATTTATTGCAGTCCATATGTGTTGACCTCTACAATTTCTCCAAATATGGGAAACTCATCTAAATATATGTGGTAGAGGAAGACTGCATTTGCATGCTCTTCTTTAAAAAAAATCATTATCAAAAATGGGGAGAGGAAAGGATCAGATACTTCTCAGAGGAAGACAAGTGGATCACCAATAGACATATGGTGTGCTCAGCATCACTTATCAATAAGGAAATCCAAATCAAGACAACTATATCTCATACTAGTAAAAATGGAACATATCAAAAATAGTAAGAATAATCTATGTTGGCAAGGATGTGGTGAAAAGGAACTCTCATCCACTGCTGATGGGAATGCTGTCTGGTCAGCTACTATGGAAAATGATGTGAAGATTCTTCAATAAATCTAGAATTGAACTGATACATGAAAATTCTGACAGTTCCACTTTTGAGTATTTACCCCCAGGACACAAAACCATTCATTATAAAGGACATATGCACACTATTATTTATTGTTGCATTAGGTATAAGAACTAAGATATAATGTCAAACCAGGTGTCCAAACACAGCTGAATGGAATCTGTACTATATACATATATAGACACACATATATGTTTATATGATTATATATAAATGTAATGACATGTATCCATAGATACATATGCAAAAATATACATATACACACAATGGAATACTATGCAGCCAAAAAGAATGAAATCAGGCAATTTTCTGAAACATGATTGGAACTGGAAGATATGTTGTGTAAAGTAAGCCAGAAAAAGGACAAGCACAGCATGATCTCACTTATTTATGGTAAACAAAAATATCTGGATGAGGAAATGTAATTTTGTAAAGGGGAGATGCCTATATCACCCTTAACCTGAGAGCTTAGGGAGAAGAAAGAAGGGAAGGAAAGAAATCAAGGTAGGAAGGAAGAATATGAGAAAGTGAAATAATAAAAGAACAGGAGTTAACGTTTTTCATTATATTGTTATATCCCTAAATCTAAAGGACAGACCCAATAACACTGAAACTCATGAGATCGAAACTGCAACCATCAAACTTTTTAATGTGCCAGTTAAGGTAACAGAGAGGAATTTAGATGATTAAGTAAAATGTGTGCATGTGATGGGAGTTGGCACTAGTAGCTGAATTAGTTTTGACATGTTTATATACTTAAAACTCAACTAACAATCACTGTAAATCACTACTTTTTGACTAAAAATAATTAAATAAATAAATAAATATGAGTACTTAAATTTGGGCCTGGTGGGGTGGCCTCTGCCTTACCTGTGCTAGCCTAGGATAGCCTGTGGTTCGATCCCCTGGCATCCCATATGATCCCCCAAGCCAGGAGCAATTTCTGAGTGTATAGCCAAGAGTAACACCTGAGCGTCACCAGGTGTAACCCCAAAACAAAAACAAAACAAAACAAACAAACAAACAAAAAGAGTACTTTAAAAAGAGAAACATTTGAAGGACATGTGATTCAATCAGACTAAGTATGAAAACTTTAATTTAAAAACTCAAGTAGCAGGGGAAAAAGGAAGTTAAAGCAAGTTTTATTTTATATTAATCAATAAATTGATTTATCTGGAGTTTGCAGGATTAAATGAACTTTATAAACACACAAATGTATGTACATTTAGAAATGTTTATATGTAAGTTTTTATAAAGAGGTAAAAGAAGCAGGATATTAAATCCTAATAAAGCTGGGAAGAAAGTTGGAAGATTAATACAACCTGCCTTCAAGACATACTCAAGTGAGAATAATTAAGATATTTGTAGTCTTAGCAAAAATGATATAGATAAACAAAATAGAAAAAAAAGCCCCAAATTAGACTATATAAGTATAGTCATCTGATCTTTGACATATGAACAAAGGCATATGGTGGAACAAATTGTCTTTCCCTGAAGAATGTGGGTCATAGGAGGGTTTTTCAAATAGTGCTCAGGTATCAATTGTTGGATATTGGGCCATCCAGGCACCATACTCTAATGCTAGGACCTGAGAAAGTGGACTTACAGACTGGAACATGAGACAAAACTAGAACCTCATATATGCTGGATACCCTGAGATATCCTGATATATCTTGATCACAGGGTATCTCCTGGCCAAAAAAAAGTCTTTTCAAAACAGAAAAGTCACTTATGAAGAAATGACTTTAATATTTTATCTTTCACCAAAAATGCCCTGAAAATATTTTATATACCTAAATATAAAACATTAAACTCATAAAATAAATACTTTTCTCTAAGAAGTATTTCCTCTGATGAAGTGTCTTTACAGAAAAAAATCTAAATGACCAAGGTTATGGCAATGTCTTTGAAGACACACAATAAACGATTCATTTATGAGAGAAAATATGCATGACCTGAAATTCATTAAAACCTAAAATTTTCTGCAAAAGACATTATGAAAACAAAAACACACTGGGAGGAAAAAATTGTAAAAGACATATCTGATAAAAAAAACTGCTATCCAAAATATTCAAGCAACTATTAAAACTCAAAAAATAAGAACAAGGAATGTTCCTCAAGTTCTTGAGTGTAGGCCTTTGCCCCAGGTGAGCAGGTATGAAGCCAGGGTACCATCAATGCTGGTGGGGATGTGGGGAGAAAGAAACTCTCATTCACTGCTGGTGGGAATGCCATCTAGTCCAACCTTTCTGGAAAACAATATGAAGATTCCTCAAAAAAATGGAAATTGAGTTCCCATATGATCCAGTAATACAACTCCTAGGGGTATATCTTAGGTACACATACAAAAAAACATAATACATAAATGCCTTATGCACACCTATGTTCATGCAGCTCTATGTACAATAGCTAGAATATGAAAACAACCCAGATGCCCAACAGCAGATGAGTGGCTAAAGAAGCTGTGGTACATATACACAATGAAATACTATGTAGCCATCTGGAAAAATGAAGTCATGAAATTTTCCTATACATGGATTGACATGGAAACTATTATGCTGAGTGAAATGAGTCAAAAGAAGAGAAGCACAGGATAGTCTCAGTCATCTTTAAGAAAAGATTTAAGAAAAATTTAATTATCTTAAATTAAATGGGATTTAAGAAAAATAAAAGACAGTATGTTAATAATACCCAGAGACAATAGAGATGAAGGCTGGAAGACCAGGTCATGATATGAAGCTTACCACAAAGATTGGTGAGTGCAGTTAGAGAAATAACTACACTAACAATTATTATGATAATGGTAGTAAGTGAAAGAAATAAAATTCCTGTCTCAAAGACAGGCAGGGCATGTCAGAGGAGAGAGATAGGGGGTATTGTGGTGGGAATGTTGCACTGGTTGGGGGGTGTAATTTTTATGACTGAAATTCAACTACAAACATGTTTGTGACCATGGTGCTTAAATAAAGATATTTTTTAAAATGTTAAAAAGAAAACAGGACCAAATAAGAGAGAAATACATGGCTCACAGCCTCAAGGACCAAGAGCCCTGACTGTCTTCACATATAGTATTTATTGTTTCAAACCAGTAAACCTAGGAAGAAGAGCAAACATTAACACACAGTTTTGCTGATCTATGTTAATCTAACCTAGGTAGGCTTTTACATATCAAATTGGCCTGGAGTAGTAAATGGAAGAGTCTTTGGATAGATAGTCTTCTTTTGGGAGAGGTGGTAAATAAAGAGGTGGTAAATAAAATTCCCTTAAATAGGGAATTTTCCAAGGGTGCCAGCTTTCCTGGTAATATTAATTAAGGGTCCCAAAATTACCTTTTTTGAGCCCCTTTCCTCAGACCTTTCTAAGTGTATTTATTTCCTGGATATCTGTATACCTAACTGCCTTGCATGTCTAAGGCCTTATCTTTGATCACCATATCTTACACCTCACTCCTAGTACTACCGATATATTCCTGTTGGCTACTGATGACTGTTACGTGAGGTCCTGCTAAAGTCTAAACACCATTCGATGTGTGGTCACCACCATGATAGCAACAACACCAAAATAACAATCAAAAACTCATCAACAAGAAGAACACAAATGATATGTTTTAAAATGGGGCCAATGAGCCAGAGAGATAGTACAGCAGATAGGGCACTTACCTTCCAAAAAACTGATCCATGTTCAAGATATTGTACCACCGATGGTCTTTAGATCCTTACCAGGAGTGATCTTTGAGTGCAGAGCACAGTCAGGGTAAGCTGGAAGCAGAGCCTGGTATAGCCCCAAACCAGAAATAAATAAGTAAATTAGATGGGAGTAAATATGTATAGATAGCATATGAAAGGATGCACCTTCTAAAAGGATATGAGGGAAATGTAGGTGCAAAATTAAGCAATGAGACACCACAGCACATTTGTTAGAATTGCCAAAATCTAGAACTCATATGCTGGCAAAGATTTGGAACAAATTCTAATTTGTTGTTGCTGGAAATTTGAAAGGCTACATTGGAAGACTAGGCCTTTTGTTTCTTTCCATACAATCCACAATTATGCTCCTTGCTCTTTACCTAATGCTGCTAAAAATTTATACTCTCAAAAACATGCACACAGTTTTGACAACAGCTTTCCTTTGCTTGGCAACAACCAAGATATGAATGGACTAATAACTTTATTTAAAAGTTTTATTATAAAATCATGATTTACCAAGTTGTTCACAATACAGTACAATCATTTCAGGCATTAAATGTTCAAACACCAATTCTATCACCTTCACCAATGTTCCCAATTTCCTCCCCAACACCATATTCTGCCTCCTTGCAGGCACAAATAAATTTACTTCTTATTGTTTGCTACAGCACAAAGACAAATAAAATGATCAAAACATATCGGTAGTGTAAATTTGAAATAATTGTTATATTTCTTCCTGTTGTTTCTGGGCTGTGGTTGGTGCTATTTTAGCCATCTGTGTTATTGTTTAGGCTCACTGACCTTAGATTTCTATATAACTTTATCATCAGATTTTCTGTGATTCTATTGAGCTTACATTACTATGACATTTTGAGATGTGACCATGTGGCCCAGAATTTATAGATCTGAAATAATTTTGCTGGCATGGCAGCTTGATCCAGTTAATTTGTGGAGATGCACTGTTTTTGTCAGAAGGTATAGGATATAGCACTGGGCTGCTGTAGTTCATTTAGAAAGAGAAAATTGCTGCAACCCATTCTGACAATTTCAGAGATATCAGCCCAGAAGAGACTACCTGTGAAGTATAAGCAACTATTATTTTCTTTTTCTGAATTGATAACTTTTGCTGCATATGGACAATGGGATTTGATCAGTGCTAGAAAATAAGTTTGCAATTATAGGACACAGGGAGAAAACTTAGATGCATTTATTAAGTGAAGGACTCCTATGTGAAAAGTACACACATTAAATCATATGACTATATGATGCTTTGGAAAAGAAAAATTTCTGAAGACAGAAAAATTTAAATTTTAATGAGTACTAGGATAAAAAGGCAGAATATTTTTTTTTTCTTGTGATTTGCCTCCCGAGCAATGCATGTGGATTTGGGGCTGGTGGAAAGGACAATCCAGGTGATTTTTGGTCAAGTAGGCCAGATGTCTAATTCTAGGCCAAAAGATATTGTAGTGCAGGGTCGAAGTACTGGGAACCAGGTAGTGAAGAAAATCAAATCAAGGTTGCTTGTTAGCACCTTAAGCCCTTATTATCCCCTACCTCCAGAAAAATATACTGTTTTTAGAACAATATGGTACAATAGTGAGTAAATACATATCCTTTTCTATTTATCTAAACTCATAGCACAGACAACACCTAAAATAATTTTTATAAAAGTAGACTATGGATTTTGATAGCTATAACTTGTCAATTTAGGTTTATCAGCTATAACAAATTAATCAAATTGGTCACTCTGGAGAGTTATGTTGACAATAGAAAAGGCTATAGATATGTGGGTATAGAGATAGGGATATCTATATCTCCGTAGTTTCCTCTCACTCATATTTAATGGTAGCTTTATCTGTAACAAGCTAACAGGGAACACCCCAGATAGCTATTAAAATATCAACAATAAACTGTTTTGTGTTTGCATATGTATATTTTATTTCTATTAGTCTGGCTCCAAAGTGAAAACTTTTATTGACAAATTTCACACAAAAGGTTGAATAAAGAATTGCCAAAGTGGTTAAAATATGTGTAATATATGTTTCAAAATGCTGATATTTTTTTTAAAGAGAGCTCTTACCAATCCAATGAACAAAAGTAGAACCGCAGAACCTGAGCAATAGTATAATGAATAAGGCACTTGCTTGCATGCAGCTAACCTATGTTCTATGGCTAAACCCAAATGGTCCCCCAATCCCTTGTAGAAATAGTTCCAGAGCACAGGATTATGCCCTGAGCACTGCTGGCTATCTCTCACCCCCCAAAAAAATTAACTTAAATAAAATAATGGGATAAACCATGATGAGAATAGTCCACAAAAAAAGCAAATGCCAACTATATTGTAAAAAGAGTATAACCCCTACTAAACAATTAAGAAATAAAACACCACTACAACATTTTTCCATCCATAAAATTCATTCAGTTTAATAAAAGTGGTAATGTTCTTATATTGGAACACACAAACAAAGAGGAATGTCTTACACAAGAGAAATGATGATTTGAATTTCCTTTTAAAATAACAACTTGGCACTCTATCAAAACTCTTTA
Source organism: Suncus etruscus (assembly GCF_024139225.1). Lineage (NCBI taxonomy): Eukaryota > Metazoa > Chordata > Mammalia > Eulipotyphla > Soricidae > Suncus > Suncus etruscus. The sequence goes on along the minus strand of NC_064866.1, from coordinate 25,739,724 downwards.
AAATATGCATACCCAACAATTCAGCTTCTAAGAATTAATCTTGAGAAAATTAGACAAGACCAAAATAAATGAAAAGAATGCTCCTCTCAATGTTGATTACAATTGCCCAAAATGCAAATACACTTAACTCTTTATTTCTGCATTCTCCCAAGTGTTTATTGTGTGAGTTTACAATGTAGGGGCATTATTTTTGTAGTCCTAATGACAAAGTAACAAACAAGACAAAATCCCTGATGTTATAGGGTCTGTGCCCTGGTAATAAGTTACTTACTTCATACAAATTTATATAAGCAATTGAATAAGGTTACTATTTAATGTTGTTTTAGTTGTTGGGGGGGTGCAGCTATGTTTACTTTGTTGTTAGTTGCTTTTGTCTGTCAAAAAACCATGTGGTATCAAAGATTGAACTGGGCTTGATGGCATGCAAAGTTGAGGACCTTAACTGGTATAGTTTCACTCCAGATCCTTTTTCCAGCAAGTCACTGCCAAGAATAGCAGAAAACTTTTCTGTTATTTTTATTATTATTAATTTTATAATAGGGCTCCCAAGTAGTGCAAGGTGATTATCATCCAATGGGGCCAGAAGGTCCAAGATGATGATTTAGGGCTTCTCAGGCTCTTTTGTGCTAGGAATTACCAGAGTCACTGTGTTGTTATTTGGATGCCACAAGCTATATGCAATGATGCTTAGAAACCTGTAGGAATATACTTGGCAATGCATAGGAGACTATGTGGTACTAGGAATCAAATATGAATCTACCTAGGACTTAGTGATAGTAAGGATGGTGAGTGAGTGCTTTGTAAGCAGCTGGCCTGGATTCAGCTATACAGAGCCCTGAGAACCATCAGAAGTAATTGCTGTTTATAGTGCCAGAAATAACCCCTGAATATTACCAGATGTGCCCCCCCCAAAAAAGAAAAAGAACAAAAACCATGACTATACCTAACCCCCATACTAACATCTAATTCATTGACGATGATTTTAAATCTAAGTCCACTATCACTTGGTTCTATGAAGCACTATGAACCTATTTAATTTCTATAAAATTAAAGGTGATTGTAGACCATGAGTTGTTACCTGTGTTCTTCATGAGTTGTTCACCAAAATTTCCCTCAGAGATTTTGTCTGGTTTATTATTTTGCCATCAGGACTACAAAAATAATGGCCCTACGTTGTAAGCTCGCAATAAATACTTGTGGGGTGAATGTAGGAATAATACTTTTGTCTTCCAGCCAAAGACCTTAGCATTTGGATTTTCTAGAAAGTATACTTTGTAGTGTAAAAGTTACCTGGGTACATATTTCAGAGTAGCATATTTGTCCTATCTGTGAGACTCTGGGTTTGATGCATCAGACTGTGGGGTGAAGGAGTGGAAGTTAAAAAAACAAAAAGTTACCCTCTTAGGCATTTTTCCCCATGAAAAGCAGTCTTCTCTTAATATTTTAAAGAGGACTTGTAATAAAATTATTTTCCCTTCAAATGACTAGTTTCTCTTTCTTTTCTTCTCTCCATTCTTTCCATCCATCTTGTTCAGAAAAATCACTTCCAATCTCTTTTAGGTCTTTAAGTTCCTTAATTTCCTACTCAATCATCCAAATTCCTCTCTCTTTATATAACATTCTTACGTTTTAGCAGTGTTAGAATTAAATAATTAAAAATTAGTCAATATTTATCGAGTACCTAGCACATAAAAAACTGTTATAAATAATTAGAACCATACCAAAACAGTAAAAAAATAAGCATCAATCTTCAGTTAGCCTCTATGTAATTGAACATTTCCACTCAGAACTAGATAAACCAAATGAGAGAGGAAGGGTTTTCCTGATGTCTCCCCTCAATCCCGTCCTCCCAGATGGTAATGAAAGTTAATCACCTAATTTACAGCCAAATATGAAACATGTAGTTACCATTTTTTTCTTGAATTAGACAAGAATTTTGCATAACTGTTGCATTGATTCATTAAAGATTCATCTTTATCCTTGTTAAAAAACAATCAACAGCAACAAATGTTATTGTTACATCAAAAATATCTTACAATGAACCATACATTTTTATTAAAAATAATAATCCTTCAATGGAATGTTTTGAGCCTAGATATTTCTTTCAGATGATAAGGAATTTTTGTCTTCTCATAAAATCCTAAACACTTAGAATACAGTATATCTTTAATGCACATTTGTATTAGTGTATTTGTATCAATGTAGTTCAACATTGATTACTAGAAGATCAACAGATACAGTTAAGAATTCCCTTCAAGAATTCCTGACCCATTTAATTTATTTTTTTAATGTTCAGATACACATTTTGTAGCTTTAAAATTAAAATAAGTGTTAAGAATTTTTTTTTTTTTTTGGTTTTTGGGCCACACCCGGCATTGCTCAGGGGTTACTCCTGGTTGTCTGCTCAGAAATAGCTCCTGGCAGGCACGGGGGACCATATGAGACACCGGGATTCGAACCAACCACCTTTGGTCCTGGATCGGCTGCTTGCAAGGCAAACGCCGCTATGCTCTCTCTCGGGGCCCAGTGTTAAGAAATTTTGATGATATATGGACAATACTTTTTAATGTCTGTAATATAATGTGTGATAAATAAATTTTATTTATTCTAATAAAGACTTTTAAAATGTTTTAAATGGAGGGCCAGAGTGATAGCACAGTGGTAGGATGTTTGCCTTGCATGCGGCTGACCCGGAATGGACCCAGGTTTGATTCCTGACATCCCATATGGTCTCCAGAGTCTGCCAGGAGCGATTTCTGAACACAGAGCCAGGAGTATTTCCTGAGTATTGCCAGGTATGGCTCAAAAACCAAAAATAAATAAATAAATAAATAAATATTTTAAATATGAAAGAGATTTGTATTTTTCAGAGGCAAAATGTAAATGTTTTCATTTGTGTCACACAACAACACAGTAAAACACAGCCAGAATTAGGAGACAAAAGTCAAATGTTATTTTGTTAACTTAATAAAAAAAAAATAAAGCCAATATGCTAGTATTCATACTAGTATTAAATACTGCTATTTCTAGAAATAATTATCTTCACTTATGAGAGGACAGTTTTCTAGTGCTCTTGAAGTCCCTTATTTTCTGGATTAAATCAACAACCCTGATTTCATTGTTGATATATTTTGGGGGGTGTGGGAATCACACTTAGCAATGCTCTGGTTTTACTTCTGGCTCTGTGTTCAGGTTTCTCCTGACAGTGTTTGTAGGGCATTATAAGACCAGAGATCAATGTGTCTCCTCACTGTCAAGTAACAGATTCCTTTGGTAAAACTAACACAGTTGGGGGCCAGAGAGATAGCACAGCAGTAGGGTGTTTGCCTTGCAAGCAGCCAACCCAGGACCAACTGTGGTTCGAATCCCAGATCCCATATGGGCCCCTGAGCCTGCCAGGATCGATTTCTGAGCAAAGAGCCAGGAATAACCCCTGAGCACCACAGGGTGTGGCCCCCAAACAAACAAACAAACAAACAAAAACCTAACATTGTAGCTGAAATAATTCTTTAACACCATTGATTGTATTTCAACAAACCATCCTATTATAATTTCTAGTAAAGTGATTTTTCTTAAAACATTATTTAACACCTCTCTTTCATCTCAAAATGGAAAAGTTGAGACACATATAACTTCTTGTATTAACTGTCATTCTGTATAATCTGACATTGAATATATTTACAAATGTTAGACATTTAAAACAGAATTCAAGTATTCTCATTGGTGTCAACATAACCCTAAATCCTAAACTTTAAGATAGAGGAAGGTAGATTTTAGTTCAGGAGTATTTTTTTTTCCACTAAGATATATCTGTATTTCTTTTAAATCAGATACCGATATATTTATAAAAATAAATTTTATTTATTATAAACAAACTTATCTATAGGTTTATTGGATTTTAGGTTGCTTATACTTTAGTAAAAGATCTATATCTATATTAAGCTAAGCCTGTCAAAATAACACTTTTTTTTTTTATTTTTGGTTTTTGGGTCACACCCGGCAGAGCTCAGGGGTTACTCCTGGCTCTACACTCAGAAATCACTCCTGGCAGGCTCGGGGGACCATATGGGATGCCGGGATTCGAACCACCGTCCTTCTGCATACAAGGCAAATGCCCTACCTCCATGCTATTTCTCTGGCCCCCAAATAACACATTTTTTAAGAGTAAAAAAAATTTTGTTCTTCTGTTTTCTATATGAAAAAGATATAGGAAGTTTTGAGCTTTGAACTATATGGATATGATCTTATGGTTTGAGGAATATAAGCAAAGTTTTGTGGGAAGAAAGCAAGATTGTTGATATGACAGTTGTATTTTAATTGGGGTAAAACAACTACTTCCTTTTGGGTCTGCAAACATGAGAGATGTCAATATTTAAGAAAAAAAGGTACCAAGAGATACAGACAGATGTTATTATGTTCACATACCCTTAAGTCTACTTGCTAGTAATTTGCTAAAAATGTCAAATATTTAAAGAATTTCAAGCATCAACATAACTCCTATCACATCACTACAAAAGAAACAGTGTAATAGTCATTACTACACATTCACAAATAACTTTATTTGTATTTATAAATATCATACCTAAAACTGTCCGCCAAAATCATCATGTCATTATAGAAGGCTTTCTCCCTCTTACCCCACTTTTGTTGTTGTTTTGTTTTGTTCGAATTTTTCAGGATAGAAACAAAATGGCCCTTTGAATAACATTTTATTTTATTTTATTTTGTTTTTTTTGGGGGGGGTCAGACCCAGTAAAATTCAGGGGTTACTCCTGGCTCTCTGTGCTCAGAAATCTCTCCTGGCAGCTCTCGGGGAAACCATGTGGGATGCTGGGAATAGAGCTGGAGTCCGTCCTGGGTTGGCTGCATGCAAGGCAAATGCCCTACCACTGTGCCACTGTGCTATCACTCAGGCCCCTGAATGAAATTTTGTAGCTTCTTGGTGGAAATATTTTCAGACTGTCCCTCATGACTCCCCAATTTTCATAACTAAAGGAATGGGGTTATCAAGGAAATCTATCTCATGATTATTCTGCAAACTAGATCTATCAACCTTCATGTGTTCATTTCTTTCTTTCCTATCTTCCCTTCTTTTTGTGCCCAGATAAGTGTATTCAGTATTCTGAGCAGGTATGGCATTTTCTTTTGATTATAAAATCCTGTATTAACCACTTTTCTCTTGGCTTTAGCAATTTTTCTAGTTGATCACTGGAAATATCCATTATTTGATAAGAGTTGTAAAATAGTGTTTTTGAATTCTATCATTCCTGTTTTTATTTGCTAGAATTATATAAATAAGAATTTTTCTTAGTCTGACTATCCAGAAATGTAAGGTAGGAATCTATGAAGATTTTCTTGGCCAGATGTTTTGCTGACACAGACTACTAAATTGATGACAATATATTTTGGCAGTAAAACCTCAAAATTTGCAATCTATCAGATAGAGTGAGAAAGTAACATGAAGAATTAATTGGCCATTAATTTCCTAACTTAAATAATTAACCAGAGAATGGAGGTGCAATATATACATAGAAAAGATCTGTAGAATTCAGCATGGGACAAAATGAGACAATTGAGATATTGTGAAAAGAAAAAGAAGGCCTTCATATTTGTTTATTATCAGAAATTTTACAGGAAATAGGGTTTCTAAAACAAGAAATTCATTTTCTAATTAAAAAATAAAAAAAATAGTTGTCAAGGACTCAACAGTTTCATGTTGGGAATAACAACATCTTGCACCCTTGTCAGGCGGTCACATTGACCAAGGAAGCAAGCAGCAAATGTTATTACAGCAGCACATTCGTCCTACAAGTTAGAGACTGTTAGTATTTCCATTATAAACTCCAATTTTCAGGGGGTTATGACTTGGCTATTTTAAAAATCACATCAGGCTGAAACTTGCAAGTAATAAAACATTCTAAAATCTAGATTTAATGTATTTTTGTCATGATCTAGTTAAAATATTGACCATTTTTTCTGAAATGAAATGACTTACAGTTAATATATTGGGTGACAAATGTTTAATTAAAATACTTTTTATTTTAAAATTTTCAGAAATAACTCTACTTGAAAATAATTTCACATTTGATATGTATATAGATTGGGTATGGATGGACCACAAACATTATACTGAAGCAATTTTAACACATTATAACAGAACTTGGCATATGTGGTGCAGTTTTGGATGAATTTCTTCTCAATAAAAGTTGCTGTAAATTGGTTGAGGGTTTTTTATTTTTGACAAAAAATAACATGTTTGATTTTATTTTATAAATAGATATTTTATTTTTTGGTCATCCAGAATTTCATTTCAAAGTTATTATTTAATTAAAAATATATCATCTTCTGTTCGGTATGTAGTATTCTGATTTCCTTTAGTAATAGACTTTTCTAAATATGGACACAAATTTCACGTAAGGTTTTGGAAAAATCAGATAAAAGCCAGGAATTCTACCTAAAAGTATAAAAATATTATTTGCCTTTATAAGCTACAGGACAAAACATAGTGTTATCAAATTTCAAAAATAAATTAAACTTTATTATATGTCAGGTTAAGACAAAAATTAATGAAAAAATAAATAAAGATGAAAATAAATGTACCTTAAAGGATAATAAAACTAAATTAGGTAGACCCAAATAAAGTTCTGAAGACTCAACACAAACTATCTAATGCAGGATGGTGATGAGATTTCTGCAAGCAGAGAAATGAGATAAATTTGCCATCTGAGGGGGTCATTAGCAGAAACTTGAAGGCTAGACTTGTGAAGGGAAATGGGGTAAATGAGCCTTAGGCAGTCAAGTACGGCAAAGACAAGATGAAGGAAAGAAAAAGGTTAAAGAGAAGAAGAGATAACGAAATGTAAAACATTCAGTCTAAAGATACTTTTCCAGGAGAATATCAAAACTGGTATTTTTTGTTTGTTTATTTTTGGGCCACACCCGGCGTTGCTCAGGGGTTACTCCTGGCTGTCTGCTCAGAAATAGCTCCTGGCAGGCACGGGGGACTATATGGGACAACGGGATTCGAACCAACCACCTTTGGTGCTGGATCGGCTGCTTGCAAGGCAAACACCGCTGTGCTATCTCTCCAGGCCCAAAACTGGTATTTTTAAAATAGGATTCATATACATAGTTCTTGGCACTGATGTGCTCAGGGATCTATGTGACATTAAGGACTATAGAGTCTGTGTACTGGGGAGTAGTAAGAAAATGACCAAGTTTGAACTCAGGACCTCACACACACACTAAGCATTTATTTACCAGCTTATTCATATTCCAGGTCTAATTTCCCAAAATTAAAGTTAAATGTTGACATAACTGGTAATCAGCTAGATCCAGTGCCACTCCTCTATTTTTAGTGAGAAACCAATTTCCTCCATCTTTGCAATCTGAACTGCTATAATAGCATTTGTTTGGCAATAATTTGTCATAGTATGAGTTATCTTTGTGAAAATGCAATGCATGCATTTTTACTTAAGGTTTAATTCTTCCACCCAGAGAACTTGTTTTAGGAGCCTTTGTAATTCCTAAAAAGGCAAAACTACTACTCTCAGGTAAGGAGTATACAAAACATGATAGTGATTTACTGATAAGTGCTATTGTCAGCTTTTCAAAGAGTGACAACTCCTTGTAAAAAAAGAGTTGGCATTCAGAAAGATAATATAGGGGTTAAGGGACTTGCCTTTACTGGACTAATTCTGATTTGAAACCTAGTACTACATAATGGTCTTCCTGGGCCCTGCTAGGAGAGATCCCTGAGCACAGAACCAATAGTAAGTTATAACTTCCAAAATAAATGCAAGCAAACAAAACATAGAATTGGGCACATAGAAATGAGAATTTGGGGACATTTGAAGTATATGTATCATATATATATATATATACTCATATATCATATACATATATATAGAAAAACAAGCAAAATTTAACAGTATGCTATTTAGTGCTATATATAGCAGATCCTCAAGATAGTGTTTTTTTTTTTTTTATAACACTGGTGTAAAACAAAGCAAAACCAAAACTTCCACCTGAGGTTGTGAAACAAAGGAATTTTTTTGAGATTCTTATTTTGTTATATCTTGCTTCACTTAATACAGCAGTTTACAAAACACTACATACAAAGTTAAGCAATAATGTACTATATGTATAAGAAAAAATTACAACTTAGATATAAACACACACTTGTAAAAATATCTTGCTACGATAGGTTTGAGATACCTGTTTGTCCAAGTGGGGATCACAAACGAGCAGTTGTTTGTAAGTCTGAAATAATGTAGAGATGCAGTATACATTTGTGATTCATCAGCACATGAATAGTATAATAAAAATAAAATTAGATAAGATAATCTAGGAAGATAACAAAAATATATGAATAATGATTTTACTTTTTAATAGAGAAGAATTTCAAGCAACTTTCTTTAATAGAATTTGGTTAAATAAATAAGATTACATGTATACCAGGAATTTTCTTTTTTTTTTCTTTTTTTTTTTTTTTTTTGGTTTTTGGTCCACACCCATTTGACGCTCAGGGGTTACTCCTGGCCATGCGCTCAGAAATCGCCCCTGGCTTGGGGGGACCATATGGGATGCAGGGAGATCGAACCGTGGTTTGTCCTAAGCTAGCGCTTGCAAGGCAGACACCTTACTTCCAGCGCCACCTTCCCGGCCCCAGGAATTTTCATATAGCTATTAATAAGTTCAATATATATCTACTTCATGGGGTATTTAGTATATATTTGATTTGAACAATTTTCAGGACAACAAAAATAATATTTATCAAATATTTATCAAAAAATATTTATCAAAACATGACAGAAATATATGTATATAAACTTACATTAAATAGTAGAAATATATGTTCCAATCAATCTGTGAAGAATATTCTTCAATATGTGAAGAATAAAAGATTGTTAACTTATTTTTGAGCACAATTCTACTTGTAACTTATCCATTGATTTTTAAGTTTGGTGAAACAAAGATATAATAAAAACATCTGTGCCTGTAAATATTTAGAAAGGAAAGGAGTCAGGATGAGAGTAGCAATTTTCACTAGAGATTTACTTACATCGTTTTGTATTCTTTGCCTTAAAAATATAAGGACTTCTCCAGTAATTTCATTTTAACCTTCTGCTCTGACTGTCTTAAAGGTGATGGGAGTAGGGACTGTCCTTCAGCTCTGCATACTTCTAAGCTTACCCACATGAGACTTGGTATGTGCCAGAATCTTACCTATCCGCAGGACAGTCATTAATCAACCAATGTCTGATGAATAAAATGGCATGAATAAACCCATTGCATTGCATCCTGGTTGGGAATATTCAAGGGCAAGATCTATGCTACCTCTGGAGGGTTTCTGCAGGACTAAGTCAAACTTGACTTTCTTAGGAATTGTCTAGTTGGTCTATTTATTTTCTATTTTCCCCTTCACAACCTGCTATTCCTTGAGTTTTTTTCCTTTTTATTTAAACACCAATTGCAAAGTTCCTCATAATTGAGAGTTTCAGTTTTACAATGTATTCCACTCTTCACTCATGAACATTTGCTGCCATCAATATCCCCAGTCTCCCCACTCCTGCTTTTTTTTTTCTTTTCATCTGCTTCTGGGGCAGACATTTTACTCCTCTCCTTTCTCTCTCTCTTTCTTCCTTTATTTTTCCTTTAGATTTAATAGTGTTTTGCACTTTTTTAAATAAAGTAGTACTGTGCATATCACTTTATCTCCATTCAACAACCAGTTGTTATCCAGAGTCATCAATTCCAACTATCATTGTCAGAGTGATCCATTCTCTGATCTAACAGCACTGCTCCACTATTTGTGGTAAGCTTCCAAATAGAAACTTATCCTCCTCACCTTCATCTCTATTGTTTCTGGACATTACTATCATACTATCTTTTATTTATTTTTTATATTCCATACATGCATGAGATTATTTTATGTTCATCCCTCTCCCTCTGACTCTTTTCACTCAGTTTAATACTCTCCTTATCCATTCAAGTAAAAGCAAATTTCATGACTTCATTTTTCCTAAAAGCTACATAGTATTTCATTGTGTAGATTGTACCACAGTTTCTGTATTCACTCCTCTGTTCTCAGGCACTTGGGTGCCTGAGATTCTGGCTATTGTAAATAACCCTGTTATGAAGATAGTAGTTCAGATGGCTATGTTGTGTTTTTGTGTTCTAGGGTGTGTATATATATATGGTATATATAGGGATATTACATATACATATATTATATAATCCTTTACCCCTTTACAACTGCTATTCTTGCATTTTCTTTTCTTTTTCTTTCTTTCTTTCTTTCTTTCTTTCTTTCTTTCTTTCTTTCTTTCTTTCTTTCTTTCTTTCTTTCTTTCTTTCTTTCTTTTTCTCTCTCTCTCTCTCTTTCTTCTTTCTTTCTTTCTTTCTTTCTTTCTTTCTTTCTTTCTTTCTTTCTTTCTTTCTTTCTTTCTTTCTTTCTTTCTTTCTTTCTTTCTTTCTTTCTTTTTTTTTTTTTTGAATTTTTGGACTACACCCGGTGTCGCTCAGGGGTCATCCCTGGCTATGTGCTCAGAAATTGCTTCTCGCTTGGGGGGCCATATGGGATGCTGGGGGATTGAACCACTGTCTATCCTGGGGCAGTCAGGTACAAGGCAAACGCCCTATTGCTGTGCCATTGCTCTAGCCCCTATTCTTGCATTTTCTAGGTACACTTCCTGATACTCTCCACATAGTCCTCATCTACATGACTGTTTCTGAAGAAACTGGCATAAGACCAATATGCTTTATTTGACCAAAGACACATCTTCTATCTGAGAGAACATTCATCTTAGAGAGGATAAATAGTATAAAAGATTAGGAGATCACACTTTTGGAAGGCTTCAGTTTCTATCACTTACTATCCAAGTGGTCTTAGGCAATACACTAAATGATACATGTCTTTGTTTTCTCTTCTTTAGGATGAGACTGATTGGAGAACTGTTTGAGAATTATTTCAATAATAAGATCATGTCCTTAAACTGCATCTAGCTCGTGTGTAGATTAGCATTTAATGCTTATTTTTAAATTAATACTTTCTAAAAGTATTACAATTGTTAGGGTCCATCTACCAACAGCTCCAAACTGACCAGTCAGGACCACCTCTCACAGGAGATGACCTCGTGTGTGTGTGTGTGTGTGTGTGTGTGTGTGTGTGTGTGTGTGTCACAAGCCTAGTTATATAGAGCTAGAAGCAGGAGGTCTTTACCTTTATTTTGATTAGCTATTGTCTAGGGTATTTCATCATGTCCTTTCATGGCTAGATGTCTAGAGTGGTATATTGTGGTTTATAGAGGCCTTGGGGTCTGCATTATTATTATTGGGATAGAAACAGCCCTTAAAATGGAAACGTAGTCTAGTTAGCCTTAAATGGAAACTTAACATTGGTTTGACAAAATAGAGTCTCTTCTGCTTTAGGCTTCACACAACTATCTCTATAATATACTGTGCCATGTCTAATAAAAGGAGTTATCTTAAATACAGTTTTATATTATAGAATCTTCCTGTTTATAAAGTAACCCTTTATAGATCATTACTTTATAAATTAAGTAAATAAAATTCAACATTATAAGTTATTTCATTTTTTGCTTTTGGGGTCATGCCTATTGGTTCTCAGGGATTACTCCTGGTTCTGAGTTTAAGGATCATTCCTGGAAACACTCAAGAGGTCATATGAAGTCCTGGAAATAGAATCCAAGTCAACTGTGTGGAGGAAGCACTTTACTCACTTTACTTTCTGGCACCTATACATCATTAATTTTAATGAAGTTCTACATAGTTTAACTAATATACTTTTGTTGCATAAAAACATTATACATGCAGAGTACTATCTAGTGCATTAGAAAATGGTTTAGTATAAAGGTTCACTATATATACTTATGCTATCATTTGCAATAGTATAAATGATTATAAAATTTAAAAACTCATGTCTTCTAATAACCATATCATATATTTTAGCACTGAATTATATATATGGGTATCTGAAACTTAAAAAAAATTTAAATACATTTTATGACTAATTAACAGTTAATGTTTGGCAGTGTACTTGTTTTATATATGTATATGTTTAGCTTTTACATAAAATTGCAGGGTCCTGAAGCCCCCCAGGGGGGCCCGGCCAGCAGGAATTAGCTGGGAAGGCTTCTCAGACGACTGCACTCCTATTTTGCTGAGTAGAAGAACAACCACACCTGTAAAAAATCTGAGAGAGGTTAATAATAAAAGATCCAAGGCAGCGTCTCACTGCTCAAAGACATTTATTGAGGTGTAACCCCTTCTTTTATAGTGAAGGAGAAGGGGGCAGTACAAGGTGTTGTCAATCATACTTTTGGCGCGAAGGCTCATAAGGAAGTGGGCAGTGGGCTAGGGCTGGATGACCTTTAAGCTATACTGAACGTGCTGTTTCAATGGAAACTTCTAGTGTCCTTCTAGCTGCATTCCTAATTGCTTGACTATCAGGAAATGGTGCAATATGTGCTTGCCTAAGTGATCTTGAACAGACAATATAGCATATACTTATTGATAACAGCCTAAATTACTCCGGAATGTGGTCTTAAGGAATGGGGCCTAGTTTCTGATAACTGGACCAGGCAGTTTTTTCTCTCCTCCGGGCTTATAGCTAAATTAAGTCCTGCAGCTACATTCTTTTCTCTTAGCTCAGAGATTTACAGCAAGACTGCATATTGCTTTTAGGTGAAAAGCTGGGCTATGGCAGAGAGAACAGCAAAATGTCCTCAAACAAGTCAGTCCCCAACATCTCCCCCTTTCTCTTCTAATAAAAGAAGGAAAGTCGTGAGCGGGTGGAAGAACCGTGTCTTAGGCATACAAGGTTTGACCAGGTCGGACACGGCCAAAGCCGCATTTAAAAGGTGGCTACAAACGCCGTGGGTGTGCGCAGAGATCCGAATTATACGTTGTAGCCTTTTAGGGCCGTGCCCTAACTGGGACCTTGCTAATCCCGTCGTAGGTGTCTCCACAGCCGAGAGCACAAGTGCCGGAGCGAGCTCCGTCTGTTAGCTATGCGCTCTATCTCCTGGAAACTTAGTGGCTGGATAGGCGGCTTGGTGACTAAAGCCAAGTTTTCACAGGAGTCACGCGGGGTTAGACGCTGGTAGTTAACCTGAATAGAGGTTTTTGCCTTTTCATCTACCTGGTTTTTAATAAAGGCAGTAATTTTGCGGAAAATCCATGGGCCAAGAGAAAAGAGCAGCATGAGGCTAATAAGAGGGCCCAAAATAGTGGACAAGATTGTGTGGAGCCAAGGGGAAGAGAAAAACCAATCCTGGTACCAACCTTGTTCTTCATCGAAATGTTTTTCAAAATCTTTTATACCATCACCAATATGTTGAACGCTATCTCTAACTAAACCTGTTTTGTCTTTAAAAATACAACATTGTTCCTTAAGGGCTACACAGACTCCCCCTTTCTTCAAAAAAAAAAAAAGAAAACCAAATTAAAGCATGGTGGTTTTGCTGCACTATCTTTGCTAGGGATTTAACAATGTGCTTTAAGTGTTGTAAACTTAGTTTAAGTTTGTAAACATTATTAACAACAGTTATACTTAAGGCATTGACAGATTTTAGAGTATGAACCAATGAATAAATTATTGTGCTTACAGCGGTAGCACCCAGGCCTATGATTAAGGCTAGGGTGAGAGCAGGTTTGACAGGTAAGTTAGGCATTAAAACAATGAAAACACAGTAGTTTTAGGACTGAAAAAACAAATGTGAAACAATGGGGGAGATAAACCAGTAAAACAGGCAAGAAACGTTAAATTGGGGGCAATTATGAACTGAAAGGAGGAATTAATGACAAGAATTTGATTACAATTTTCAATAGGGGGAGTTATATTGGGTACCAAAAGGCAAAGTTCAAGTTTCACCACCTGTTTGAAGGTGATGCTGAAGTGAGGCTTGGGGCTGGATTGCAGAGCGAAGGGGTTAGAGACAGGCAGGAGGTTGCCAAAGCAGGCAGGGTCGGTGATGGTGGAGGCGTTGACCATCTGCAGGATGAGGTTCGAGGTGGGTGAATAGCAGGTACCGAAGGCGTCTGCGTCTGGACGGAGGGCGGAAGCGTTGATCATGACAAGGATGAGCTGAGAAGAGGAGGGGGGGTCCCGAGGACAGCATGGGCTGGAAGGGTGGGGAAGCCGGCAGAGTCCTGAAGAGCTCAGGGCATGGGAGAGGTTGAGCTGACATAGCCAGTGTGTCCTGGGGAATGGGTGAATGGGCCAGGTTGTGGCAAAATTGATTGGGGGTGGCTCACTCTTCCTTAGCACCCATGGTGAGGGCACAAAGGGCTACTTCCAGGATGGGTTAGGGGATGCGTGGGAGGGGTTTGGCTATGTATGCGGCACCATAAAAGGGGAAGGGAAGGAACCAGAGGTGTTGCCATTGTCTTGCAAGGGAGTGAAGTGGAGCAAACAAATTAATGAAGCCTTGGTGCGAAGGGGGTGGTTGGTGGCAGTGGGCATCAAGGACAGCCAGGCAGAGTACCAATTTCAGCATTTTCTTTAGGCAGAGTCAGTTAGAAACAGGTTCGCAGTAATGGCAGCTAGCAGGTGGGGTGGCAGGCTTTTTTGAAGTGAATGAGGACAGGACTGCAGGAAGCTGTAGGAGGTCTATAAGAAAACAACTTGGCAGGAGGTAAAATGATTATTTTTGAATGCCACAGAAATGCCTTCTGACTTTTGCCAGACTTTAGCACTTTTAAAAAATCTTATAATTAATGATAGCCAATTGTTCAAAAGCCTTTAAACTGAACTTAAATGATTTTTTTTTTTTAAACTTCTTAGTTATTATTTTAAAGCTAGATGCTTCTTTTTCTAGCCACATTTGGCCTTATAGTATTGGCCTTAACTACACACAGCAGAAAAACTGGGGATTGCAAAGTCCAGAAATTCTCCAGGAAAAAGTTATTCCTGATGGCCATTTGAGAAATTTTTGGGGTTTACCATCCCCTACCTTTTTTGCCATGCTGATAGAACAAAGCTAGCTTAGCACAGGATTTTTGGCAGGATTTCACAGTTTGTTAGATGACGAGACTAAGCCAGGTAAAAAAAATTAATTGAAATTTGAAAAATGGATAAGGCTTTAAAAATTGTATTTATATGAAATGCAAAAATAACAAATAGACAGACAGAACAAACACGAAACACAACATTGTGGCCACTTTCACGCATAACACACACACATGAACAGACAAGAGGACTTAATTTAAAATTTGCATTGGAAAAATTGACAAGCGCTTTTAAATATTTAGCCGGCATGTTTGTAAAAAAATTGTTAACGTAGCTGGAGTGGAACTGCTGAAAATAAATTTTAAGGTTTAGCTTTAACACAAAACATTTTTAAAACAATTGTAATTTAAAGTTGAAAACATAAAGTAAAATGTTAGCAGTTAAAATTTTGTTAAGTAAATTGCTTAGTGAGCACTGTAGAAGGAGTCTGCACTCTGAAGTATGATATCATTTGCTGTAAAGGAACAGGTTTGTTATAAATTGGTTTTACAGTAGAATAGTAAGACAGCTGTAATAAAGTGTTAAAATTTTTATGATTAAACACAAGAGCATGAACTATGATTATTAAAGGTATAAAAAACTGACTTTAAAAAACAACTGTTTTTACTTTGAAGACTTAAAGTGAATAATTTGTAAAAAATATTAGATACCAAATTGACAAAATGTTTAGACATTATAAAATATAGTTAAAGACATTTGATGCATTTACACACCTAGAGCTTAAGACCAAAATTATTTTTAATACTTGTTAATTTGCTTATAAAATTTAGTTACTTTTATGATACTAATTAACAATATTATTTTAAAAAGGGCTAACCACAACATGAACAGAGACAACTTAAGATTAAACTTGGAAAATGCAAAATTATTTGTACTTACCTTTGAGTTTAAAATTAAGCTTGAAATTAAGAAAAGAAATAAAGCTACTTAAGGTTTAAGTTTATGAACAATAATTTATGAACAAATTTATTTAACTAGTTATCATATTGTTTTTGTTATTGAAATGGCTTTTATGCCACTATTTGAACTGCCTAACCACTTTTAAGGTTTAGATTATTTGGTTTAAGTTTTTCAAATGGCAATGCTATTTTGCTATATTTATATGCATTCAAAAGAGCTTAGGCTTAGCTTAGAGTTTTGGAATGTTTATACATTATTGTTAAGGAAAGCTGACCAACTTATTTTGCTCACTTGTATTATTTTAGTTCTTAAAAAATTAACTTTCTAAACATGTGCAGTAATTTTAACAAAGGAGTTTTGCTTTTTTTCCCAATGCAGAGGTTCTTAAAAACAAAGTTAAAAATGTTACAAAATGTTATTTAACTATTAGATTTGAATGGCAAACATGGGAAGGAAAGAGCAATTAAAAAGACAAAATATAAGAAATATTTAAATGCAGATTAAGGAGCCTAAGCTACTAAAAAATGCCCATGACATGAACTATTTTACAAACTTCATATACTTTTAAGATTAAAAATAATTTTAAAAAAGACTTAAATTTTAATATTTGTGTGTTTGTTTAAGTTTTAAAGCACGAAAAGGTTTTTTGTTTACTGATAATTTGTTATTACAAGTAACAGAATTATGACCTTACTTTAAAATTTTTGAGAGGCATGAACAAGGGTGTTTATTGCTGTTATTTTCCTGTTGTTGTGACACAGACTTTGGAGAGTGACTCAGGCACAGAGCTGCTGACAAGCTAGGGTTTGGAAAATGTACACTGCGCCTTTAAAAGCTTAGAGGCCGAGCTTACAGCGCAGGGAAGAGAGAAAAAAAAAAAAAAAAAAACGGCGGGCTTTTTTTTTTTTTTTTTTTTTTTTTTTTTTTTTTTTTTTTTTTTTTTTTGCATTTTAGCTACATAGAAACTTAGTTTTAAAAACAGGTACGTCACCTTTGCGTAGGTTAAACTTATTATGACATTTTGTAACACATTTAAGACTTTTTAATTTTACCAACTGTGGCCTTTATACTTAGAAAAACATTTTAACTTAGGCATCCCAACTCAGGAAAAGGGAACAGTTGTAGCACCAGAGAGACAATTATAAAAGCCTGAGGGAAGATAGGCATTTGTATAGTAAGGGATGGGAGGTTTTCGCCCTGCTCGCTGAATTTTGCTGAAGCTGCCGCATGGCCAAGAGGGGGGGGGGAGTAGCAAAAGTTTGTTGCTACGTGTGGAACCGGGTTTAAGCTGGGATTTGGAAAATGGGCGCTGTCCCTTTAAGGTGAAGCCAGCGATGAGCTCAGAGATTAGAATGTGTGCTTGCTTGCTGGAAGGAAAGATTTTACTGCGGAGAAAAAGTTAACTTTGCAAGAGTTCAGCTTTTCAGCGGGGGAGACAGCGCCGCCCCCAATAGATTTCAATCAGGAGAGCGTGTAAGGGGCTGGGGTCACACGGCTTGAAACAGCTGTGAGGCTTTTCCAATTAAAGGCTTTGTATTGTTGCAATTGCTGGTTAAGGAGGGGAGTTGGTGGAACAGGGACGGAGCTGAAGCTAGGGAAGTGAAGGGCTGTTTAGGATTTTGCACAGAGGGTGCAGCGGCAGAAGTAAAGATGAAGGGTCAGAAGAGGAAGGAAACTGAGAGACAGAGTTAGAGCGAGAGGGAGCCCAGGAACACTAGATTTTTGGCAAACATCATGAACAAATATTAAAAAATTACAAATATCTTTTTTGGTAACCTCTATATGTCTGGCTTTCAACTCAGACTGTATATATTTAATGAATTTAAGTTCAGTACTCAAAGAATTACCCATGGTAGCGTATCCTATGGGTTAAGCCCCAAAAGCCAATCAGGGGCGGCGATCGGAACGACTGGAAAAACTGCAGTTTAAATATTTGATTAAGGCTAACTCGTTTTCAACGCTTACCCTGATAAGGTATTCCTGCGATTTATGAAAAGAGCTCCGGACACGCCGACCTGTAGTCGTTCGGAGTGTGGCAGTGATCTTCGTGCCCCACGTTGGGCGCCAAAATGCAGGGTCCTGAAGCCCCCCAGGGGGGCCCGGCCAGCAGGAATTAGCTGGGAAGGCTTCTCAGACGACTGCACTCCTATTTTGCTGAGTAGAAGAACAACCACACCTGTAAAAAATCTGAGAGAGGTTAATAATAAAAGATCCAAGGCAGCGTCTCACTGCTCAAAGACATTTATTGAGGTGTAACCCCTTCTTTTATAGTGAAGGAGAAGGGGGCAGTACAAGGTGTTGTCAATCATACTTTTGGCGCGAAGGCTCATAAGGAAGTGGGCAGTGGGCTAGGGCTGGATGACCTTTAAGCTATACTGAACGTGCTGTTTCAATGGAAACTTCTAGTGTCCTTCTAGCTGCATTCCTAATTGCTTGACTATCAGGAAATGGTGCAATATGTGCTTGCCTAAGTGATCTTGAACAGACAATATAGCATATACTTATTGATAACAGCCTAAATTACTCCGGAATGTGGTCTTAAGGAATGGGGCCTAGTTTCTGATAACTGGACCAGGCAGTTTTTTCTCTCCTCCGGGCTTATAGCTAAATTAAGTCCTGCAGCTACATTCTTTTCTCTTAGCTCAGAGATTTACAGCAAGACTGCATATTGCTTTTAGGTGAAAAGCTGGGCTATGGCAGAGAGAACAGCAAAATGTCCTCAAACAAGTCAGTCCCCAACATAAAATATTTTGGGCAAAAATGGGCCACAAATAGAAATATTTTGGTTGAGAGCAAAAGTTCTCAAATTATTTGGGGTACCACAACTTAGGAGAAAAAGTACTCAGTATCTCCATGGAAATCTGCATTCCTTAGTAAACAAACCAAAAGTGCCCTCTCTGCCCAATTGCACTTAAGCCTACTACTATGATTATTCCAGCACTTTCTCACCCCAAAATCATACTTCCTTACACATAATGGCTCACTTTGAGAACCACTGGCTTAGAGCAACATTTCTCAAGTACGACCATATAACCCTTGTAGCCTCTAGGGTATTCTAAGGATTATTTTCAGGTATTCTAACTGGGAGACCATGTCAAGAAACTTAGAAGGCAAAAAGGAGGAAACTGGAAGGGGTCCAAGGTCAAGAAACAATGTCTTAGTCTGTGTGTATAACCCTCCCTATCTTTTATTTATGTAGATAATGGTTTACCATACTGATGCCTAGTTTTCTTGTATCCAGTACTTTGAGTTAATTTACATGTATATCTTATAGTAATTGCTAGTTCCATAAAATAGCCCTGTTGGAGTTCAAAGAAAACTGTTAGTCTACTACAAGCAATGTTTTCCTTGTGGCTTCTAATTCCACTTCATATATTTATTATAATTAGTCAATCTATGTTTTCATATATTCTTACTGAGTTCACAATTATTCAAGGATTGTATTTAAACTATACTCTTAAAATTGTCTTCTTAAAAGTTTTACTATATATACATGTATATATCCATAATTTTTTTTCATTTTTGGTTTATAATTGGTGCTCAAGAGCTAACGCCAGCAATGCTCAGAGAACAAACCTGAGGTATCCACATGTGCCCTATGAACTCCCTAAGCTTGTGTCAATTTTCTTAAACCCTCATTATATAAAGTATTAACCACTTAGCTGTTCTCTACTTTTAATTATCAGATATTAAGTGACAATAGAGAATTGAACATTAAAATAAGCAGTTGGCCACTATTATATAATTTATTATAGAAGTCTGATTTCAATAAATAAAAAATTAACTGTGGATTTTTATCCTTTATGTATTATTATATATAACTTTTTTGGGGGTGTCACACCCAGTGACACTCAGGGGTTACTCCTTGCTATGTGCTCAGAAATCGCTCCTGACTTGGGGGACCATATGGGATGCTGGGGGATTGAACCATGGTCCGTCCTAGGCTTGCGTGGGCAAGGCAGATGCCTTACCACTTGCGCCACCACTCCGGCCCCTATTACATATAACTTAAAGCTAAAATACTATACTTCATTTTTAAATATAATTTTATTAAGAGTAAAGGTGTGTTTGCCTTTTAAAAGAACATGTATTAATTTTTTGGGGGTGGGGAGCCACACACGGTGGCACGCAAGGGTTACTCCTGGCTCTGCACTCAGAAATTGCTCCTGGTAGGCTTAGGAAAACATATGGGATGTCAGAGATCAAACCCAGATAGGCCATGCATGTGCAAGTCAAAACTCTCTACCAGCTGTGCTATTGCTTTGGGCTCCATGTCTTAATTTTTATTAAAATCTTCTATTTAGGGAGATGCAAGATTGCTTCAAACATCTTTTTCTACAAGCATGTAAAAATTTTCTCATATTATCCTCTTCCATCTCATCACTTCAAAATATTTGACATGTTCTGAAAGGATTAGCAAACTACAACTCTCATTACCACTGTGTGACTTATTCAGGAACTGTTCTAGGCTTAGAAAGAAGTGCAAAAAAAATTGAGGCTTCAAATTTAAGTACATAGCTAACATTTTTCACATTGTAAGATCTTGTCTTGACAAAATCTAAAAATGCCACAGGGTGGCTAAAAGGACCTAGTTTTGCAGAAAATAAAGAGGGTATATCTCAGAGTTCTCTGGCTCTTTAACCTTTTCACCATCAGAACTTTTGACAAATATTACAGAAAGTAGAAAAATATTTAAACACCAAAAGCTATTAAAAATGATATGTAAGGGGCCAGAGAGATAGCCTGGAGGTAAGGCATTTGCCTCACATGCAAGACAGTGGTTTGAATCCCGGAATCCCACATGATCCCCCAGGCCTGCCAGGGGTGATTTCTGAGTGTAGAGCCAGGAGTAACCCCTGAGTGTGCCGGGTGTGACCCAAAAAACAGAAAAAGGGGGGGGGGGCTGGAGCAGTGGCACAAGTGGTAGGGGATTTGCCTTGCACGTGGCTGACCTAGGGTGAATCGCAGTTCGATTCCCTCGCATCCCATATGGTCCCCCAACCCAGGAGCAATTTCTGAGCACACAGCCAGGAGTAACCCCTGAGCATCACCAGGAGTGACCCAAAAAGCAAAAAAAAAAAAAAAGATACATAAATTACCAAGCATATATTTACTGTGAAAGTTAAACAAACAAAAAATATTAGGGGATGCAAATGCAAATGGAAATCCATATAAAAATTGAGAAGTCACCAAAATCATTACTTTCTAATTGCTTATATGAGGTCATTTACTCAATACAATGTTTTTAACTGAAGTAACAGTAATTTGGAGGACATAGATTCATAAAGATCATGGACACACTTTTTTTTTTTTTTTTTTTTTTAGAATTTATAAGTGCCAACTCTTATTTTTCTACGTAGAAATTTGGGATTTGAGGGGATGGCATAAGGCAGCCACACCTGCATGCACAGTGCTGACTCCTGGCTTTACACTTAGAGATCACTCTTCCTATAGTTTGGAGAAGTACACTGGTGCTGGGGATCAAACCCAAGTCTCCTGCTTGCCAGGCAAGCCTGCATGTGGGAGAAATTTTAAGCATGGAATTGACAAGTAGGCTGACTTCTTTCTTCCTTCTTTTTTATTTTCAGTTTTTATTTTTTTTGTTTTTGGGCCACACCCGGCAGTGCTCAGGGGTTACTCCTGGCTGTCTGCTCAGAAATAGCTCCTGGCAGGCACGAGGGAACATATGGGACACCTGGATTCGAACCAACCACCTTTGGTCCTGGATCAGCTGCTTGCAAGGCAAACGCCGCTGTGCTATCTCTCCGGGCCCTCATTCTTCCTTCAGCATAGGATAAAATTTAATCAGAATACTCTTCCTGGCTTAAATTAAAATAAGAACTCCTGGTATGAATGATTTATTCCTTACAGTATCCAAGTTTCTTGTTCCAGGGTAGGAAGTGTTTTTTTCTTCTGGTATCAAAATGTTAATGATAGTTTAAATGGAATGCCCCCCCCCCCCCCCCCCGCCCCAGTAGGTGCTAGCTATACCTCATCTTCTGTTTAGCACCACAACCTGAAGACAAAAGAACAGTTATCTGCCTTTGCTATGGAAATGATTTCCCTAATCTGATGAACTCTAGTAGGGAAATAAGTACTGCATTTCTGCATATGCCTAGCATGTCAACTCTGAGAATCAATATGCTGAAAGACGATTTTGTTTTGTTTTGAGGCCACATTCCAGAGGTTACTCCTGGCTCTACACTCAGAAATTATTCCACATGGTCTCAGGGAACCATAAGGGATTGAACCATGGGTATTGAATCCAGGTTGGATGTGTGCAGTTCAAGTGCCCTACCCACTGTACTATTGCTCCAGTAAGAAAGGTTTTGTTTTTTTTTTCCTTTTTTTTTTTTTTTAAGTATTTAAAATAGAGACTTAGGAGCTGGGGCAATGGTGCAGAAGCAGGGTGTTTGGCAGGGCGTTTACCTTGCAGGTGGCTGACTTAGGACAGATCTTGGTTCATCCCCGGCATCTCATATGGTCCCACAAGCCAGGAGCGATTTCTGAGACTACAGCCAGGAGAACCCCTGTAATCTACATCACAGGGTGTGGCTCAAAAATAAAAATAGAGACTTAAAATAGAAGTCTCCAATGAGACTCCCTTAAAGTTGTTTCACTTTTCACTCATTCACCAACATAAAAAAATGTTGTCATCTATTGCAAATACATGTACTTTTTTTTTTTTTTTTTTTTTGGGCCACACCCGTTTGACGCTCAGGGGTTACTCCTGGCTATGTGCTCAGAAATCGCCCCTGGCTTGGGGGGACCATATGGGACGCCGGGGGATCGAACCGCGGTCCTTCCTTGGCTAGCGCTTGCAAGGCAGACACCTTACCTCCAGCGCCACCTACCCGGCCCCAATACATGTACTTTTAAAATAAAAGCATGTAGGATTACTATGATAGTGAATTTTTATTTGGGGTTAAAAATTGAAAGACTTGGGGCCGGAGAGATAGCATGGGGTTAAAGTGTTTGCCTTTCATGCAGGAGGTCATTGGTTCGAATCCCGGTGTCCCATATGGTCCCCCGTGCCTGCCAGGAGCAATTTCTGAGCCTGGAGCCAGGAATAACCCCTGAGCACTGCCGGGTGTGACCCAATAACCACAAAAAAAAAAAAAAAAAAAAAAAAAAAAAAAAATTGAAAGACTTGGTTTCAATTGTCAAGAGTTAGCTATATCAAATTAGCCAGTCTATAGCTGTGTAAAACTTAGTCTATAAACTGAGAATCACCTGGCCTGACACCCACACAAACAGTCTTTAGCCCACCTTGCCCACTGTCACTTTTTTTTTACCCCAATTTCTGGTTTATGCTGTGAATAATTAAAGGCTGAAATAAAATTTATTAATTTGGGGTTTGAGTTGTAGCACAGTGGTAGGGCATTTGCTTTGCATACTGCTGACCCAGGACGGATGCGGGTTGGATCCCTGGTATCCCATATAGTCCCCGAACCAGGAGAAATTTCTGAGCACGGAGCCAGAAGTAACCCCTGAGAGCCACCAGGTGTGGTCCAAAACAAACAAAAAGAAACTATTGATTTGTATTTTAAGTGCTTATCACAATGACTGTTAGACAGTATACTTATAAAATGTCCCTTGGTTTAGTGAATAAGTGGAAATATTTGGAAAGTTCCACAGTTCTAAACAGATAAAAATTGTATGAGGAAAACAGGAAGGATTTTTTTTTTCTCCTTAGGGATGCAGTTTCTTCCTATAGCACAAATGGCCTTAAGCAGCAGTTCAGAAAGGATAGAATAGTGCATAGTACAATCTCATCGTTCTGGAAATGTCTTCACTCCAAAGGCCTTAGGTTTCCTTCGCGTCACCTGGTGCCCAGGATCATATATACTGTTCCCCATACACAGCCAAGCTGATTCTGTCAAACAATACCTGCAAAAAAAGAGAAATGCTGAAAATTAAATCTGCAGCATATTTTATGCTAGACTGCTCCTGCTCTCCTTATTACTTTTTAATGTTATCAGTTAGAAGTGATGAGACCTTATTATGTACCAGATTCTATCTTCTTACATAATTAACTAATTGTATTCTCACATTTTTATGATACAGGCCTAATTGTTACTCACTTTGTAAGATCACACTGGAGGAAAACAAATTTGAATATTTTGTGGAAGTCCACAGTTAAAGAGCAGTAGATTTTAGGTTCCAAACTCAACTGCAGTTTTCAACCACGCATATTCCTTCAAGGAATTGTAGCAGTTATATTTTAAATTATTTCTTCCGGATAAACAGCAATATTAAGAATTAAACATTTTTTGATTTAAGTGTTTTAAATTTTACATTGCTCAAGTATTAAACACAAACCTTTTACATCTATAGTTATCCAAAACTGTATTTGGAGACCGTGTCTGTGTGCTATGGGCCATATCCAAATCCTGAATTCCTCAGGGATTGCTCCTGGCAGTGACTGAAAAACCATCAGGAGAAATGGGATAAAACTGGGGTGCATACACGATTAGCATCTTACTTAGGTAACAGCTCTCCAAACTGTTTTACCAAGATTTAACAGTTTTCTGATCTTACCCTGGTAATGAGGACTGTATAGTACTTATAAATTTATAAGACAAATAATGTAAAAGTGGACAGATGCTTATGCTTGGCCATATAGCAAAGGGTTGTTACAGCAAATTAAAAAAATCATTAAAAACAATAAAGATTGTAAATAAATGTTTCATTTATAGCTGACCGTTGACCTCTATAGCTTAAACCTGGTCAAGTTTTAGGAATGAATGTACCATTTGCAAAGGTTTTGACCTTGATTTTAAATGGTGACCTCTTTACTATTCACAGATCTGGTAAAGTCAATAATTTTGTTCTTGTTTATTTCCCTTATTAACAGACGTCACTTCTTAAATCACTTATCAGCAAGTGAGGTTCTAACACTGAAGTCTTTCACTATGAGAAAGAGAAAATGGTTACAATAAAGCAAACTGTGTACTTTGGAAGCCAGGTTTTAATATAATTGCTTCTATTAGCAATACAGAAGCAACTAGTGTGCATAAATTATATCTTAAGCATCCCTGAAATACACTGTAGCTCTATTTTAAAGGGTTGTAACACTTGTTTGACAATATAAAAAAGGCAAAGACATTATAATTAAGTACACTCAAGATTTCTTACTTCATCTATAAAAATAGAGAATGTCAACGTTTTATTTGCCACAGGGATGAGAGAAACATTGGTAAAATAAACTTGATAACATGACTCATACATACTTCATTACAAACATTTTTTCCCTAAATTCACAACTTTCACATTGCCTGAGCTAAGAAAAAAAACAAACATAACACCAGAAAAGAAATTTTCCCTTCACATAAGTAGGCCAAGTCACATGATCCCTCTAAATGAGAGTTTAACTGAGTTCACTTTTCTAGATTGAAAAATATTGCCCTTAATTTAGTGCACATGAATTTCTCACCTCTGGTGATGAAAAGCCCCTGGGTCAACTTCAGAAACCTTTCATATTAGCCAGTTTCATAGTAAATATGCTACACTTTATTCTGGAAAACCTGTGAAACATTTTCTTGGTTGTCTTACTAGTAAAGACCAGAAAATACTGTCTTTTGCTCTTAAATGTGCCTAATAGATTTCTTAAGTGTGTTTAGCATCTTTAGCACCCTATCTATGTAAGTAAGTAGGAGCAGCAATAAGAACAATATTACTTCAATTGCTTCCTCCTTTTCCTTCCTCTCATGACAAGTAATGTAAGTTTGTCTTAAGAACCAAAAAAAGAAAAAGAAGCCTAGAGACATCTGGGGAAAGAGGGAATGCAGGACAAGAGAGCAACACTCTGGACAGATACAAAAGTCACACTGTGAATGTTTTAAGCCTAACTATAAAACTCTTTTAATGTTATTTTTCAGATATAGGGAAGGTGTGAGGTGTCAGTGATGTCAAAGGAATCTTCACTAATTTCTCCAGCTTTTTGTTTGTTTACCAAGAAACTAAAGAAATGCAAATGCTTTAGGACCACATGCTTTGGAGGCATAAAAGCCAATGAATTAGTACTTTTTATCCATGGTTGAGGGGAAAAGGAACACTTTTAACAAGCAAGGACTACCAGAAGAATCTCCTTGGAAGAGAAAGAGCCAAGAAGAAAAAAAAAAGGGGGAGACAGAAGCAACTGCCCCCGGACTTGCACATCACACGTCACATTCATATCTCCCCTTTGTACTTCCAACACCCCTAAAGCCCTCCTCCTTGAGGTAGCTGGGGGGGGGGGTCGGGGGGGGGGGAGAAAAAGCAAAGCTCACTCGGGCATGGCAAAGTCTTTGGTTTGTTCTTCCTGATCGTCCACTTTGTAACGCAATTGCACCCGCAGGAGCCGGTGATTATCCAGAGCGGGCAGCAGCGTGACCTCCCCTGTAATCTGAGTGTCTTGCTCCACTTGCACAGGCTCGTTGAGGTAGAGGAGGACCTGTTTCCAGTGCGTGGCCTGCTGGAAGGGAGAAGTGGACAGCACCAAAGGCTTTTCAGCATCCCCTGCGGGGAAAGTCACTTGGAACCAGAGTGCAAAGCCATGCAAGGGTGCACAACCGTAGCTGCTGAAGCTGAAGCGCCCACCCACTCCAGTCTGCAATTCTTGCTCCAGGCCCAGATGGGCCAGATTGAGCTGGGCCACCATTTGAGGCCGGGCCAGCACATCTTCCCCGCTGAGACTCTCCACCACGATGTCAGATCGGCCCATGAGACAGCGCGTGGCGAAGCTCTCCAAGCAGCTCATGTCCACGCCGTAGCTTTGCTTCACCTGGCTCCAAAATCCCAGGCGCAGCTCCAGCATGTGATCATTGATGGGGGCCAAGAAGAGATCTGCAGAGGCCGGCAGGAGCAAGCCTCCTTCTTTGAGCCACTTGGTCCTGGCATGCAGCACCGAGCTCAGCATGGATTCGTGCAACAAGCCGTAGCCCATCCATTCGCTCACGATGGCGTCCACTTGCTCGGGCAGTTGCACCGTCTCCATAGTGCCAGGCAGGACTTGCACGCGATCTTCCAGGCCATTGAGCTTCACCACCTCCTGGGCCTGCTGCCAGATGGCGCTGGCTTCCACGGCGTACACTCTCCGGGCTCCCACCTGGGCGCAGAAGATGCTGAGGATGCCCGTGCCCGCGCCCACGTCCAGCACCGTCTTGCCCTGCAGCGCGGCCTGGTTGTGCCGAATGGCCTGGCGGTAGGCGTCGGTGCGGACGCGATCCGACAACATCTCCTCGTGGACCGAGATATCCGAGTAGGATTCGTAATACAGCTGATCCCGTTCGCCTTTCGTCCTCCGAAGAGGGAATATTGGCGCTGCCCGCTCTTCTCCGCCGCCGTCTTCCTCGCCATCGTCGTCGCCCCCCGACTCCAGCTTCCTCTTCACCGACAGCGACATCTTGGCACTCCAGCAGACTCGGCTCCCGGCAGGCACTGGACACGCGCGCGCGAAGCGAGGGCTTCTGGGATTTGTAGTTCCGAAGGCGCTCAGTACTTCCTGCTCTCCTAACTCAAGCTTCCTCTTGGCTCCCGGCGGGCACTGCGCGAGGAGAGAGGGATTCTGGGATTTGTAGTTTGCTCATTCCCTAGGAGGGTCTGCTTACTTTTGGTGGGAGCTGGTGCAGAAGGGCCTCCAGGTTGCTCTTTGGCAATGCACCTGGACTAGCTCTAGCTATTTCTCCTGTTTTACTTTTCCTTTTTTGGCCCACTCAAACCACGTTTTGATGGGGTTTCCCGCCTTCGCTTAGCTCCTCTTTAGTTATTACTTTTTCCTTTAGGAGGAAAAGCCCAGTTAAAATGACCCCCACCAAATATTTCCACTTTTTTATTCTGCTGAATTATTTTTTTTAATTTTCTAAGGCACTTTTTATATTATTATTATTATTATTATTTTAAATCTTTCTTTAAGCTTCATGATTACAAGCATGTTTGTAGTTGGGTTTCAGTCATTAACAGAATAGCACCCCCTTCACCAATGCAACATTCCCACCACCAAAGCTCCCCCTCCTCCCCTATATTCGCAACAAGCATTCTACCTCTCTCATTCTTTAACATTGTCATGCTAGTTGTTAGTGTAGTTATATTCCTAACAGCATTCACCACTCTGTGGTGAGCTTCAAATTGTGAGTGGGTCTTTCCAGCCCCTCTAGCCCTTAACTCTATTGTTTCTGGGCCTTATTACAATAATGTCTTAAATTATTCTTAAAACTCATAGATGAGTGAGACTATTCTGTGTCTATCTCTCTCCCTCTGACTTATTTCACTCAGCATCATAGATTCCATGTACATCCATGTATAGGAAAATTTCATGACTTCATCTCTCCTGACGGAAGCATAATATTCCATTGTGTATGTGTACCACAGTTATGGCACCAGGAAAGTTGCAAAGTTGCAACTGTTATAAAATTCTGCAGACTTGAATATTTATAAGTGGTTTTTTTGTTGTTGCTATTTTGGCTAGATAAAGAGAGAGAGAGAGAGACAGAGATAGAGATAAGAGACAGAAACAGAGACAGTGAGAGGATTGAAGAAAGGTAGAGAAAGAAGAGAAACAAGTATAAATGGAGCAAAGCAAATATAATACTAATACATTTGATTATAATAAAACACAATTAATTGAATGATTACGGCAAACTCTATAGAAAAATTTTCAATTACCCGTTCACTTTCCAGTATGAGAAGAGCAGCAGAAGTATTATACAGTTAAGCACACTGTTATTATGTTACTCAGGAATAATTGAGTACTTCATCTTTTATATCACTTCTCCATTGCACGTCTTATTGATATCTGTTGTAGAAACTTTAGTGTTTCCTTTTCTATTATTCTTTCATTCATGTATCAACTATAAGCTGTCTCACACTTTGGTGTTTATTGTGGAAATAAATATGTATGCAGTGTCTATGTAAATACCTATTCTCTCTTTTCTTTATTCTTTTTTGGGGGGTATTGGATCACACCAAGAAATACTCAGCGATTACTCCTGGCTCTATGCTCAGAAATCACTCCTGGCAGGCTTGGGGGACCATATGGGATGCTGAGATTCGAACCATCGTCCTTCTGCATTCAAGGCAAATGCCCTACCTCCATGCTATCTCTCTGGCCCTTTCTTTATTCTTAATGTGTTTTTTTCCCCTGAACTCAGAAACTAGTCCCAGTGGTGTTTGGTATATGGAATCTGGGGATCAAACCTCAGTTGGTCATTTGCTAGATAAATGTGCCATCTCTTTGGCCCATGCTTGTGTTTCTTAACAAGTAAATGAAAGCAATATTTTTTTCTGAGTTTTAAAAAGGCAAACGTCCAAGAAAATTACTTTTGTTTTATTGAACTATATCTATCTGACCTACAGCCCTGTATTCCTTATTTGAAGAAAATGGTTTCAATCCATTTCCTATTAATCTCTTATTTAATGAAATAGGCTTAATGACATAACATCATCAGCTGTGCTTCTAACTCAGGGCTCTCAGTCTGCATGCTCATTAGAATCCTCTGTGGAGATTTTTAAAAATACTTATTGCTGTGTCCCACCTCAAACTAATTAAATCAGAGCTACTAGAAAGAGCCTGAGCATATAGTTGTAAAAACCTCCCCCAGGGAATTTGAGTGAGCAGCCAAAGAAGAGCCACTGTTTCTCACTAAAATTATCTAAGTTAAAACTTGTTTCATTATTTTCATTGATAAATTATATTATCAGGGCCCGGAGAGATAGCACAGCGGGTGTTTGCCTTGCAAGCAGCCGATCCAGGACCTAAGGTGGTTGGTTCGAATCCCGGTGTCCCATATGGTCCCCAGTGCCTGCCAGGAGCTATTTCTGAGCAGATAGCCAGGAGTAACCCCTGAGCAACGCAGGGTGTGGCCCAAAAACAAACAAACAAACAAAAATTATATTATCAGTGGCTTGAACACTACTACTTAAAGCTAAAACTCCTCCAAACAACTCTCGGTGTGTGTGTGTGTGTGTGTGTGTGTGTGTGTGTGTGTGTGTGTGTGTGTGTGTGTGTGTGTGTGTGGTGTCCGTCCAGCTTAACAAATTGTTTTGAGAAAACAGGATCAATTCAGAATCTAGAATTAGAATTGTAAATTTGATTGCTTTATCATGTTATTTGTCAATTATCACATAGTGTATTTGAAATCTTAGAGTATTTATCTTTCCTCAAAATCTTTTTATTCTCCCTTTAAAGTCATTCAAATCTCCATCCACAATTCAGTTCTTTTAAGTTTTTTTTTTTTTTTTAAGAAAATTCAGGGGGCCAGCTTTGTAGCTTAGTGGTAGAGTACATTTGTACTGATTTAGATCTTTGACACTACAAAAGAACAAAATAACAGAAATATCTAAATGTCAAAACTTGCTGGTTCTACCTCCTTCCTCACTGCTTACATGCTAGCTTAGCTGCCTTATTTACTGGTCTGGAAATAAGTCTTCCAAGGATTTTCTTTAGATTTCAGTGGTTTTCAGTAGAGATGGTTTTGGAAACAATAAGTTTTTATTATTCATAGAAGAAAGAACACAGTTGTGGATTTTGTGGTTCATATGAAAATTTGACTCTGATGACTTCTGATATAAATTTATATAATGCTATCTATACATATATATATATACCATTTGGAATGTTTCCAGATACTGGAGTTATTTTTCAAATACTCTTGTATTACAAATACTCTTCTCAAAAGATAAAATGGAACAATATAGGTCCAAAATACTGTAAGGAAGTAGAGAAAAAAATAGAATATGACACTTTCCCTTTAACTCATTTTAGAGAGGGATTTATTCACTCATTTTCTCTAACATGTACATTTATTTTCAGGAGGAAAGTGATCCAGATCATAGATTTCATAGATCTTCTCATGCATCAAAAAATCACCTGCATGTAGAGCTTTGACAGTAGTACATTTTGTTTGTGTTTTCAGTGGCCAACCCACTTTTAGTCAATGGTCAAAATACAGCCTTTTTCAGGCAAACAGATGGAGTGGGGGTTGGGTCACACCAGCAGTGCTCAGGGGTTATTCCTGGCTCTATGCTCAGAAATAGCTCCTGTCAGGCGTGGGGGACCATATGGAATGCAGGTATTTGAACCACCATCCTGTGTGCAAGGCAAATGCCCTACTTCCATGCTATCTTTCTGGCCCCAAGGCAAACAGATTTTTGAGTACATTTTTATCAAGATTGTAAAAGCAGAGAAACATCAATGTACAATGTAGACTATTTTATAAAACCTTTTTATACATATAGTTATGTATACTGCCTATACATTTCTTGCCACTGATTATTATTTAAAAAGTTAAGATCTAGATCTTCTCATCTTCAAAATCATTGTGAGCTTCAACATTTCTGTACCTATTTTGTTTTTGCCTTTGTTTTGGGGAGTGCCACACCCAGTGACACTCAGGGGTTACCCCTGGCTCAGAAATCTCTCCTGGCTTGGGGGGACCATATAGGGATTGAACTGAAGTCTGTCCTGGGTTAGCCACATGCAAGGCAAGCACCCTACCACTGCTACCACTGCGCTATTGCTCTATCCCCATTCCTGTACCTTTTTGTGGAGTTACCTTGGACTAGCGAGTCAGTGCTAGCTGGTGGTGCAATGCAGCTTCCATAGCCAGAAGGTCTTTCCACTGGTTGAAGTTTTGGGTCTAGGGATATGTAGTGTCATAGACCAAACTCAAGATCTCCATTGTTACAAGCATTCAATTGGAAAATTCTAATATATAATTCTTTCTTTTCTTTTTTTTTTTTACTTATTCCTTTGGGATCTGTTTTAAAATAGATGGCTTCCCTATTACTGTGAACATTTAGACACTAAGAATTTTGATTTTTTTCACTTTTATGAAGAGAAGATAGAATTTGTGCTGTAACATGAACCTTTTCTGCACTCCAAATAACCAGTTCTAAATAAACACATGATCCTATATGGGTTTTGTATGCCTTAGAATTGTTTGGTTTTCTATATTGCCCATATTTCTGTATTTATCTAATCTTTTATTGGTTCAGCAAATATTCTGAACTTCTACCCTGCATAAAAACTACAAGAATATATGAGCTTGACAAATTCCCTTCTTCTCTGGAATTTCTTTTTTGGTTGATGTTGTGTCAATCATTATCTTTTCTTTTAGGGAATAAGGGAAGGTTATGACATTCCTGAAATTCTCAGGCAACCAGGCTGGCAGTTGAATGTAAGAGCATGAGAATGCTGTGCTGCTCTAGCTTTGAGGTACCAGGGGTTACCCATGACCTCTTGGTGGTGATTGTGCCTTCTAGCACTACACCTGGCAGTGTTTGAGGGACTCCTAGCAATGCTTGGAGAACCAAGTAGTGCCAGGGATTAAAGTAGGCTTAGACACATCTTAATCTTATTTTATCTTTCCATTCCCAATTGTGTTGCTTTATTCTTTTTTTTTTGTTTGTTTTGTTTTTGGACCACACCTAGTGATGCTCAAGAGTTATTCCTGGCTATGAGCTCAGAAATTGCTCCTGGCTTGGGAGACCATATGGGACGGTGAGGGGGGGATGTTGAGGGGATCGAAACTGGGTCCTTTCTAAGTCAGCTGCATGCAAGGCAAATGCCCTACAGCTGTGTCACGTCTCCAGCTCCTTTCTTGTTTTTTTTTTTTTTCTTGAATTGACTGATGGGATTTTCTCCCTCAAATAGATACTTCTACTTTATTTTTCATGTTAACTTGCAGATCATTCATTTAAAAATGTGTTCTTGAGGCTGGGGAGGTTATTCAGTGGATATAGAGCATGCACTGTTGGGGAGTGGCCTGGTAATCTCTGGCATTAGCAGTGTTTCACAAATAGTGGGGTGCACTCCCCCCCAGGAGGGGCGCGAGGTTCCATAAAGGGGGGGGCGAGTTTGACCTCGGCAAACACTGTCATACCAAGCTAAGCCCCGTGTTTATGTCTCTGTATGTCTCTGGAGCGGAGAGTTGCTGTGTCCTGCTTCAAACCCTGCTTTGAATAGCTCTGCAGTGCAAAATGTGCTCATTGCAGCCATTAATCCAGACATCACCTCTGATTAAAAAATCAACTCAAATTATTTTATATATTTTTGTTTTGCAGGTTAAAGTTTTTTTTTTAAATAAAGATACTTTTTACAGTCGTGTGGGGCAGGGGCACGAAAATGTGTTTTTCTTCCTTGGGTGACATGACAGAAAATAATTGAGAAGCACTGCACTACAGCCAGTGAACAAGATTCACTGCATCCTTGGGTTCTTGAATTGAATTGTTGTTCACGTTGATTAAAAATTAATAATTAAAAAATTTTAGAAGGGAATTCTGAGCCATCCTTTAACAGTATTTCTGATGTTTCTTACTGCTCAGTATTAGGATAGAAAGTATTATTTAGGAATTTAAAGATTAATTGCAATGCCAAAATGTTTATTGAAAAGGGTAAAGGATCAGTGAGGTAAAAATTGTTTTAAATATTTCTTTAATATGACTATGAAATTATGTAGTTTACTCTTCTACAGTTACTTGAAAGCTAATAGTATTGAAAGACATATTTAGTTAAAACAGTTTATAGAAAATAAAAATAAAGTCGTTGCCTCTCAGCCTTTTGGCTAAGATCAAGTGTAAAATAAAAATAAAATGGTAGAATTTGTATTTTAACAATGCAGAACATCAAAAAAACACTTTCTACCTATAGTATACATATCATTTTTTTCTATGTGATCATTGTCCTTTAGATTTATGGTCTACTGGCCTAGCTATCTACCTAATACTAAACAGATAAATAGCTCATTCATAGCTCTCTACTGATATCATCATGAGTGATTGTAATTGTTTTAGTAAATGTTTCTATTGAATTGTTTAGGTAGTGACAAGTGGGATATTATAAATTTAATCTATAGTTATTCATTCAGTTTGGAATTATTGAACCTCTTAGAGTATCAAATATGACATTTTAACAATTTCAAGTATAAATACTGTTTATGGCATTTTAACAATTTCTGCTATAAATCAGGCAACAGCAATAAAACAGCACTGAAAAACAGGAATGCAAATTCTAATATGGGGACTAGTCATATATCAGTGCATCTTCTAGGGAAATAAATATTTGCTTTCCAGCCACAGGAGCAATAAGAATCAGGTAGTTTAATAAAAATTAAATATTAAGCCCAATCAAAACTTTTTTTTTCTTTCTGGGCCACACCCAGTGATGCTCAAGGGCTACTCCTGGTTTTTGCACTCAGAAATCACTCCTGGCTTGGGGGACCATATGGGACAATGGGGTGGTCCGTCCCAGGTCAGCCAAGTTCAAGGCAAACCCTACCACTGGGCTATGGTCTGGCCCCACAATAAATACTTATTAATAGAATCTCTCAAACTTTGTTTTTGGGAGGATGATTGGGTCTCACACTTCAGTGATCAGTGCTTACACCTGGCTCTACATTCAGGAACTACTACTGGCAAGGCTAGGGGAACTATATGGGATGATGGGTTGTATGCAAATTTATGTTGTTCACATGCAAAGCAAGCAATTTAAATGCTGTATTATCTTTCCAATCTTCTCTTGGAAAACTTTTAAATGATAGAAAACCAACCAGTTGCTTTAGATCTTATTGTTATTATTATTATTATTATTATTATTATTATTTGTTTTTTTATGGGGGGCACACACGGTGACGCTCAGGGGATACTCTTGGCTATGCACTCAGAAATCGCTCCTGATTTGGGGGACCTATGGGATGCCGGGTAATCAAACCATGGTCCATCCTAAGCTAGTGCAGGCAAGGCAGATGCCTTACCTCTTGCACCGCCAATCCGGCCCCTGCTTTAGATATTATTATTGAGTTTTTACAGAGTCTTTAAGTTGCATACAAGTCACTGTAGTTATAGTAGCTCAATGATTATCAAAACATGGCTTGTAGATTAATAGAAATAGCATCACTTGGGAAACTTTTAGAATTAGACAGTCATGAACCCCACTGTAAAGCTAACAAGTTAGAATCTCTAGGGTTGGGGTTTTTGTGTTTTTAATCTAATAACCCTTCAGGCAATACTGATATATACTAAAATTTGTCTCCACTAGATAATTTGAAGAACAGCAGGACCAGTGAGAAAGCACACAGATTTTTTTTTGGGTGGAGGGTGGAGGGTTGATTAATTTTGCTACTGTGTAACACATTACTGTAAATTAACAGCGAAAAGTGAATATTTTAAAAAGTAATTTAATTGCTTTAATTGAAGTAACATGACACAATATATCGTATAGCATTCTGGTGTGCATAATTTTTGATTGACATTTGTATATACTAAATTAAGTTCACCATTTAAAGTCAAGATGCATTCTGCCCTAATCTATTGACTCTTCTATTTGACTCTTCGTATATTTGAAGCAATTCAAGAACTGCTTCTCTGAGCTCTCTGACAAGCAGCAATAGAGGTGGTAGCTAACTACACACCACTTTCTGGAGTTTGGGGTTCTATGCCAAGTTTACACATGCTTGCTGGCAGAATTCAGTTTCTTGCAGCTGTAGGACTAAGGTTACCCCCTCTTTCTGTTGGGGACTGACTTGTTTGAGGACATTTTGCTGTTCTCTCTGCCATAGCCCAGCTTTTCACCTAAAAGCAATATGCAGTCTTGCTGTAAAATTTTGAGCTAAGAGAAAAGAATGTACAGCTGCAGGACATAATTTAGCTCTTAGCCCGGAGGAGAGTAAAAACTGCCTGGTACAGTTATCAGAAACTAGGCCCCATTCCTTAAGACCACATTCCGGAGTAATTTAGGCTGTTATCAATAAGTATATGCTATATTGTCTGTTCAAGATCACTTAGGCAAGCACATATTGCACCATTTCCTGATAGTCAAGCAATTAGGAATGCAGCTAGTAGGACACTAGAAGTTTCCATTGAAACAGCACGTTCAGCATAGCTTGAAGGTCATCCAGCCCCTAGCCCACTGCCCACTTCCTTATGAGCCTTCGCGCCAAAAGTATGATTGACATCACCTTTGTACTGCCCCTTTTCTCCTTCACTATTTAAGAAGGAACTGTAGCCAATAAAGACACCCTTGAACAGTGAGACGCTGCCTTGGGTCTTTATTATTAACCTCTCTCAGATTTTTTACAGTGTGGTTGTGCTTCTACTCAGCAAAATAGAAGTGCGGTCGTCTGAGAAGCCTTCCCAGCTAATTCCTGCTGGCCGGGCCCCCCTGGGGGGCTTCTGGACCCTGCATCTTTCAGCTTATCACCAGGGGGCTCTTTACAGCTCCAGATCTAAGGTTGCTGAAACATCCTTTGCCACATTATTCTCTACTGTCTTTCTTACAGCAGTAGGCACTTGTTTAAGTCTAGTAGTAGCTTTCTAATCTTTTTTGTGCCTTCCAAGCAGAGGTAGAAGTCTTGGGGTCTCTTTCAGCAATTCTTTTCCAATTGTTTTTTTTTTTAACACTTTAATCCATTTGCCAACAGCCCCCTAAATGGCAGGCCCAAGGTCATGAAGGGGATTATATAGGGAAGGGATATAGGGATGATCTTTTTGATGATTTTTAAAATGATTGGCTATTGTTTTTGGAGTACCTTCCTACTGTTTCCTTGTGCCCTTCCCTAATAGTCTACTTGGTATGGTCAGGTAGCTTGTGGGTGGTGGTAATGGAAATAGGATTGAGGAAACCTAGCATGTGGCTTACACCATGTATTTTCTACAAAAATGGCACCTACTTGTTCACAAACTAAGAGAAGGCTGCCAATTGATCTTTACAAAATGGCAACCCTTCTTGTTCAGAACCCAGATCCCCTCATTCCCTCCTCTTCTTATGGACCTGAGTCAAATTTTGACTCTCCTTGAGGTTGTTTGTCCTCGTCCCTACTTATGGGCACATAAGAGACCTTAGCACAAACATCTTAACAGCACCTATGCATGCCTGAAAGAACAGTTGAGGAAATTAATTATGCAAGGGCTTACTAAAATTATCAAAAACAAACAAACAAACAAAAGAACAATAGCCCATCCAGGGCTCTTACCCAGGTGGTTTCTCAGGGTGATTAAGAGATCCACTGTTCATAACAGGAGGCAGAATCTTTCTATCACCTTTCCTGCTCCTGCAAACTAGCCTTCACCTGCTGCAGGATCTCACAGATGACCCTGACTTGTTAGCACAGAAACAACATTGCTCCCCCTGAGTCATATACAGTCTTCCTTTCTTGAGGAAGAGTAGGCCCAGTTCCTGCCACTTCTGGTGAGCAACTTTTAACTGGGGAGATAACTTGTATTTCTAACATCCCGATAGAAAAATGTTATCTTCTCAGATCAGCATCCACTTGGGAGAGTTAAGTTGCAAAAGCAGTGGCAAGCACACAGGGGGTCAATCCCTTGGTTCACATGGCAAGCCATGTCCCATCCTATGAGAATTACTTCCCTATGCAGCTGTATTGGCATCTATAGTCTCATT
The DNA here is from genome assembly GCF_024139225.1 of Suncus etruscus. Classification (NCBI taxonomy): domain Eukaryota; kingdom Metazoa; phylum Chordata; class Mammalia; order Eulipotyphla; family Soricidae; genus Suncus; species Suncus etruscus. Next base: position 25,702,414 of record NC_064866.1, on the reverse strand, counting down.
GCAATAGTCCAGGTAAATGAAGGGGACCCAGGTGCATAAGAGGCATATACCTGTGCCTTATATTCTCTGCAGGGTGATCCTCTCCTCAGTCCAGGGGCAGCCAGAGTCTGTTGTTTGGACAACTCCCCATTATTCAACTCGCATGAGATATGGGGGTGTAGGGTTCAAGAATAACCAAGTCTTTGACCAGACCCAGTTGGGTGGTATTGAAAAAAATGGTAGGCTGCATTATGGTCCTGAGTACCTCTTCCCATTCAGTTATTGGGCCAAGAAAAGGTATGGGGTTGTAGGGCTTACATTGGCACATTAAGGCAGTGTTGAGTTGCTGATGTCCTCTTTCTTATTTTTTGCTTAACTGATGCTTCTCTTTAGAAAATTAGTCTGGGCACATTATCTTAAAGGGATTATTGATATTTGGGCCAGAAAGCTCTAACAGCACTATAAAAGACCTTCAGCCTTAGCCTCAGGATCTAGCTCCCTCTGTGTTTTGCAGGTGGCTTCCCTATACATTCCTATACCCTACAGAGAAAATCCCTTTCCCCCACATTTTGGGGAACTCCATTCTGGACAAGCATAAAATGAGAAAGCTCTCAGGGCAACTTCTATATCCCAGGACCTGAACCTAGTGCTTTTAACACTTAAAAGGAGGAAATCTTGTGGATCATAACCAGAAACCCCAAACAAATAATTTAATTTTTTTCAACTGTTTTGATGTTTCACTTTGAGAGTTTAGGTTATGGTGCTGCAATTTAGGAGATCACTGGGCATTAGAGAATCTCCAGGTGCTTCACCTGAATATGAGAGTGGGGTGAGGAAATGTGCTTTAGATGCAACAGGGAAGTGGGGACATGCCCCTCATCCTCATACTACTGCCCCCACTCTTCAGGAATGTTCTTTTAAAAAAAATATTTTTCAGGACCAGAGCAGTGGCGCTAGAGGTAAGGCATCTGTCTTGCAAGCACTAGCCTAGGATGGACGTTGGTTAGATCCCCCGGCATCCCATATGGTCTCCCCAAGCCAGGAGCGATTTCTGAGTAACTCCTGAGCGTCAATGGGTGTGGTCCCAAAACAAAACAAAAACCAAACCAACCAACCAACAAACAAAAAACGCTTTTTGGTCATATTAGGTGTTACACAAGAATTACTATCAGTTCTGTACTCAGAAATTAGTTCTGATAGGCTCAGGGACCATATGGCATGCTGGGGATAAAATTTGGGTCAATGACATAAGGCAAATGCCCTGCCTTCTAAACTAACTTCTGGCCCTCATGAATGCTTTAAGTCATTACTTGTTCTTGCCTCCTCTCCCTCTTTTCTTTAGAAAACAGAAAATCCACTGATTTGGGAATTCTGTTATGTCTGTAAAAATGACACTTTCAGGTGGACAAAAATGATTTGGTGTATAAAGACCTTGGTGTGTCTTTACTGAAGCTTAATACATATTGTGAATTATACAGAAATAAATATCTAACTGACTATAGGAGTGACTCACTGTTCATGGTGATGACTGGATCACCTAGTTCTAAAAGAGGCTCAAACAAACTGTACACAAGATCTGAGCAGAACAACTTAATGAAGCTAGTTGTGTAGTGAGTCACCTTGAATTTCTGAACCCATCCTCATGACCAGGCTTAAACCAACTAGATTTCCAAAGGATTTTAAATCCAATAGATCAGTTCTCACACAATGTAAAAAGAAACAAAAAAACTTCTATTGTTGGTCACCAAAATATTAAGTTTGCTTTTTAGTTTAGTAAAATGAAAGCTGACTCATATGAATATACATACTTAGCATTATTTGGATAGTGCTGTTTTTCAGGTCGACAAAAAAACACATTATGAGTGCAAAAAACATCTGTTTCTGTGTTCTTCCAATTCTATTCTTTCCCTCTCTCCTAAATGTAAATGCATTCTGATAATGATGCAGGTGCCCTGATGGAAAGTCTATGTGTTTTATGTTCAACCGTAGCCCCCAGGTTCTTAAATATTTTCAAGAATAAAAATTTTAGCTTGTAATGATACATAGTCATAAGAGTTAGAAAATAGAAAAGTTTATTGGAAAGTAGATGAGAAGGAAACTCCCAAGCTAGGGAGAAACCTATAATATGGTGTGTGTGTGTGTGTGTGTGTGTGTGTGTGTGTGTGTGTGTGTGTGTGTGTTTAATAGAAAACCTTGAAAACTGGATCTCTGCATTACATATCAAGTGAAAATTATATTTACAAAAATTCAAGGCTAGTTTCAAGTTTTTGGAATGATCTATTTGATTGTCGAGTTCTGGGGTTATCTTTTTGTTAATTGACTTTAATTAAGCCTAAATTATGGGCATAATCTGATCTAGTGGTATTTGTGGGGGTTGGGGCCACAACCAGTGATGCTCAGGGATTACTCCTGGCTATGCGCTCAGAAATCATTTCTGACTTTGGAGGACCACATGGGATGCTGGGATCTAACCGAAGTCTGTCCTGGATCAGCCACTTGCAAGGCAAATACCCTACTGCTGTGGTATCACTCTGGCCCCAGATTTAGGGTTATTTTTAATTTCCCATTTATCAAAACAAAACAAAACAAAAATTTACTTGAATATTAGAAATTGTTGGATGGAGCAGTTAACATTTGAGCTAGTCACAGCAGCTAGCAAGGAGCTTATTTTTTCCCCAATAATATCATAAAAGATTTAGGTTTTTAACTATTTGTCTAATAATACAGTATGTATCTGCCTCACTTCTCTTTCCTTCTTTCCTTCCTCCCTTTCTCCCTCCCTCTTTCCCTTCCTTCCTTCCTTCCTTCCTTCCTTCCTTCCTTCCTTCCTTCCTTCCTTCCTTCCTTCCTTCCTTCCTTCCTTCCTTCCTTCCTTCCTTCCTTCCTTCATTCATTCTTTCATTCATTCTTTCGTTATTATTTCTTCGTTGGTTCTTTCTTTCTTTCTTTCTTTCTTTCTTTCTTTCTTTCTTTCTTTCTTTCTTTTTTTTTCTTTCTTTCTTTTCTTTCTTTCTTTCTTTCTTCTTTCTTCTTTCTTTCTTTTCTTTCTTTCTTTCTTTCTTTCTTTCTTTCTTTCTTTCTTTCTTCTTTCTTTCTTTCTTTCTTTCTTTCTCTTTCTTCTTTCTTTCTTTCTTCTTTCTTTCTTTCTTTCTTTCTTCTTTCTTCTTTCTCTTTCCTTCCTTCCTTCCTTCTTCTTTTCTTCTTCCTTCCTTCCTTCCTTCCTTCCTTCCTTCCTTCCTTCCTTCCTTCCTTCCTTCCTTCCTTCCTTCCTTCCTTCCTTCCTTCCTTCCTTCCTTCCTTCCTTCCTTTCTTTCTTTCTTTCTTTCTTTCTTTTCTTTCTTTCTTTCTTTCTTTTTCTTTCTTTCTTTCTTTCTTTCTTCTTTCTTTCTTCTTTCTTTTCTTCTTCCTTCCTTCCTTCCTTCCTTCCTTCCTTCCTTCCTTCCTTCCTTCCTTCCTTCCTTCCTTCCTTCCTTCCTTCCTTCCTTCCTTCCTCCTTCCTTCCCTTCCTTCCTTCCTTCCTTTCTTTCTTTTCTTTCTTTCTTTCTTTCTTTCTTCTTTCTTTCTTTCTTTCTTTCTTTCTTTCTTTCTTTCTTTCTTTCTTTCTTTCTTTCTTTCTTTCTTCTTTCTCTTCCTTCCTTCCTTCCTTCCTTCCTTCCTTCTTTTCTTCTTCCTTCCTTCCTTCCTTCCTTCCTTCCTTCCTTCCTTCCTTCCTTCCTTCCTTCCTTCCTTCCTTCCTTCCTTCCTTCCTTCCTTCCTTCCTTCCTTCCTTCCTTCCTTCCTTCCTTCCTTTCTTTCTTTCTTTCTTTCTTTCTTTCTTTCTTTCTTTCTTTTCTTTCTTTCTTTCTTTCTTTCTCCTTTTCTGTTTTTTCTTTATTCCCCTTTTTGTTTTATTTAATCTTTCTATTAATTTATTTTATTATTTTCATTCATACAGTTAAATATATTTAATTTATTAAAGTTTCTTTAGTTTTAATAGTTAAACTTTCATAAATAGTGCATTACCATAATAAAAAACTAAATAAAAACTAAATAATGCCTGCATTATACTAAGAATTGTCTACATAATTTTGCATCAGTACTTAATTAAAATATTATAATACTTTTCTCTGAATTGAAAAATCATAAAGTAACAAGATTTAAAAAAATTTTTAAGATTATATTTTAAGATATAGGGGCTGGAGCAGTGGTGCAAGCAGTAGAGCATTTGCCTTGCAAAAGCTAACCTAAGATGGACCATGGTTCCATCTCCTTGCTTATGATCTTCCATATGATCCCTCAAGCCAGGAGCAATATCTGAGCACATAGCCAGGAGTAACCCTTGAGCATCACTGAGTGTGGCCCCAAAAGCAAAAAAAAAATTATATTTTAAGAAATAATCTAATTCAAAATTTCTGTGGGATTAATAGTTATGCATTTTCATGATTTGGGAAACTAGGCATAGAGTATCTAAGTTCTCTTATGTATTTCACTTGCATTTTCCAAACTTCTTATAAGTAATGCTCAAGTGTTCACAGATTGAAAGTCAATATTTCAGAGAAAAGAGAATAGTTGGCTTATTTAAGAGCTAGCAAGCTGAGAAAATGATAGACTCAAGTTTTTCAAACCTAACCTTTAGTAGTCACAAGAAAGGGCTTTTAATAGGGCAAGAACATAGAAGAAAGAAGAAAGGGCAACAAAATGGACAATAAAATCACCATTAGGCACATTTCATTAATCTACAGGCCTAAATAAAATAAGGCTTTTAATGAAAGGCTAAACTCTCTTTATCTTTAGCAGCACATCTTTTAATAGTGCTATTTAGCTCAGTTTTAATGGAAATCAAGTCTCTTTTCGCTTTAGTGTCTAGAAATGCACCATAGATATGTTCATAATATGAATTATTTAAATATGGTACACATTTATTTTGTGTTATCTATACACCAGGAAGTTCACTTCAAAAAAAAAAACAACAAAAAAACAAAAAAAACTGTGTGGTAGGAATTAGGAATGATCATTAACTCCTTTTAGAAATTGGCAAAAAAGGGCCCGGAGAGATAGCACAGTGGCGTTTGCCTTGTAAGCAGCCAATCCAGGACCAAAGGTGGTTGGTTCAAATCCCAGTGTCCCATATGGTCCCCCGTGCCTGCTGGGAGCTATTTCTGAGCAGACAGCCGGAGTAACCCCTGAGCACCACCGGGTGTGGTCTCCCCCAGCAAAAAAAAAAAAAAAAAAAAAAAAGAAATTGGCAAAAAAGAAGAGAAATGACTTATTTTTATGTGATCTCTTTGCTCTATAACATGCTAAAGAACTTATCCGTGGGTTGCATAATAATAGTAGTTCTTTTACTTAAATGACAGTAAGTAGTTGAACAGTTGTTGCACAGTTATCATCTACTTTAAAGCCAGAATTCTATGACACACCTATTAAATTTTTGTATATGGCTGGTAACTAGTTTTTTATTCTGTTGCTATTATTTGTCTGTATTAAGGAAAAAAAGTGTGATAAACATTGTTTTCTTCTAATCTTTATAGGTGTTTTACTTAGAATAACTGCAGTATAGCTATTTTGTAATAGACTATCTTAGAACGTTAATTTGTTTATTTACTTAATATTGAGTTATTTTGGCATATCTATCATATATATATAACTTTAAGAAAGGAAAAGGAAGACATTTCAGGCTCTATTCTAAAGAGCACACAAGTGTTGGAGGAGGCAATGGAATGGACCTAAATATTGGCTGATTGCCCAACTACCCACTTTTGTTTTCTTTTTGGGCTACACCCGGTGACACTCAGGGGTTACTCCTGGCTATGCACTAAGAAATCGCTCTTGGCTTGGGGGACCATATGGGACACCAGGGGATTGAACGGAGGTCTGTCCTAGGTTTGCGCATGCAAGGCAGTCGCCCTACCACTTGCACCACCGCCCAGGCCCCTACCCACTTTTAAAAAAATAATAATTGTTTTATACTTTATTTAAGCACTATGATTACATTCTTAATTGGGTTTCAGCCTTAAAATGCACACCCCTCTTTGCAGAGCAACTTACCCACCTCCTTTTTTCCCCATTTTTCTCCTCCCCTAACACCTACCTGTCTTTGAGGCAAGCATTGTATTTCTCTCTCTACCATTGTCATAGTAGTTGTTAATTTAGTTATTTCTCTAACTGCACTTACCACTCTTTGTGATAAGCTTCTTATATGGCTTGGTCCTTCCAGACCTCACCTCTATTGTCTCTGGGTATTATTGGAATGTACTTTCCATTTATCAAACAAAAATAATTTTAAGAATATTAATTTAAGAGACTGCATATCTTAACTGATTTAAATTAGGTTAGTACCCAAAATCCCATGGTAATTGAAGGACTCTAGGTTAAAAAATTCTGACCGAGAGATGTATCTTGTTGTACTATGAGAAAATGCAAAAAGATTGTGTACCAAAAATGCATAGATTTGGCACCATCAAAAAATTACAAATTGAACCATTGTAAGTTTAATGTATCTGTAATATGTTGTTGGGATCTTTTGATTTGTATTTTGGAATAAATCCCTTTAAGATCCCTATATAAACTTTAAGATAATGGATGGCAGATGCTGCAATTTACTCTTTCATTGTCACCTCATGAAGTCCTGTATGAAGTCTTGTATGTTTCTATTATTATTATTATTATTATTATTATTATTATTATCATTATTATTATTACTTTATATTTTGGGAGCCACAGTCAGCAATGTTAAGTGATTACTCCTGTTTATGCTCTCAACAAGTACTCCTGGCAGCACTGTGGGGGATCATATGGGATAACAGGGATCTAATCTGCATTGGCTACATGCAAACCACGTGCCCTACTCACTGTATTATTACTCTGGCGTAAGTTCTCTTAATTATTAAACCTTTTTATAGACTAATATAGAATGGTTCACCTCATATCTTAGTCTTTCCTTGTCCTCCATGTACTACTTCATATTTTATCCCAAGGTTCCCAACAACAACACAAATTTTGTTCTTTTGTTAGTTCATGTTTGTCTATGCTTTGTAAATGATAATAAATGCCTTTTTCAAAAACTTGAGGATAGGAGCTGGAGAGATAGCACAGCAGTAGGATGCTGTTTGCTTTGTATGTGGCTGACAAGGAGTGACCTGGTTTAATTCCCTGCATCCCATATAGTCACTCACCCCTGCCAGGAGCGATTTCTGAGTGCAGAGCCAGGAGTAACCCCTGAATGCCACTAGGTTGGCCAAAAACCAACTTATTAATCATTATATAAAGTTTAAGAAAAGCTTGAGGATAATTTTGAATTATAAAAAAATTATTGATCTGAAGGTCTTTGATATGCAGTGAGCTTTATTGCAAGTTTCAGGAACTGTTGTGTTACTCTTCTGATGGATATATTGTGAAATATTATGATTTATACTTAATTTATGACTTGGATATTATTACAAAGTAAACCACATATTTAACATTTTAATTATTTTTCATTTTGTATGAATTTAAAGAGCTTTGTAAAGTACTATGAAATGATATTTTTAAATGAAATCTTTCTCCAAAGACAGGAAACAAAATTTAACACATGCTTTCAGACTTCCCATTATATTCTCAAGTATAGTTTTCTGCCTTAAGCATGGTTATCCTTACTGACAGAACTACCTTTCATCTTCTATTTACAAAATAAGATTTATCTTTTTTTTTAAGTTAATACACTGGTTTTATATCTTTGTTATAGGCTTTGGGAATAGGTTAAAGCCTCTGTGTGGTGCATTATTTACTATGCAGCTATATTCAAAAGTACAATAACACTAAAATTAATAACTTTAAAAGAGTATTAAGTGATAGCATTCACATCAATTATAATAATGAAATATTGGATTAATACAATAGTTATGCTATTAAAGAACAATATAGTGCATAAAGTTAAAGTGGCAGGGGAACTTTTTAGAAAAAATTTTTAGAAAAAAAGGGCAAATAAATAGCAGGGATAGATAAACAACTAAAATATATGTTATAAATCTTCATGTTAGTGTAACATTCAATAAATAAACTTGAATATTCATGAACAACTAGCTTCTTAAAAACTGAAAGTCTTTATAGACTTTGGAAATAATTGATAGCTTAAATGATAAGAATGACTTAATCCTCTAAAAATTATTCTTAAGTGACTAAAAATATAGAAAAGCAGGAGAGGTAGGGCCAAGATAACAGAAATAAAAATGTCTCCTGAGTCTATGAGAAAAACAAGTCTTATGAAAATATTATTTTGAAAGGCTTGTTTAGAAGACTAGTCAGAAAGATCAGTTAACAGAGTTAGAGATTTCTCTCATCAGAGAAAGCAGTGGGACAGGAAAAAGAGGCACAGCTGCTGCCCACTGTTGAGAGAGAGAGAGAGAGAGAGAGGCAGACTCACAGAGACAAAGAGGAAAAAAGAGAGAAACACACAGAGTAAATAGAGATTGAGCAGGAGAATAAGGAGAGAGAGAGAGAGAGAGAGAGAGAGAGAGAGAGAGAGAGAGAGAGAGAGAGATTGCAAAGTATTCCCTAGGTTTAGGTTTATGGTAGGATTACTGGTGTTGATATCATAGAACCAAGTATAAGCCTGCATTTATACACAGGATCTTCCAGAATAGACCACATGATGGCCCATAAAACATACCTCCATAAAATCAAGAGGATAGAACTATTTTCTCAGATCACAATGCATTGAAATGAGAAGTGAACTACAAAGAGAAATAGAGGAAAAACTTTAATTTCTGGAAATTAAATAGCTCACTACTGAAAAACCAGTGGGTTAGAGATAAAATTAAAGAAGAAATCAAAACATTCCTGGAAACAAATGCCAATGAACACACAAATTATCAGAATTTGGGGGCACAGCAAAAGTGGTACTAAAAGAAAAATGTATAGATTTGGAAGCACACATCAGGAAGGAAGAGGGGGCCTACATAAATAACCTAATGACACAGCTTATAAAATTAGAAAATGATCAACAAAAGTAACCTAAAATATGTAGGCAGAAGAAAAAACAATGCTTAGAGCAGAAACTAATGAAGTGGAAATAAAAATAAAAAATCCAAAATATCAAAAAACGCCAAAATTGTTTCTTTGAAATTTAAACCAGATTGAAAAACCTCTACCATACTCACAAAGAGGGGAAAGAGAAACTAAATAAACTAGATTAGAAATAAAAAGAGGCAGATCAGTACAGATAGTTCAGAGATTCAAAGGGTAATCAGAGACTACTTTAAAAACTCTATGCCACAAAACTAGAGAACTTGGTAGAAAATGATAAATTCGTAGACTTATTATCTTCCACGGTTGATCTTGGATGATCTAGCATATCAAACAGACCCATTACTATTGAGGAAACTAAAGTGGTGATCAAAAGTCTTCCCAAAAACAAAATTCCAGGCCCAGATGTATTCACTAACAAATCCTTTCAAATCTTTTAGAAGACCTGCTACCAATTCTTTTCAGGCTCTTCCAGAAAATTGAAGAAACAGAAACACCCCCAAATAGTTTTTATGAGGCTAACATCACCTTGATGCCAATTGCAGATAGAGAACCCACAAAATAGAAAATTACTGACCAATATACCTGATGAACACAGATGAAAGGATGCTCAACAAATCTTATCAAATAGAATCCAACACATCGTCAAGGTCATATACTATGACAAAATAGGTTTCATTACAGAGATTCCAGGATGTTATAACACACATAAATAAATCAACATAATACAGTTTATCAACAAAAGAAAATATAAAAACCATATAATCATATCAATAGATGTAGAGAAATTATTTGATAAGGTCCAACAAACATTCATGATAAAAACTTTGACAAGATGGAAGTACTTGCCATAGCAATTAGGCAAGAAAAATATATCAAGGGCATCCAGATAGGAAAGGAATAAGTCAAACTCTCACTGTTTGCAGATGACATGATACTATATTTAGAAAAGCCTAAAGACTTTACCAAAAAGTATCTTTAAACAATAGATTTATATAGCAAAGTGGCAGTCTACAAAATTAACATACAATAATCATCTGCCTTCTTTTATACAAATCATGATAGAGAAGACATGGATTTAAAAAAAATCCCATGCACAATAGTGCCACAGAAACTCAAATACCTTGGAGTCAACTTAACTAAAGAGGTGAAGGACCTTTACAAAGAAAACTACAAAATATTGTTTCAAGAAATAAAAGAGGACACAAGGAAATGGAGACACATAACCTGTTCATGGAATGGGAGGATTAACATTATTAAGATAGTAATACTCCCTAAAGCATTATACAGATTTAATGCAATTTCTCAAAGGTTACCCAGGACATTCTCAAAGAAGTGGATCAAACACTTTTGCAAATAATTTGGAACAATAATTATGAATTTGGAACAATGAATTATGAATTGCTAAAGCAACCCTTAGGAGAAAGAAATGAGAGGCATCACTTTCCTCAACTTTATATTGTATTACAAAGCAATAGTCTCTAAAACAGCATGGTCTTGGAGTAAAGACAGACCCTCAGACCAATGGAATAGACTTGAGAATTCCTTCAGAGAATGTTCCTCAGACAATCAACTAATTTTTGATAATGGAACAAGAAATGCAAAATGGAGCAGAGAAAGCCTCTTCAACAAGTGGTATTGAGACAACTGGCCATCCATATGCAAAAAAGTGAACTTAGACCTTCATCTAACAACATGCACAAAAATCAAATCAAAATAAAATAAAGACCTTGATATTAGATCTAGAACCATAGGTATTTAGGTAAACTACTTCATGGCATTGAGATTAAAGGCATCTTCAAGGAGAACACCATTGCCCAAACAAATGGAAGCAGGGATAAACAAATGGGACTAAATTAAACTGAGAAACTTCTGCATCTCAAAGAAAACAGTAACTAAGATATAAAGGCTACACACAGACTGGGAGAAACTATTTATCCAATACGCATAAGATAAGAGGTTAACATCTAAG